>NC_041049.1:48072713-48672713 GCF_900634775.1 Gouania willdenowi
TAGTGTAGCATGATTGTTCTTTGGAGATTTTGCAGTAATAGACTGGGCGTGTTTTTAATGCACCAGGAGCCCCGCCCATATTAAGGCATTTACTGAGATTTCTCTAGTAGCAGTCTGACAAACCAGGGGTTGAGTTACTCATAATTTTGACAGACAAATAAACTGCAAACAAATAAAAAATGCATGTTGAAAATATTACCCCATTGGCGGAGGTAATTATTACTTCCGAGCATTTAAATGGCATAATTGGCTTGTAACAGCCTGGTTAATTTTTCATACAAAATATGCAGTTTTTTTAACTAAAAGCTGTGTTCTTGATCATCGTAAATGTTCTAATATTTTGCATCTACTAATAATTTATCAAAAAGAAATCACAGATTTAAGGACTATCAATGGAAAACCATAGGAAATATTCTACTAACGTTGTAGCCTGCTGTGGGGGTGTTGATGCAATCCCCTCTATTTGATAATTCCGCAGTGCCCTCGCCAGAATATTTAGAGGTCACATGGTGTGAACTTGAATCAGTGTGTTGTGTGTGTGTGTGTGTATAAGACTGTGGGGGTGAGCGTTTCTCTTGTACGAGTCCCCTGACACCTGTACTCTCCTGGGCTGTGAGGGAACAGACAGAGGCCAGAGCCCAGTCACAGGTCTCAGACCAGTGGGGTGTGAAATGAATCAGAAGACCAACAAACACACTCACCTGATGCTGCACACATTATGATCACTGTGCAGCTGTTCGCACAATGGGGAAACTGCTTTAAATGATGAGTGTTATTAAAGGTTGAAGGGAGATAATTCATTTTTTTTTAACCAGTATAGTCGTCATAGTTTTAGATCAGGAACATTTTTTTTATGACTAAAATCAGACAAGGAGTGGAAAAAAAATGACAGGGTGACTGAAATTATGAGAAATGTAATGTAATTTTCCCATTTTAATAGCACTTTAAACAGCCAAAGAGCTTTAAAAAATGGTCAAGCAACAAAAAAGAGCATATACAGTACATGAATAAAAAAGAACAGAAAAAAGAACAAAATCAATAAATGTAAAAATGACTTGAACTAGACTGGACTAAAACTATAAATAATTATTATGATTTCATTAAATTCTGTATTAATATATTGTGAATGTTATATGTGATTATGGCTACATTTCTTAATATGTAAATATAAATGTCAAATAAATGGACAGGGAGAAAGATCTAAGGCTTGAAAAAACCTGTTTCATTGCAACCAGAGTCAGGACACATACCGTATTTGCAGATAAATTATTAGTTTTGTTTAGTCTTCACATCTTTAAGTCGGAATCAGTGAGAAAATAGCAACTTTTATGTATGTCTTACTTGTACTTGTACTTGAGTACAATTTCATATACATTATATGATTGATTGCTCTTTCCAGTTCTGCTCTTGTGGAACTTCTTTTGCCTCGCAGGTCTCAAACACTTCTTTCAGTTGCTGTTATTTCTCAATGTTTTTAAAAAAATAATATCAATGAGGATGTCTGTTAGTAACATCACTGAGTTTCTATATATAATGGCTGTCTAACCAGTTGCTCAATACATCATTACATCACATTGCATTACATACATCAATAAAAAAATGTTGAATACGTCATGTCAAGTCACAAAATGTTTTGCTGATTTGTAATAAATAGCATTTTTAATTCAATGGGGTTCAGCACTGCAAATTCATTGATTTATTTTTTTTTTTACCAATTATTCCTTAATAACTCAATAGGCACACTGTACATTTTTGGTTTGATCGGATGAATACTTTTTGGACCCCAACTTTGGGTTATTTCATTCATCATTGCATTTGCGGATATTGAAAATCTTTTAAATGAGGTAATTGTAGCTTTCCTCTATGTCTTATAATCATTTATCTGTTTATATATTACTTGCAGAAGCAACACTTAAGAAATTATAAGGTTTTCTTTTAAATCTAATCTTATTTTTTCAACATATGCTGAGAAAAGAAGAGAAGAAGAAGAAGAAGAAGAAGAAGAAGAAGAAAAGAAGAAGAAGAAGAAGAAGAGAAGAAGAAGAAGAAGAAGAAGAAGAGAAGAAGAAGAAGAAGAAGAAAAGAAGAAAAGAAGAAGAAGAAGAAGAAAAGAAGAGAAGAAGAAGAGAAGAAGAAAAGAAGAAGAAGAGAAGAAGAGAAGAAGAAGAAGAAGAAGAAGAAGAAGAAAAGAAGAAGGAGCAGGGGAATCCCCGTCTCCGATTGGCTGATTCTCCTGTCAATCACTGGTAGATACTCTTTAGCTCCCCCTACAGGCTAACAGTGTCAGCGCAGCTTCGGTTTACAATGATCCTGAAGGCTCTTAACGGCTGGTCTGCAGCGGTAGGAGAGCAGAGCCTCACCTCCTCTAACAGCGAGTGAGGCTGGGAAGAAAACAGAAAGAAAGGAAGGAAGGAAGGAGACCACGGTGGCTTGGAGTGCTTTAAATCTTTTTTTTCTCTATTAAAAAGTCGCTTTAAAAAATATCGACATGTCATCGTCCGGGAAAGACAACAGTGGTGCCCCACACGCCAATTACGTGGGACCTTACCGGTTGGAAAAGACGCTCGGGAAAGGACAAACAGGTGAGTTGGGACAGCTTTCATTACTAATTGCTCTATTTTATCCGCGGGGAAGTCTTTCGAGAGATGAAATTTGGCCATGAGGGTTGGTTGGTGTCAGCAGGTGATAAATGAAATGCCTGCGCGCTTAGTTACAAACACCTGCCCAGCTTTCCCCTCATCACTGACCCATCACATAATCGTTGCTCACACCTGGTCATGGTCGAGGCGTGTTTTCCGCTTTTAATCTGTGTCTGTGCGTGTCCAACATTAGACATTATAACATAGTATAATAGATAAACAAAATGAACTTTGTGGTTTATGTGCGTGCGTGTGTGTGTGCGCGCGCGCGTGTGGAGGACAACGCAGTTAATCCCGATTTGCCTGATGCATTGATCTATTCTTAGTCCACAGACACGTTAAGAGCCATGCAGGATTTTCCTCTCATAGTCACATATCTGCCATATAGGCTATACGTGGGTTTTCACCAACAGATGGGAGTAAAAAAAAGGTTCCACCTTGACAGATCATCACACCATATGATTTCATAATGTACAGCAAGGATGCATGGACTACCAGAATAATAATGAAATAAAAAGCACATGCTTGAGCATCTTAAATCAGACAGCAATGACACTGCAGTTTCCAAAGTTGTGCATAAATGCAAAGGGGGTGATGCCACCATGCTCCAGTACAGTAGCTGCTGCAAAAGCATTGATGATGACAGGATGGTGGGATTTATTTATTTATTTATTTTTGAGCCATGTGCAAACACCAGGAGTGATGCAGCACACACTGCAAGCTCTTCCATCCTTCAAAGAAAAAAGATGAGAGTCGTAGACTTTACTTCCCCTCTTTCCCCAATGCACTGTAGATTTTCCCTCCCATCTGTTGTCTAAAATGGCTACAATAATCTTTATACCCCCCCATCCCACCCACCCACCCAGTCCAGGTCCGGCTGGTCACGCTGAGTGGACCATGTGTATATGGGCATGTTTTGTGTGAGTACTTTGGAAGTATCCGTTCTGGAAATTTAATTATTCGAGCAAAAATCTTCTTTAGTAATTAGTGTGTTGATTGAGCTCGCGTCTTTGGTTGCAATGCAGAGTAAAAGAAGAAAAAAAATACTTCATCAAGAAGGAATTGCCCCACAAGATACGAAACTATCATCCCAACGCATAGGCCATGGTTTTGTGCTTTGTCAATTAAAATCAGAGGAAGAAACTGTTGGCAGGAGCTTGTTTGACATTCTTATCCTTATAGAATTGGCTCCGAGTTGATCTTCTGTGTTCTCACGAGTCATTTTACATATGGAGGCCTATTTTAGCAAGCCTTCCTGAGTCGCTAATGGGTGTTTATGACAGTGAAGATGTGCTGCTGTGACTGCCTTCTGCTGTCAGATGTTTGATGATAAGGTGAGATCACTGTGTTGTTATGTTCACAGTCACGTAAGTGTTGGGGCAGGTTCAATTGTGGCCGTCTTGCTTGCTTAAGGTATATTTACGTTGATCTCTGTTGAAAGGATTCACATGACAATCTGTCATGGCTCCTACATGCCATACTTGGTCATCTCGGCTTCCTGTAGTTGGACCTTGCTTTATATATAATTTATCCAGAGAAGAGCCACAATATACATTTTACAAATTCAATGCTTTCAGCTGTTTTTTAAGTAGTGAGAAATCCTTGGTTTAATCATTTAAAATGATTATTTGTCAGTTTTCCTGTGAATATTTTCCAGCTTTTTAATTCCCTGTCACAGCCAGAGCTCTAACTGTGTGTGAGTGTTCTGTGTTAAAAAATAAATTGTCACTTGCGTCTGTGTGACTCCTCTACGCCAAACGCCATCCACATTAATGGCTGTGCATAATATCCCATTTGTCCATTTAACATTGTTAATCTGTCAAATCTTGTCCCTGGATTCTAGAAGAATAAAAAAAAAAAAGTTGGATCGACCCACTCTAAGCGACACCGCATGGGCCGGGCCTCACCCATGAGTGACAGCTGGTATTGTCAGTGAGAGGAATCTCCTTTGAGGCTTCCCAGGCCGTCATGGCTTGTATTATTAGTGCGGAGGAAAACGGAAGGCCTCTGGTTTATCTGACTGTTGCTCAGAGAAGCCGTGCCGTTCCATGTTCATTAAGTGATTAGGTCTTGTCCTAACACACACACACACACACCACACACCACATGGCCACCACAGTGGTTCTGCTTTGGTCTTTTGATCTAATCCCCTCTGCAGTCAAAGTCCCCATGGCTCTCACTAACATACTCACGTGGCTTCTAAAGGTAGCAATAGGCGTGCCAGTACAAACTTGGCGACTCTGGTCTCTACACCCAAATGAAAGAGGAAATAATAAATATTCTAATAGAATATTAGGTGTCTGGGGTACATGTGAGTGTGGTAGTTGTCGCTTGTGATTACAGTACAAATTGTTTTTTGAGAAAGAAACTCTTTATTTCTTATCAGTATCTGTAATTTCAGATGACTGCCATCTACAGACCCCTGCATGGACAATTCTGACAAAGTCTGCTAACTGGTTCCTGATTGGATACAACCACATGTCATAAAACTTGATATCTTTAACTCAATAAAATCTTACTAGAAAGACAATTCTTGGTTGGGCCAGCTTTAAAAAAACTCTTAATGCACTTAAAAATGAGTACAGACATCAGATATATTGTCAAAGTGCAACTTTATTGCTGTGATTGTTTGTCAAGAGTTGAAATGCACAGAAATAATCCCAAAAAAAGTAAATGAGGCTCTGTCATTCCAATTTCAAGCTTTAACCAAAAAGTTATTAAGCAAAAGTGCAACAGCAACTCACAGTAGCTTCAATTTTCTGATTAAGAAATCAACACATAACTGCATTTATTCTATAACATTACCAATTAAAAAAATAATAACTCTTCCCTTAGCATCTCAGCATAGTGCGAATAAACATTAAACATGCCTGTGGCACACACATAGCCTCAACAAATCTCACATCTCACAACAAAGCTCACATCGGAACGCGAAAAAAGTCCAAAAAAACAGATTTTTTTTGCAAAATAGAAATAGTTTTATCTACAAATTCGATTAATCGATTAAATGAATTTTTTTTTGCCCAGCCCTCATTCTTGGTTAAGTTTGCTGATGTAAAATGCCACACAGGCACATTTATTAACAAACCGCTGCACAATATGTGCCACTTTTGGCTTTTTCTCCGATAAGGGACAGCATGTGTGAGTGAGTTCTGTAGTGTGGCTTGTTTAGGGGAAGATCTGGGTTAGGATGGAATTGGCAATCCTTCTAACTGAGCTTTACATGCTGTTCTGAGAAGTAGCAAATGTAGTGACTTCTAAAATGAGTATTTTAATAACAAAATAAGCTGTAAAATAAAAATGTTATATTGTTTTAGGCAATATTGTAGTTTTCAATATTGCCACAACCGAAATCACATTATATCTTGACTCTGATATATTGCCTAGGCCTCACACCGGTATAGTTATGGACTTAGGCCAAATGGCCGGAGAACAGATAATATTTTTTATCACCTTTTATATACACTTCAAACAGCCGCTGATGCAGTTGCATTAGCTAGTCGCTTGGGGGCTGCCGTTACTTAAGTACACTTTTATTTGCAGACAAACAAACATGAAGAGGTTCTCATCTATTAGTCAAAGCAAGTGCAAACGAGTGTGCAGTAAATTCTGCCTTTGTCTGTTTTTTCACAAAATTTAACAGGTTGCCATTCTTTTGTTGGTTTGGTTTTGTTTCACGCTGTAGCTGGTTCTCCTGCCAACCCACAATGCTGTGCTCTATACGTCATCTCTGATATTTCCTGTTTGGTTTTGAGCCAGGACGTTTGTGCTTATCCTATAATAATCTTTAACCTTTCAATCTTAAACACACCGTTTTGTAAGCTGTCTTCCTATCTTAACTAAAAAGCAAGGGACGTCTGTGTGGATGTGGTGTGGGAGCAAATATCTCCCCGACGCGGTGCGAGTTGGACCTGAAACTCGGTCGACGGGTTCCAAATACCGCCGAGTGTGTGTATCTGTTATTTGGAGTCATTTGGTCTATTCAAAATGTTTATTTAAATTTAATTTCACTTTGGGACGGCCCCGAAATGAAAACCTATTCAGCTTTTGACCTCAGGGTGTGAGGGGGCGCTCGCGCACCATCTATATCTATTTCACTGCACAGCTCACTTCCTGTGCGTGCGTGAGCTCCCGTGGACTTCTCTTTTCTCTTTTGATGAAAAATACTTTTTTTTACTGTTATTTCATTTGGTGATGACATTTCGAAACGTTTATTTTCATGTTAGTTTGACCGTTAGATATTTAGACCGGACAGACCTCACCCGGAAGTTATGACGGCAATGGCTGCTGTGTTGAAAGCTGCACATTTTTTCGCGGCGCGTGTGTGAGAGAACCAACGGAGGAGATTAGTGTGAGTGTGTGAGAGTCTCTCTCACACACACCACATACACACCACATCGATCAGGTGGGCTTCACTATCGATCACCGTCTACGTGACATGCGTGCAGGGTATGTTGAGTGTTGAGTGAATAACGGACCACCCATTTAGTCCAGTTACAGTCTGTGTCACGACACCCGTCCATTAGGTGGTATTGACTGTAGTGTTACGCTCTGAGTCAGATCTAAGTGTTTACATGTTACATAGTGAAGGTCCACCTGATTACTGTAGCTTCTCTCACGACACACCTGCCACTACACCTAACTACTGACAATAGAGAAGTGTATTGAAAGTAGGCAGGCACACGTGGATGGACTGATTGCGTATGAATTTAGAATGGATTCCCTCCCCTCCGCCCCCCCAAAACACACACCCAAACAACAAAAATATGAAAATGACTCAAAATACACAAAACTAAATATTTAAACAAAAAATACACAAAACACAACAGAAATGCAAAAAACTATACTAAAAAAAGACACAAAATGACTCCAGAATCACACTACAAATGCAACAAAAAACAATAATTATATAAAAAATGCACAAATCACGTAAACAAAAAAACTAAACAATATTTATACAGGAAGTACACAAAACAACAGAAATGCACCAAAAATATACAAAAGGCTCCAAAAACACACGAAATGACTCCAAAAAACATATATTACAGAAAATTACACCAAACAAAAATATGAAAATTACTCAATATAAACAAAACTAAATATTTATACAAAAAATACACTAAAATGACAACAGAAATGCACAAAACTACATAAAAAAAAAACACACAAAATGACTCCAGAATAACACTACAATTGCAACAACAAACAATAATTAAAACAAAAAATATAAAAATGAGTTAAAAAAAACCAACACATTCATCATACGCATGTCTCATAGAATTAAACCAGGGAAATTGCACTCGTTATTTTACTTTGCACCTGCAAATATACCCCTTAATAATGCTACAGAGTATGTTATTATTATGCCCGTAATTGACAACTCTCCTTAAGCGCCCACTATATGAATGCATACTTCCGACTGGCACTGTACTAGTATTACAAAATCTTGCAAGTACGTTTGCCAATGTTAAGTTTTTAGGTTTTGCATTTGAGCTACTGCTTTAAATGACTACATACTGTATATCACTACACTATTCCTTAAGGTGCTGGAAAACATTGGATGCTATGCCATTACTTTGCTCTCAGGGCTGTTGATTACTGTATTAGAATCCTATTGTGTAGAAACCTCTACGTGTTAATCCAGTGTAAGTCCCTATTTTCTTGCTTGACTTGAATATTGACCGAGTTGGAGGTTGATGTGTAGGCCTCTTGATTCTTAAGTTGACGTCTGGAGAATGAAGTTCTTTGTGCTAGAGGGACTCAAGTATTGACTGGTAATCTTACTAAAAGCTGCTAAATTATGTCTTTGCCTGCTGCAGGTATCAGTTAATGTACTGATTTCAATGCAAATAAGAGGACTCCAATCCATCAATTTCTGCCATCTTTCAGCCAGCGGAGGGCTAGCATGTTTGTAATGCTCATCACAGGTTTTTCTTTCAGATGATCATTTTGAAAACCTGGTGTCATGCACAATAACATAAACATATGTTAATGTGACACTGATTGATAGCAAGGTGATAGTTAGGCAGGCATCCTGTCAGATCGATAACAACTCCCAAAGATTTCCTGTCGGGTGGAGAAGATCCATACAGTTTCAGCGCAAAATATTCTTGATGATGACGAGTGAGTCGGCGAGATCCAGTCAATGTGTCAATGAGAAGCCACTTGGTAAACCCACAGGAACTAAGTGTACGTTATGTAATAGGTTCTGTTCCCAAGCTGAACAGGTGCTCGAGCTCTGATACCTTGACCTCTGTGATCTCAAAACCCACGTAGCGCTCAAACACAGGTGTCTATTTCTCATGTGGTCACTCATTTACCCAGAAAATATCACAGATTCTAGGTTTGACCTAAAGATTGCAAGGTGAAAGACATAAAGGAATGGCTGCTGCGATGTCCGCATGTTGCTACACCTTCAAACATTCAAGGGGGACAATCAGTGACCCAGTGGCAGGGTTGTGTGGCTCCCAGCTGTGTTGCACTCTGTTAGCAAGTTGGATCAGAGCTCTGCATGGTCTCAGCTGTTTGTCTGTGCAGTGAGCATCTAAGCTTTGCTCCTTCTGCCTTGAAATACTTCCTAAATTGTGGCAGCCTGGTGTGAGTGTTTCCAGCTTGTGATCATTTTTAATGTGCATAGTTTATTTTGCATGACCTCCCTGTTGAGATCATTCCCATTCTCGATAAAGGACATCAAAGTCATATTAGGACTTGACCTGTTAACCAGTGGTTCACAAACTTTTCAGCCTGCAACTTCCAAAATAAAGGTGCCAGTGACAAGGGACCCCCACTCTACCTGACGGTGGTTGAACAACACCGACATGAAGATTAAAGAACAGTCATGTGGAGACAGGGTCATCTATAAGGGAGAATAAAGGGTAAAACCTTTTGAGGCCCATCTATAAAGTCAGCAAAAATGATGGTCCATTGGTCTATTAATGTGTGATAACCACATTGATTTATTTATCTGAATATTATCCACCGTTATCCAGGAAGTTTATAATTATTTGTACCACAGTATATAGTCATCTTAAAGATGTAAATCCTTGTTTTAATCAGAAATAAAATGGATTTTAAAAACCACAGAAATTGGTTAAAAGTTGCAAATTAGTGGTCAAAAATGGACAGAAAATGTAGTAAAAAGGGTTCAAAGTGTCAATATTGGCTTTAAAGTGGCAGAAATGGGGTGAGGGGGGTTGGGGTAATTTAAAAAATAGGAACAATTAGTTTAAACTGGCAAATAATGGGCATGGCAAATCGTGAATGTGGTTCAAGTGGCAAAAAATAAGTATGAAATATGGTGAAAAGAGGTTCAGTGACAATGGGTTAATGTATGTGACATTAGGAAAAGTGGTGCAAATGATTTAAATGTGTCAAATGTGTTGAAAGTATCAAAAAATTACAGAAAAGCCATTGAAATTTGATGGAGAAATGGCAGAAATTGGAGTAATGTAGCAAAAATGCATTAAAAAGAACAAAATATTTCAAGAAAAGTGATTAAAAAAAAATAGATTAAAATATGGCATGTTTGGTGTAGTTGCAGGAAAGGGTAAATATAAGCAGTCATCTGGCATCCCCCTCCCAGTGTCTTGCGACCCCAAATGGTGTCCCAACCCCAAGGTTGGGAACCCTGCTTTCTATAACTTGTTCAGAGGTTATTTAATGACGTTGGGTTTTATCATGTCTCACTTGTGGTACTTTTACTCTGTCCCATTCTGTCCTGCTTCTGCCGGCCAATCAACATTCACACAAGAATCCAGCCATGTGGTAAATCAGACAAGACCTTGGTGGAATTGCCGATCGGGAGGAATGTATGTAGCCAACGATTTTCAGAGATTAATGATGAGGAAAGTGGTGGAGAACTGAGGGGGAGGAGCATGGAGTGACTGCAGAGTGAAGGAGGCGGACTAAAGGAAACAAGCTCAAACTGAGAGCATGAACTGATGAACCTGCTGAGAACGTTTCGTCTTAGGCGAAGGTTATTAATTAAGGAAAAGTATTGATCATCACCTTCATTATCTTTCTTCCTCCTCTCTCATTTTAATCTCTCTATGGCTGACACCCCCCAGAGGAGAGAAGGGTTCAATCTTTAGATGGGAGGTCAGGAAATAAATACATGCCGTTCTGGATTGATCTCTGATCAATGAGCATTTTAATTCACATGTGCATTTGTTTTGGAACATTATTTGCTAATCGCCCCCGCTAAGCACATCTCCTGTCAGTATGTCTTTGTCACGTTATACAGCGTGAAGAATCGGCTAGGGTTGACACAATGTTGTGGTTATTTTCCCCAATTTCACATGTACACGTGCACGCACACACACCTTCAATTTGCCCATCCCTCACACTCTATCACATTGTCCCCGTTACACCCCCATCCCTCAGCTTCTGTATTTCAAGTAACGTGTTATCGTTTCATGATATTTTGAGTTTCATGCTGCTTGTTTCTCCGTGAAGCAGAGAGAATGCAAACTGAAACACACCATTTTCTGTGTTTGTGGAGCTTGGACTTGCTACAATTTCATGTGGTTTTGCACTGTTGCTTCAATGGTAAAAATGCAAATATGTGGTTAAGACATTTCTGAAACACTAGTCGTTGACTGTTGCCTGTTAGATTTTTTTCTTTTAACCCCTCCTGATGTCTGTAGCTTCATGTGTTTTTTCTTTGTCAACTTGAGGCCTTGTATATTATGTATAGTGAATTAAAAACATCTTTGTTGCATATCAGCAGCCCATCCCTTCCTCGCTCCCTCGTTCTCTCCCCTCACCCAGTTCAGATTAACCCTTGCTGTGCTGCATGTCTGGCTCTGACTGTGAGAATGCTGGGTTGGTTGCCAAGGTTGGTTGTCTGGTTGTCATGGTTCCCTGCTTCTTGCTGGTTCCCAGTCTTCCCCCATTTGGGAGGGAATTCTCTCTCTGCGCCCCCCCACCCTTCTCTTTTTGCTTGTTTACTATCTCTCAAGCAGTATTTTACTTTTATTTTCCTCACTCCCTTACTCTTGGAGTCTGAAGTTGGCTTTGAAACGGTCTTGACTTTATATTTTCTGCTTTTCCTGCAGGCGAGCCCGTCTTTGTTTCTTTGCAATGTTTCTCTGCCTTATGCCCTAAAAAAAAAAGAAGGGAAATGTATGTTTTTTGCATGCCTTCACAGACCATGCATTCAGACATACGGTCATGGATCAGACCGGCTTGTTCTATGCTCTGCGCCGTGTGCTCTGCTCCCATTTAAATCTGGGAGATTAGCACATGTGGGGAGCCTCAGCTTTAGATGCTGTCAGCTCAGCTAGCTTTGGCAGACTGTGCTCAGAACGGAGGGTGGAGGGTAGCCGTGTAGTTCCTCCCCCCACACAATGCTGCCCTGCTGTACCTTATCCTCTACAAATGATGGGTGGGCCAGTGACCTTGGCTTTGTGTTTTTTGCTAAATGCTTTATAGTTTTTCTTTGGTCACAGCATGGGGTTGGATTATAAACAAGCACTGGTATTTGAGAGTTTTCATTGTGTTATCTTAACGTGTTGTTAAATAATAGTTCCAATTAGGCCTGGGCAATATATCAAGATACTGTATATCAAGTTTTCTATCATAGAGCTGGACGATATGGACCTAAACTCATTTATCTATTTTTTTTTTTTTTTTTCAAAATGGCGATATATGATATAAATCTGTGATTTTATTTCAAATGGTCTTACCAGAAGAAAGACCAATGGCAATATACAGTATAAATCTTTATTTTAAACATGATAAAGTCAATAATTATAGACCATTCTAGATTCAATTTGCTGATGAAAAATGCCACACAAGCACATTTATTAAACAGCGACACAAGTTCTGCCACTTTTGGCTTTTTTTCCCATAAGGGACAGCATGTGTGAGTGACTTCTGTAGTGTGGCTTGTTTAGGGTAAGGTCTGGGTTAGGACGCACTTAAAAATCCATCTGTGCTTTTTATGCTGTTCTGAGAAGTAGTAAAAGCAGTGACTTCTAAAATGAGTATTTTAAAACAAAACAAACTATTAAAAAAGATAATGTCTTGATTTAGGCGGTATCGTAAATTTCTAAATGAAAAAACCCGATATATCTTGAATGTTGATATATCGCCCAGCCCTACTTTGGTGATATAGAAAATTACTTTGCCTATATATTACAGCTTATTTTGTATTAAAATACTAGTTTTAGCAGTGGCTGTTTTTGCTACTTCTCAGAACAGCGCTATAAAACTCACTCACACATGCTGTCCCTTATAGGAGAAAAAGCCAAAAGTGGCACAAATCGTGCCGCTGTTTGTTAATAAATGTGCCTGTGTGGCATTTTGCATCAGCAAATTGAACCTAGAATTGTCTATATTTATTGACTTTATTGAGTTTAAATTATCAAGATTTATATCATATATGCCTTTTTGAGAAAAATATCTATGAATTTTGGTCCATATGGGTCAGCTCTAGTTCCAACTTTGTCACAGTAGCTAATAGTTATACTTTAAACTGGTGTATTCAGCCTTCTTTGCCTCATGATTTGTTGTAAGTTCTTGAGGCTATGAGGCATAATGTTGTCACCCATGCTCAAAACACCTGAGATGTGCCATGGCATATGAAGTGAAGCAGATCACATTTCAACAAAAATTAGGATAGAGGAGCACGACTGGTCACAAACCAACAACTGGCACCTGCTGCTTGTCTGTGTGACACTAACTTCCAACACTTGGTTAGACTGAAGAGATTTCCCGCAGCATCCAAGTGTGAGTTATAGAGAGGCAGGTTCTTATTGATATTTTGATTCCACAAAGCATGGCTGCCAGTTTCCAAAAATGACTCTGACTCAAAGGTGTCTTTATCTTTTCTTTTCGTTTCTTGTTGGCGATTCAGCCACTATAAACTGCTTCTTCTGCATCCACTTTTCATTAGAGAATACAGAGCTTTAAGCCTCCTTCCTGGTTAAATCCCTTTGCACTCCATGAAAACTCATCATGCTAACAAAGGCATTAAGACCAACAGGTTCAGCCTGTGTTACTATCCTTGCCATCTTAATTTACACAACTTTTTTGCAAGTTTTATGCCGTCTTGTTATGGAATTCTCATCTGCTATGAAACCTTCCAAAGCGAATGCGTCGCCAGTGCATTTTCAATAAATTATAAATTGTTCTTTTGCTTTGCCATCAACTGGCTAACTGTCAGATGATTCAATTTATTTCTCATGCTGCGAGTTAGAAGCAAAAAAAGAAAGAATTATGTAATGTATTACCTAAAGAGATGAAAGCGGCTTTCGTCTTCGGTGTTTGATTTACTTCTTTCCATCTGTGATGATTTCACATTGCTGCATGCTTTTGAAGCAAATTGATTAATTTATGAGGGCACACGTAAAAATGCACTGAAATAAGAAAAGGTTTCAACAAAGAGTTTCTCATTCATGCTTTTTTCTGTTTGTAGGCGACGGTTGTAGTGTTAGCGATACATTTCCTCCAGTTTTACATGCTCTCCGTTGATACATGATGTTGGATGATGATGATAATTGGGCATGGGCAGAGGTGTAAAAAGGACTGACATAAGTACTGTTACTTCAAGTACAAGTAAGTCACACAAGAATTACTCAAGTACAAGTAAAAAGTAGTTCAATTAAATAGTACTTTAGTTACTAGGTACTTTCACCCCCCACAATTATTTTTGGTAATAAATCTTGCCACGGTTCCCTTGCATACTGTAAACATCTCATGTATAAACTTAAAAAGACAAATTCTTGCACAATTGGAGCTTAATTTATTTCCCACAAAGGCATCTGTATAAAATAATGTTTGTCAAAATGTACAATTGTTTAAAATTAAATAACACCATATAATTCAAAATAAAACAAATTCTCAGGCTCTAAGTATAGCTTAATTTATGAACTCTAAGAAGGAGAAAATAACCTCCATTCAATGCCGTTTTGTCGCGGTGCATTACATTTAATCTGAATGGTCGACTATGATGTGACGTATTTGATTGTCTGGTAATTTCATTTTGTAGTTTTTTAAACAACTCTACTGAATATACTCAAAGTACAAGTACCCATAAAAGCAACTCAATTACAGTAACATGAGTTCTTGTAATCCATTACTTTCACCTCTGGGCATGGGTTAACATCAAAGAAATAAAGGGGGATGACCTCACTAAATGAGATTGCCTTAGAATGATAATGAGTAGAATCAACAGTAGAGCTGCATGTACCTGGGTCAACACCTTTATTATCATTTACCTGCAGCACAAACCACCACACACACACACACACACACACACACACAATGGAACAAAAGACATTTGAACAAAATCTCAGGATGCAAAAAGACGGGCGCTGTGCGACAGTAGCTATGACATCGACTGCTGCAGTGTTTCTTTTACCAACGACAATGAATATGGAGCTGCAGCAGGAAGCAGTGCTCTCATTTTGGAGCCTGAGGACACACTTGCACGTACAATTCCCACTTATGCAACATTCAGGAAGCTCATTTTACTCATTCAAACCCATCCACCATTTAACCCCACTACATTTTATCCTTCACAAGTATATTGGTGACATATCTCTATGCCCTGAGGTCATGAGTGAGTAGCCATAGCAACATGAAGATGCATGTTTATTAATGATTTCATTTGTTGATGAAAATGGCTGTTTTTGTGCTAGAGTGTGCTGTATTTTCTGCTGGTCAGCTGTGGTGTTATGTGAGAGGACGACTTGAATGAGAGCCAACAGTGTCCCTGTGATGGGGTCTCCACATACATCTTTTCACGGTGTGATTCATCTCTCACATTGCTTCAAGGGATACAGAGTTTGATATTTCCTTCGTTTGTAATATAAATTGATATGTGACAGTTTAAAGTTACATTTGTGGAAAATACTATCAGTATTACTAACCAGTGACACTAACGATGCTAGAGGTCCGTTTTCAATGGGTTGCAGGCTTTTATCTTTGGAAATGAACAAAACAAGTTGCCAAAACTTTTGTGCTTTTATTTAAAGGGTATTTGTCATATCTTGAATAAAAGTTTTATAATCAAACTATTTTAGTGAATCCGTGCTTTTCAAGCTGAAATAACAAATAACAATTTAGAATTTTATGATTTAAATTTTGAATTTATTTACAAGTCCACTGTACTAGACAAGAGATGCTTCATTGCTTCAAAATCCACATACGCTGCTTTGAGTCCATCTTGTGGAAAAACATAAAAATTAGGTAATGAACACATTAGATTGGTCGAAGTATTACAGATTTACAGCTGCTACAGATGACAGACTTTGTCAGGACATAAAAACAATTTCAACTAAAAAGTTAAATAGTGTATCTGGAGAAAATTGCGTCCCCTACCTATAATGTTTTAGTACCATTCAAAGAGTGGGTTTTTAGCAAAGATTTTGAAGGTGAACACTGAACACACAAATTAAAAAAAGGTCTCATATGGCGAATGCTGACATCAACTTTCTCTTGTACATATTTACCAGGAAAGGTCAAGTCTATGCTCTCCTCTTCAATGTAATATACTCTTTAAACCAAAAGCTAATGTTTACACAAAATGAATAAGCTGGTTAAAAAATGCACAACACAAGTGTTTTTAAAAATGTTCTAATCTATATTGTAAGTTATTGTGATGGAACCGTTATTCTCTTGATATATTATATCAGATTCTTTTCCACTTCTATTTTTTTTCTCGCTGTACAACTGACTGCTGCCTTCCTAACTGACCCTTCTCGCTCCCGCTTCCTTGTTTCCTCGCTCTGGAGCCTAATGGAGGTATTCCCCTGCAGCTCCCACACCTTGTTGTGCCATTCTGCTCAGGTAGGACTCATTTCATGCAGCAATGATTAGATCTCAGCTGCAGCTTTTCAGGGCTGAAGAAACGAGTGTGGGGCCCAAGTCCCGATAAAATAAAATTCAATAAAATCTTTACACACACTCCCCCCCCCCCCCCAATACAACTGGTAAACCCACCACACACGGCTGTAATGTGTTGTATCAATACAGCGCTGTATTGACAACAAAAACAACTATCACACAAGAAAATTAAAATCATTCACTGTTATTTTGTGCTGTGCGTGGGTGGGAGAGAGAGATAACAGCATATGGCATACCAGCTTGTAGCTTTGGCCCAACACTTGTAATTGCTGTAAAAGCTGATTTGTGCAGAATGTCGCTAACCTCATAACAACTACAAGAGAAGGCTGTAATAGTAATTAGGTGATATATGACGTAATTTTAACTTGCATCACATGTCGTGTTTGAGCCTCAGTCTCTATAATACTGTAGCAAGGGAGTCTGTTAGAAAGTTACTGGGCTGCTTGATGGATTGGCCAAATTTAAATAGTTTTGAGAGAAAAAACGTTGTAGCGAGTGAGTTTTAGTAGTCATCTGACAGTACGATTCACATTTCACGATATGATCTATCCTGATACTTAAGACAATATAGATCAATATTAGCAAATTTACCTTACAAGTATAAAATGGTATAAAATACAATTTATTTTTTAAACAGAACAGGTGAGATTGTAACTAACTATAATTTAAGTACAAATATCAAAAACAAGTGGTATGTTTCAAACGGTCAAAATGCATTTTTCAAAAACATAACCAGTAATCCAAGCTGAAATGCCTTGAGGAGTCAAGTAGTTTAACAAGGTCTGATGTGGTGCACTGACACCTAGTGACTGGGCATTTACGTGCTATGCATATGTTAGCGCAATAACATATTGTTTTAAAACAATTTTCAATCATGTTCTTGACATTTTTTGGATTGAGACTATAAGTGCGTAAAATATTGCAAAATAGCGCAGAAATTATTTTTTCTTACACCCTTAGTACTAACAGTATACATCTATTGTTGTTGTTGTTGTCATCGTTTGTGAAGCACTGAGCTTCTCGCTAACTATCAGTAAGGCCAGAGCTGATTAAGATTCCACTGGGTAGAGATTTATAGCACGTTCTTAAGCTGGGTCATTATACTTCAACCTCTTGTATTCACTCCTTAATGAGACTTAATAAAATATTCACACCTTACCTGGAGGAGTTCAGAGTGTACTTTTTTCTCTCCACCCCATTCTAGGCATACGAGAGCATGTGGGCTCGTCCTCGTCTTGTGTATATATCTCTAACTGCATCTCAGCACTTTTTGATCCCACACAAACACAGTGAGACAAAAGGGGGCACATCTTGTTGTGCCCATTTTCATTTTTTCTAGCTGGTTAAAAAAAAAAAAAAAAAGAGATCAAACTAAGATCCATTGCCTATAACTAGTCCAGAGTTCGGCTTGTTGGCATGTTTGTGTTCGCCTTAATCTAAGTCTCCTCTTATTTACTGCTGTTGCAGTCTTTTTTCTCTGTGTCTCCTTGAGCTCAACAATATATCAAACAGACCTTTTAATTAAAGGAAACATTTTCTATGCTTTAAATACACTATAAACCAGCTGGGATGCACACAGACACAAATGCTATTGGAAAAGCTTCTCGCTCTGCAACATTACAATGGATTGTAAGGCTGTATATCAAATCAGTGCATTCAAAGGGGGTTGAACTTTTAGCAAATCACGTAATTCCCCAAGTCCTTAATCCTCCCACCCGTCTTGAAGCAGGTAGTTAATGTACCACCCCCTTGTCTACTTTGACTTGAGGAGAGGACCATCTTAGTTGGCCTCGTCTTTTTTAAGATCTCTTTAATGAAGTGCTGTTGTTTGCCTTTAAATCATTCTGGAGCAGTTTCCGTGTCTCCTATGAGAAGTGCCTCATACGAGGGCACGGAGGTGAAAGTAGAGCACAGAGAGCTCACCGAGGCCCTCTCAGGGGACCCGGGAATATGTGTTGAGACTACGAAGTAATTCATTAAGCAAGTCCCAGGACTCGCATCAGGACTTTCTCGTTGCTCAAAGGCACCCTGCTCACTCTGGCCCTTGGCTTTACATGCTCCAAACATACCTTGCAATCTCTAATGCCCCGTGGAGAAGCCGGTTAGGAGGGAGAAGGGTCCTCTATACATCTGGCTACATACAAGAAGCTCTACACAAAGTGATTACTGGTTTCCCTTTGGGGCTTGTCTCAGTTTAATGGCGAAAGCAAACAAATGGTACTTCATTTTCAAAACGGCTTCAAGGCAGCACGTTGTTTTTAATGTTGTTTAAATGTGTACTCAAACTGGTATTGATGTCCGTGTGGAAATGGAGTTTCACATCTCCCAATAGTTATGAAAAGGTCATTTATTGTGCCCTGAAGCACAGAGGTTGCCTTTCCTTCCACCCAAAACTGCATATTTGTAAGTGTTTGCACATGTTTCCTGTGAGGCTTCATTAAGGGCTCATTAGTCATAAAAAACATAATGCTGTTTATTAATCACACAAGCTAACGTGTCCGACCAAATTTTCCTGTCGATTTCGCTGTGCATATGAAGACCTTTGGTTTTTCCTCTTAGCGAGCACATGTTACATGATGATGTGTAATTGTTATTAATCTCTACGGTGCTGAGGTGACAGGGTCAGGGTGGAGGTGCCTGTGGTGCTAACGACAGTGATTAAGATGGGGCATGGTGGAGCTTAACCTTCATCAAGTTCTTCCCCTCAACGTGGAAACCCCCGTGACCTTGTAAGTGATCCGTAGATCAGCAGAGCACGCTGAACAGATCCATTGCACCTAGGTTGCCAAAATGACTTCTATTCTCAGGGTTTGTGTGTCTTCAACTGTCCTGATTACTCACTTAAAGGCAAGGTTGGTAATTTTTGAAAAACTAGCATGATTTTGAATGTAGCATCCTCTGAGTGCTACGCTTTTACCCGCTCCCTCCCTCTGTGCTCCCTCTAAAGCCACGCCCTTCACTCACATGCACGAGTGCTGGTGCTCCAGAAGCAGACCTAAGCTCATCGCTTGTATTGTGTAGAAACTGTTGTCTCATCTCTAATTCAGCAGTGAGTAATCACTAAACTTTATCATTATATATGTTAAACGTGACTAAAAACTCTGACACGCTTTGAGTGTGGGCTCGTGCACGCGAGGGGTTGAGAACGAGACAGGGAGACATGATTGGTTCAAAAAAAGAAACGAACAGTCTCTTTTCATTGGTCAAAATTTTTACAGGTTTACAGCTGCTACTGATGACAGGTTTTCTTTGTTCCTTTTTCAGAGCACTACCAGATAATAAGCTGTGCACTGTTTAAGGGAGAGTAAAGGTCCCTTAGGAGAGGTCTTCTCTGCTTCATTGTTTACTACTAGTACAGTGCCCTTCGGAAGTATGCATTCATGTGGGAGCATAAGGGGTATAATTGCGGGTGGAAAATTCGGGTGCATTTTTCCTGATTTAATTCTATGGGACATGTGCATGATAAATGTGTTTGTTTTTTGTTTTTTTAACTCACTTTTATATTTTTTTGTTTGGTGTATTTTTCTGTAATGTATGTGTTTTGGAGTCATGTGTATTTTTGTATCTTTCTGTTGTGTTTTTGTATAATTATTGTTTTTTGTTGCCTTTGTAGTGTTATTCTGGAGTCGTTTTTTGTATAAATATTTTTTTTAATTTTTTTTATTTTACTCATTTAGTATATTTTTATTATAAATGGTGTGTGTATGTGTTTACATTGTAGCTGCTAGCATCTTTCTTAGCACATAGAATAATATAAGAACACTTACCCTTGCGCAGAACATACAATAATCAAAGTAGAGCCGTGTTGTGGACCCACAAAAACGTTACATACCTCTGTCTGAATAACCAGATAGTTTGTGATAAGGTCGACTAACGACCGCCAGCACAGCCACTGCTCACAGTCATGAGACGAAGGAGGAAGTGAAGTCCGTGACCGGAGATTTAAAGGAAGTTTGGAATCACGGGATTAATATTAAATAACCATGAAATATTAACTTAAATGACTAAGTGGTACAAAAAACTTTTTTAATAGTGACCTTTTTTTTAAATTTTTTTTTAACCCAAACAAACTCCGACACGGTGACGTCATGAACCCGGAACCGGAAGTAGCGTGCTCCTACCGCGGGAGCCGTAATTATAGATTTACCGTTTTGCTTCACCAAATTACTCCAAAATAACAGATGCACACACTCTGGGTATTTGGAAGCCATCGACTAAGTTTCAGGTTGAACTCACACCGCGTCGGGGAGATATTTGCTCCACACACATCCACACACAGACCTTCCTGTCTTTTATAGGTAGATGAAGCAGCCCCCTGCGGTCAGATTTTTTTTTTTTCGTGACACAACTTGTTTATAAAGATGCCAATATAAACAACAGGTTTATATTGGCATCTTTAATTTTTTCTGTTTATTTTATCTAAAAAGCAGGCTGAATGTTTTACTCCAATAGAAACAATGGAATGTTAACAGGCAAATGGGGCTTGTGATGTAATCAATCACGTTATTTCAAAATGGTAGAACACAGGCTCTAAGATGGTAAAGTAGTCCCATTTTTAAATGTTAATAAAACAAATATGGTGCAAAGTAATGCGTTTCGTCAGGCATAGATCTTCTAATAAATACATTTCAAAGGTTATAGGCCACATTTTTAAAAACATTGGAGGATCCCTTTAATAGATAAAGCCGTAATGTAGACCTGATAGATCAATAAATCGAAGATGATTCAAATTTGCAGCTAAAGTTGATTTTGAAGGCCACCATTAAATGGAATTGGAAACAGCAGATTACAGCTCATTTCACAGGGACTAGTTTGAATAAAGTTAAACAAAATGGTGTCACTGATTCACTTTCCTCCTCTGGCAAAAAAACGCAAGAAATCAAGGTATGAATTAAGTAAAAACACAAACACTCTTAAAGAATCCTTTCCACTTCAAGGTCGTCTTCTCATTCTTCTACAGGTGCCCAATCCTTAAGGGAATCCATAGAACTCTGCCTTTTCATGCTATTCTGTCAACTCGCGAAAGCAGCCACTCCTAATATGAGTGTTTTAATACAAAATGAGTCATAAATTAAATAATATATGTATCAATGTAGGCAATAGTCATTTCCTACATCGCCAACTCAATATATCTTGAATCTCAATATATTACCCAGCCTTACCTCCTACTCCCACCTAGGTTTATGACTGTAGAAGGCCATGATAATAATTTGATACTTTTGAATTAATTCAATCTTTGCAATCAAACATTTGTTAATGACGCGAATAAAATTAGAATTAAAATTAGACCAATTTGTGCAGCACAGCCACTCTCTGTGAACTCCTGTCACAACCCAGTGGTTGAACATCCCTGAATTAAACTGTTGAGTGCTATGTAGGTCAAATATGAATTGAGGTGGCTTATGCTGTAAGTTGACCCATATTGGTTTAACATTTGCATTTTCTTGGCGTAATATTTGTAATTAAAATGTGATCAATAACCTTTTATTGCTAAGTGCTCAACATAAATGTCAACCAAGTACAGCAGCTTGCATTTGGCATTTTTAAAAACAACAATGTGAACCTGTAATGTTCCTCTGTTGCTGATCATTTGGTTGAGTGATTGGTCCAATTACATTAACACGATTAATGAGCTGTGCTTGTCTTTGTTTAGCCAGTTAAAGAAAACAAAATAATTACGCTAAGCCACATTAGTTTGTGGTTATTTATTTTTTGACATATGTTAGTTCTCTCTCTCTCTCTCTCTAAAAAAAAAAAGAAATATAAGAAATGGGCTGACTGCCTGGCTTTCAAATCATATTTGGCAAATGATCCCTATCACATTAGAATGCCTGAGGGCTTTACTTTAATAGGAGTTCCCCAGTTTTAGCGGGCTTTCAGTAATATACGTTAAATCCATATCTCCATCCACGCTCATGGGTGTGACTGAACCAGCTCAAGTCTTTTAATGGCTTACATCAACCTATTTTAAAGGTGATTTTCCAGACTCTGCCTGCTTTGCTTTTTTTTTTCTTCATCATGTTCTACTCGCACCCCTTGCTCCTCCCTCATTTAGAATCTCTTGTCATTTTTCTGTCTTTTCAATCACTGTTGTCGTTTCTGTCCCCATAGCCCCTCCCCCCCAAACACTGTTTCCCCCTTGTGGCTTTTTGCATATAACCCTGCTTCTTCGCTCCTCCTCCATCTCACTGTATTACCTTTTTTTTTCCCAGCCTAATGGGATCAGCGGTGAACATGTCCCCCTCACTGGCTTGGGCCTCAATGTCCTCACTTATCGCTGCGAAGTTAATAAAATGGACTTCAGGAATAGACCCCCCCTCCTCCTCCTTCCCTTCTTACCCAAGATAGATCCAGTCCCTTCTGTCACTGCACTCCCTTTTAATGAATCTTCTTTTAATTCTTTGATGTTCAGTCTATTGCTGATTAAATAAAAAAAAAAAAAAAATCAAAGTTCACACTGTATAGTTTAGAGTTTGATTCGTTTTCATCTTTAATGTCTTTGATTCTTTTATTATAAACCACGTCACATCATTTCATATTATTAAAAAACTTCTCTTTACAAACGCTGTATGAACTCCTCTATTGTCCGTCAAAAAAACAAAACAAAAAAGATAAGGTGTGTGCTGTTTATTCACAGACATCACTTTCTTCATTGTTTTCTTACAGGCAAATATTAGGCTTTTCAGTGTATTTAAGCTGTTTTTCTAGATTCTCGAATATTCTCAAATATTAGATAAGTATATAAAAGAAAAGCAGCAGTTTAACAACAATATAATGGTTAGAAAAATATGAATATACTAGGGGTGTAACGATACACAAAAATCACGGTTCGTTACGTACCTCGGTTTTGAGGTCACTGTTTGGTTCATTTTTGGTACAGTATGGAACAAATGCAAAACATACATTTGCTTGTTTATTCAAAACTTTTGTAAACCAACAATGTATTTAACATTATATAGAATATGAAAATAAAAATAAGAAAATACTATACTGTTAAGTGCTGCCTAGTATTAATATTCTCAAACAAAAATAAGATAAAATATTATCAAAATAAGCTCCTCACAGCTTAACAGCTTTTATTCACTGCTATAAAGACTCTGATGGCAGTTGTTTGCACTAAGGACGTTTCTTTCTTGGCGCAGTGATATTCGCACTCGGGCGCTGCCGTTTCAAGTGAGTTAGCATGTTTGTCGTGTTCCCGGAAACTTGCCCGATCTCAGCTGAACAATGTCAGCACACTGCCCTCGCTTTATCCACTTGTCTTTCTCCGTTGCAGTATTTCACCCGGAAGTCAAAGTGTTCCCAAGCAGGAGACTTTAGCGACGGAGGAGGGTCCTCCAGCTCTGGTTTCTCGCTGGCGTTAGCCATGACATACACGGGCTGCAGCCCTTGGCACATGTGGCGGAAGTAAACACACACAACTTCCATTCTGGAAACTCACCCATGCACAACGTTGTCTGTGAACCAAACGTCCTGTACCGAAACGGTTCAATACAAATACATGTATTGTTTCACCCTTAGGATATACTGTCTTTTTTTTTAATGCTTATTCCTGTGTGTGAGCTGGAAATATATGTATAGAAATGGATTATAATGTGTAATGTGTATATTTGTGAATAATTTACTATAGTTAATATATTATTATAAGAACAATTGATGCCTGAATCGATTGGTGGTTGATGTCAATATTAAGGAGTAATTTAAAATCTGATTGGAGTGATTTAAAAAAAAAAAAAAAGAGTAAGGATTAAATTAGTTTAAACTTACTATTTTCTTTCGAGCGTGTAAATTTGCTGCAAATGTAAGACATTGTTATCAGTTTACCTTCCTTGTGTTCTTTATTTTTGTGACTGTATTTTGTTTAATATCTGTTTTTTTGTTTTGTTGTGTTTTTCACAGATTTTTGAAAATTAAGAAATTGAATATCACATGCTTTGCTCATGATCATAGTTTTTTCTTGAAGAGTTGTACACACAAAAGCGTTAGTCACTCTACAACTTACACATAACTAAGTCAAATGCATTGTGGATTTAAAAGGATCTATTGTAAACCCACTTTGCAGAGGCTTGATAAAGACACACAGGCACAGACACACTATATTAGCACACCTGGTGAGTTCAGACAGCTTGTCAACATCTCACTGCGGGGGGCTTCCAATCAAGACAGCGATGCTGGAGTTTCTCCGCTTGTTTCCATGCATCTCGCTCACATAACACTAATGCACACTGTACCTGACTTTAGGAGTTTAGCCTCAGGCTATTTTTATAGCTTCACTCTGCTTGAGCTCATAGTCAGCATGAGTGCCTCGTTCTTTTAACACCGTGGATGTGCTCGAGCAAATATGTGCATTAATGCACACATTTCTTTTTTTGGCCTTGCATTGGATGCAATTTATTATTAGACACTATTATAATCCGGGATAGTTACCATGGTAACAACATACTGCTGACTACAAAGCTTGTACACAATCTTCTCATTGAAATAACTGGAACTGCTCCTTTTAAGATCTTTTAGTGTTGATTTTATCACTATGTATATTAAAAAATATGACTAAGCATTTCCTTCTGTTTATCATTTCTAAAAAGTGCTAAAAACACACCTCCATTTATTCAACAAATAACTGGTGGTATGTTTTTAACACTACTTGAAAGTTTAGGCTTTTTTTTACCAGGTACGTTAATACGAGTGTATATACAATTTTCAACAAGTTTGTTAGTCCTTTACCAAAAGTGTATATACTTTACACTAGTATATAGGAAAAAATATATTTTCTTTATTATTTATTTCTTGAAAAGGAAAATTATGTTAAATTTGAAATATAAAAATATATATTTATTTATTTTTTACCTCAAAATTAGAAATAAATAATACATAATTTTTCTTTTTGGGATCAATGTTAATTTTGACACCAAATTTTGATTTAGTTTTAGTCTTGACTAAAATGTAATTTAATTTTAGTCAAACATTTAGTCATTAGAACTATTTCAGTTATTGTAGTTTTAGTCAACTAAGTGACATTTAGGTTTTAGTTGACTAAATCTGTTAGTCAACTAAAATATAAAGCATAAGCTTTATGAGTAAGATCACGTGAGGTCTGATTGGATTTCATCCCATGTGAGAAAATTATAGTTCAGTTTTTATTAGTTGATGAAATATAATATCAATATATTTTGATAAAAAATTTTGTTCACATGTATTCTTTATATTTAGTCCTAGTCTAGTTGTCACCTAAAGAAATGTAGTCGCCATAAACCATGATGAAAGTCTTGAGTCAACAAATTTAACATTATTTGGGATTCCTGTTAATAGGATTAATATTTTAAGTTTCAAACCCTTTGTTTGAAGCTTTATAATTTTTTTTTATAATAACAGGAACTCTATGAAATCTTTAAACACCACCGATGATTGGATTACATAATGAACAGTTATGAGATATTCAAGCCAGAAGCCATGTTTACTTACTTATATACTGTACATTAAATGCGTCTCTAGCCTTAAGTTTTCAAAATTGCCAAAGAAAGATAGATTTTGATTTTAAAAAATCACTTTAGCTAGTAATTCCACTCACTTGTCTAGTTAACTAAAATTGTTAATTGTTAGTGATTAATTATTTAATTAATTGTTAATAATTGTTCTGAGATGAGTTAATGGTAAACTCTCAAAGAGCTGTTTCAATGCACTGTTGTTAATTGGTGGGAATATATGCATAGTATGAAGAACAAATAGGACATATACTGTATGTATAATAGTAGAATTGGTAGAGTCCATGGAAAGATGTGGTTTGAGAGAAAAGGGGTGGAGGATATTCCAAGGATTAAATCTCTCTTCAGCCCTCTTCTACCAGATTACCAAATTGAATGCTATAAAAAAATGCAGGCGGATTATTCATCTACACACGTGCACACATCTGTGTGCGCCGTGCACGCACATACCCACACAATGAATTGGATTAGGCCCTGTTGCTAGCCTACAGGCCAGGGTGAAGCAGATGGCTGACCTTTGTCCTGTTATGCAACCTTACAGAGAAGCTTCCACATGCAAATGGTTAATTTATTTACACAGGAACTCACATTATCATAACCTTATCAGGACAAATGATGTGTTTGTCTTCATCCTATCCATGATTCTGGGTTCAGTTTAAAAGTCTTCTGTTGAAAAAACCTCTGGACAAAAAGCTGAAGCAGAATAAATGAGATACTAGTAACTATTAAGCACACACTTGCATATGCAGTGTCAATTGTAATAGCACAGGCAAAACTATACAGCAACATTTAGCAACAAACCATGTTTAAAAAACATTTTTTCTTTCCTATGGTACTTTTGACCGGATTTACAGCAATATTTGTGAAACCTGTGATATTTCTTTTCTTGTACAAATGTCTGTTAAATCTAAATATACATTTTGAATCTAAATGGTATGTTAAATCTAAATATCACAGGTGAAACTAAATATTTAGCTAATATCCAAATTCACTAGAAATTACAAAATAAAAGCTTATTCCTGTGAATTTGCATTTTAGTTAAATACTTAGTGTCCCCTGTGACATTTAGATTCAACATTTTGCATTTAGATTTAACATTTATCTTTATATTGAATATTTCACTTTTACATTTAACATAATTAACATATTTTTACATGAAAAGAAATATCACAAATTTCACATTACAAGTATTGCTGTAAATCTGGTCAAAAGTAACATAAAAAAATTCACAAATGTTTTTTAAATGTGGTTTCTTGATAAATGTTGAAAAAAGTTGCTGTTTATTTTAGCATAAACAACTTTACAATCGTCACCCCTTACACGCACACACCCAACACTCCCAGTAAGGAGCTCGAGTGGTGACCTGCCCAGGTGATGGAGGGTCACCATGCCAACGGGACCAAATGCTGTCACAATGGGAGTCCGTGTCAGCCTTTTCCCTCTCCTTCCAGCGTAAGGAGAGGGAAAAGGCTGTGGCAGGATGTGAGCTCGTGTTGGAGTCAGATGGAGTCGAGCCCTCAGAGGTTTCACTGACAAACTGACATTGAGAGAGACTGAATGGTCCAATATTAGATGGTTGTAGGGCAAAAAGGCCATTAACACTGACAACGCTGACATTTGTAGACAATGACGAGTGTTGGCTGTTAACAAACAGTTTATAGGAAGGATTGAGAAGAATTTGTTTAAAATGATCTTTATTGGTGTGACAGTCGTTACGCAATTTTAAATTACGAAAGGACACTTTCAATTAAGTCCCAATGCAACTTTTTTATTTCCGATACTATACTGATGTTGCGTTCTTGAATATTGACCGATAAAATACATTATTTTGTAGTGTGTAATGTTAGAAAAGGTGATATTACTTGAACAGAGAACAAGTCTGTAGCACTAGGTATGAGAAAAACTAATTATGAACTAATGGGTTACATAGAAGACCTTGAAAAATAACCTCAATAAATCCATTAAAAACCCTTTTTCTGAAACCCCCAAACTTGCCACATTTTAACTTATTTTCATCACTTTTTCTTGCCATATATTTGCTCCTTTTAATGCATTTTTGCTACGATACTCCCATTTCTGCCAATTCTTCATCTAATTTCAATCCCTTTCCTTTTAAGCCAATATTGACACTTTGAACCCTTTTTCACAACTGTTTCTCTCTGTTTCTAGCCACTCTAATTAGCAACTTTTAACCAATTTTTGTGGTTTTTAAAATCCCATTTTACCACCTTTTTCACCACTTTGATCACTTTAAACCCTTTTTATTTCTGAATACAATGATGATTTACATCTTTAGAATGGCTATATTCTGTGGCACAAATAATAAGTTCCTGGGTAACAGTGGATAATATTTAGATAAATAAATAAATGTGGTTATCACAGATTCATAGAACAACGGACCATCATTTTGCTGACTTTATGGATGGGCCCCAAAAAGTCATCTCCTTTATTCCCGCTTATAGATGGTCCTGTCTTCACATGACTGTTCTTCAATGTTCATGTCTGTGTTCAACCACCTACAGGTACAGTGGGGGTCTCTGGTAACTTTATTTTGGGGGTCGTGGGCTACAAAGGTTGAGAACCACTGCCTTAGCACACACTGTTGCGATCAGGTGGGATCTGCAGGCTGCTCCTTGGAAGTTTCTGGTGCGGAGTCTGGAATTAATTGCTATGTCAGAGATTTTAGATGCAAATATTTTGCTGTTCTCCTCTACGCATGCGTTAATATTAAGTTGTCTAAGTGGCAGAATGTGCATAAAAGCCTTATCTCCCCAATGTTGCCTGCCTCAGGTCCCTCAGTGTCCCTCAGGGCATTAAACAATACAGGAAACTAATTACTCACAATGATTCACTGGTTTCCATTACACACTACATAGAGGAGCACATGACAGTGATGATCTAAACAAATCCACTGGGTATGGCTGACACCATGCTAATTTATATTTCACAACAAAGTTACACATAGTCGTCAAGATTTGCTCTTATGTCATTTCCGGTGATTTCATTCAAACACGTCACCTGTTCTGTCATTTTTTGTCCCAGGGATGAAGACTCTTTAGACAGCCACGAAGAAATATGGCTTATGTTGGAATAAAGTGTGAATTTTCCCTGTTTTTTTTTTTTTTTTTTTTTTACATGGTGGCATTTCATTTCATTTTTTCTCCCTGAGTGCAGTATTTTTTTAATCTCCTTAGATGTACAAGTAGGAATTCATCCATGATGGGACACAGCTGGGTTCCTTTGAAACAGAAAGTAAAATAAGATATAAAAGGATAAAGAAGGCTTAGACAGTATTACTGTCAGAAAAAAAAAGCAAGAAGTAAAGTTTAAATGTGACCCAGAGTTTTCAATCGACCTGTTTTTTTTGCTTTTCTTTTCTACTTTTGACTAAGCCCTAATTAGTGACTGTTTAAGTAGATTCATATACAATACTGTATATTTTACTGTATATTTCTATACATTATTGCACAACATTTTCTGGAAAGAATATAAATTATATTTAAAAAAAAATACAGTTAAAAAATGATTCCATATTTGATGCAGTGTTGATGTGAGTGCATCCTGATGAGGAAACTGTTTTAATCCAAGGTTACTGGCTCGTTTCAATATTAGTTTTAACCTGGGAAACATTCCCATGATTTCTCTGTTGGTTTCTCCTGCCCTGTCTGACTCCTGACTGTGAGTTGTGACGGGTTTTAATTTATCTCCTTTTTATTCGCACATTTATTTTTTTTATTTACAGGGTAAAGAGAGAGGAGAGCTTGTGTTGTACTGAGTTTTAGTGTAGCCTGGCTAATATATCAGTGCTATCCTCACTTGGATGGATGTCATGCACCACACAAAAAAACTACTTGGATACAGAGAGAGCGATAATAATAGCCTGGCTTCCACACATTTTTTATTTTTATTTTGCAAGAGCAGTCATTACTGTCATCACTGTCGCTCTACTTGATTTGCCTGATGTTAGATGTACGTATGAATACACAAGCGTGCACACGCACTTTAAGGTGTAACCCACCTTTTCCACCTCTCAAACTGTATATTTCGTCGTTTTCTTCAGCATCCTCAGTGCTGGCGTACCCCTGTCATGTCAGCAACCCCCTCCCTCTCACTTTGCCCCCATGGCAGCCTGTCAGGAGACGATGAGGACCCATGCACATTTGCTTTTCTAAAAAGGCAGTGCTGCCTTACCCATCCTCCTCTTCCTCACACAGTCTCCCATATCATCTTCTGCGTCACTCCAACTTCCCCCTCAATTTCTGTCTACTGTGATAACTCATTAATATGTCAGACATCTGCAAGGATGTCTTGCTTGTCATTATACAGAAGCTCTTTCAGTGTGAGAGCGAGAGCCAGTCAGCAGTGTGATCAGGTTAAACATGGGGAAGTGAGTGACGTAAAGGCCAACCTTCATATGACCTGGTTCACCACGGCGTACGTGTCCGATAAAAGCAAGAAAAGGTCAGGAAGACACAGCTTTTGTGCCCAGAAATGCATTGTTCACGTCTTGTTCTAATATGTTAACACAGTGGCATGGCCATGAGGGCAGACAAAGGAAAGCATTAGATGTGCAGAAGAATCAGACAGAAAATGTGTTCTTCCCTTACAACATAAATTGCATAGATCCAAATTAACGTTTGCTTCCAAAGAAGGTGTTTTTCTTTTGTTACTGTGATCAAAAGTTTAAATGATCAATATTTTGTCAGTTTCAAAGTATTTAAAATAAAATCCATAAGAGTGCAGTACATTTGGTTTGTGCCAAGTAAACTGCATCAGAAGTAATGTTCTTGCAGATAAGGAGGCTTTGTGCATTACTACAATGTTACGATCAAGATGTGCTTCAAGTATGAGCCTTTGTTTTCAGTGTATTTGCACCTAAATCAGATTACAAAAAATAAACAAGCAAACATTAGGCTGAATAATTCAATAATCAGTTGTTGCATACATGTCATGAGAAATAAATTGAGCTAAATTGACCATTTGGCAAATTCCTAAAAAAAAATCTGTTAATCTGAGCAATGTCAACATATCTGGAAAACATGTGGATATAAAGTATGGAGGAAAGCACTGACATTATATGCAACGTCGGAAGAGAAAAGTATGGAGGAGGGAAGAAACATCTTAAGAATAACCAAACTACAGTATGTCCACAGTTGTGGTAATTTAATTTTGTCTTCTATTGATGCCATTGGAACTGGTTCTTCAATGTGTGATGGCTAATTCAGATTTTTTCTGTCAAAAATGTTCAGCCTAAAGCTTTTGTACTTATTAGAGAGTTCCATGCTAATGAACATGAGTTCTAACAACAAAAAGGTTTTGTAAGGTAATGTTGTGAAAGTCTTTAATGGCCGACTCATGCTGAAAAAGTGTGAAACGGGAACGAAAGACAGGTAGGTTATCATGTAGGATGAAATTCAGCAATAAGTGATTTAATCTGAAAGTTTGCACTTCAACAAGTCTTGATTTTTAAATTTATTTTATTATTTTCAAACCTATTTCTGTTTTCCAAAAAATGTAAAATTGTTCCACCCAATCCAAACTGGTTTTATGGAACCAATTCTATATGCTTAATTTCTTAAAGGACTTGTAATTTTCCTTTTTGTTACTAAGTCAGCATGTCGGACCAAATTAGATTTGGGTTTTAAGAAAGAAGAATAAGAGAAATGTTGTGATATTTGAGCCCCTCATATCTCAAGAGGATACATTTATGTTTAAAACATCACTGTCTGAGCATGGTTCAGGCCCAGTTAAATGCTTTGATCAACATGCTGCATGTGTGTGTGTTTTTGGGATCTTAAGAAGAATGGATGCTGCTCAGCATGGGGACTTGGCAGATGTACATACCGTGGTTGTGCAGCGCTTCAGGCCAGGCTGGTGTGTTTGCCCTGGGTTGCTTCTTCCTGACTGCTCCCTGGATGCTGCTCAAACTGACACCAACTCACACATTGATTAAAAACACACACATGAGGATTGACACACACACGCAATACACACAAAGACTGCGTCGTGTACACACATCTGTCTGTAAAACATGTGAATCAACATATCGACATACATTTAACTAAAGATTAGTGAGTTACTTAGGAGAGCTGTGATAAGAGCAAAGATGGAGTGATTCCTCCCACTATTACCAAAGAGCATCATTTCAGTTCATGGATACTAAAATGTAAAATCACTGGCCAGACTGTGATGTACTACATTACCAGTCTCCCATGCATGTAGTAGGAAAAGGCTGCCTAAAAATAATCCAATAGTTGGTAGCTGGTGGTTTTCTGCATTTTCTGTGACACACATTAAGTCACATTTGAACAATAATCTACAGTCTGATAGTGATGAATCCTCTTGTTGCAGATTTGCTTTCCTGGCCTAGATCAGAGCTCCCAGAGTTAGGAGGTGGGGCCTGGGATCAGTGCTCATCGAGCTGCGGGTGCTGCAGGACTATGAAGTTGATTCCTGTCAGGCCTGCAGCACCACATTCAGACAGACAGGGCTTGACCAAGCATTTAAACACGGCTCTAGGTTTTTCTGCTAGTATGGGCTGAGTGGAAGTGTCAGTCAGGGAGAGATGCTGGCGTGTGTGCAGCATCAATGGTCTTGAAGTCCTTTATTGTTTGGTTTGGTAGCAGCAATGTGGAAGACAAGCTGTTGGTCAAAGGGAAGAAGCAACAGAGAGATTTCAAATTTAGAAGTTGGTTTTTAGTTGAATTAAGTGTTAATGATGTGAAAAAAAATCAATCTAATATGGGTTACTAATTGTAGATTTCACTCTGAAGTGCCTGACAAATAACTAAAACAGTTCCTTTGGTGTTTTAACCATGATGTACAATAAAGATAAACTTTTCTTTAATTAGTTAACATTACAGATTTGTAATGTATGACAATACAAGGCATTCTATATAAATAAAAAATATATAGATTAAATCCAATTAAAAAAAAAAATGTTTTAAAGAACAAAGAGTTACTATATACTGTACATGGGTCATTCATGTCATTTCAACAAATGGCCCATGCACTTCAGTCTACAAAAATTCTGAACTTTTTACCAATTGTAGGCACACTGTCTATTTTTAGTTTGATCTGATGAATATATTAGTTTATTTTCATAGGTCCTTATTTTTCTTCTTTTTTCAGCTTCCAATATCTCAGGAACTACATCATATATGGAAACTGAAATTCTGGGAGAGTAGGTGGAGTTGTATTAATATACTAAACTTCAGTTTCCTATGTAGTGTAGTTCCTAAGATATTGGAAGCTAAAAACGGGAGAAACGTGCAAAAATCGACACCCCTCTTGTTTAATTAGTCCATATCTTAAAATGGATTCATCCAATCAAACAAAATAATAAAAAATGATACAAATAGGATGACTCTCCATTTTTGTGTTCTTTTCATAATCATCCTTTGAAGTTTGAGTTACGCGGCCAATCGTTTAGTTTGTGGCTTTGCCATTTTCATTTTCAAGGTTTTGTATGCATGTTAGCTTCTTTGTTTTTGATGTACTGGTCCGTCAGTTTAAAGGAAGGGTGGGGTTGTTTGGTCCTGTCACTTCAGAGGGGCGGCTGTGATGTGACAGTTAAAGGGACAGATTGTAAAGCCTTGGGAATAATATATCACTCGTCCTCTGCAACAATAAAACATGCATGAGTTTGTGTGTCATAAAGTTGACGAATGTTTGAGAAAGATGTATTTTGGTCAGTGTAGGCTTCTTTCTTTTTTTTTGACTACGAGATTTAAATGATAATGGACTCACTGGAACTGAGAAAAGCTTGAGTGTGCGTGTGTTTTTTTTTTTTTCCAATCCCATTTTAAATGGACTGAAAAGAAGATGATTTATTCTTTTTTAAGTTGGCTTGCTGTCTGATCTCATAATTAAATGGGTGTTTTAGTTTAAATTGTGTATGAGAGAGAGAGAGTGAGAGAATTTGTGATTATTTATTCATTATTTATTGGATGAGACATGTGCACAAGCAAACCAGCTGGTAGCTCGACAGAACGATAGCATTAATGATGAAATGTCTATCCTAACATATTAGCAAGCATTTAAAGATAAGCTGTTTGGCTGTGTGCACTTCTCTGCTATTACATATTTGCGTGCCTGATGTGTCTAAAAGTTAAACAACAAAGTGTTTTTATTTGAAGTGTTTTGTCATTTTTTTTACTTTATTATTTTCATTCTTGCAACAGTCTTGCAATCGGCTAATTTTAACATAGATATTGTATCCATGTCATTCATTCTTTTGGTATTTTGTCATTTTCATTTTCCTAATCTTATCATTGATTTAATGAGCTTGGTTTTTTGGACTATCCCAATAGAACTTTTCCACTTCTGATTAGTTACTACTGATATTGCATCCTTTAGTATTGGCTGATACCGATATAGTTCTAATATGATATCTGTTTGAATCTTACATACTTCTATTACTTATTTGAACAAGAATATTCTACCACAAAATAAAACTATGAAAAGGCCCTAAAAACTTTTAAGTGCAAATTAATAATAAACTCAGTTTAGTGAGTTAAAAGCAAGGCCAAATAGTAGCGTATAACGCAAAGACGCAATCAAACAAGGTGCAGTGATTTTTAGTTGAAAAACTGTGTGCGCGTTGCTGCAGAACCAGAGCAACAGCAGGAGCAGTTCCTCCTTTCCGCACTCAAACACAGCTAGACTCTCTCCTTTCTGCTCTCCGTCATCCGTGTAAAAGTTGGAAGCCATCCAATTCCACAACAGAGTCCGTTTGTTAGCGCTGTGAGCCACGAATTCGTAAACATCCCCATCGTTTCCTCCTTACACTACACTGGTCTCGTTGCATACACTGGTCGAGCATTAGCATGGATTGCTAACAGCTGCTGTGTGTAAACAATGGGTCCGTGGCTCCAAGCAGTGACTCCCAACACGATCGGCAGCAGAAAAAGTAGCGCAGTTTGCATTTACAAATATCGCAATGAAGTACAATACATATTGTATATTATTTATATTTTAGCTGTTAAATAGTTGGAAAGGGAGGAGCTCACATTCTAGGAGGCGTGTTAGATGACGTCACCGGCCAACGTGGGCAAAATACAACTTGCCCATTTAAAGCTGAAATAATCTGGAATAACAAGGGAGGAGGAAACAGAACTTTTTACACTTTGGCCCTCTGAATGAGGCTAAAGGGATATATATCACTGTAGCAAAACCATTATGAAGTGATTTTTTTTTTTTTCATCATACCTCCCCTTAATGCACTTTTGCTTTTTTTTGGAATGCATGTTGTGCTTTTTTTGAAAAGCAAAGGCTACTGGAATATTTAAAAAATGTATTCTAGGCTATTTATGTACTAATAAAAAAAAAATGAAAAACTTAACCGCATTTGGTATTCGGTCAAGCGTTTACATTTTATTCGGCTTCGGCCACAATTTTTTTTTCATTTTGGTGCATCCCTATTCAGTTGTTCTTTTCCTACTGCTGCGTCACATTGAGTCAAACAAGTGGAGAACACGTCAGCTCATCCAATAAAGACGATGGAATACATTTTCCTAAAAGTGAAAATGTTTGAACGCTCATGCTGCAATTCACCAATATACTGACTGGAAAGATATTAGTTATAAATAAGTTGCATTAAAACACTATTCACCTTTGTTTCGCCCCCTCAGCTGGCTGCTGAAGTGATGAAAACTTAAGAAAGTGACAACATTCAAACGTCTATTACTTCTTCAAATATTATTTGATTTGTATATCTGTGACATTGGAAAGCTTAGAATCTACACTCTCAGAATCTGTAGATAACTCAAAACATTGCCTGGCTGACTTGTTCCTGGTTTTCTCGTGGCACGTCACATAATGTGAATTTTTGTTCATGTTTATTTGGCATTGTGCACTTGAAAGCATGTAAGACAAAAATCAATGAAACATGGCTATTACATTTCTAATGTATCAAAAACATGTCTCATACTGCACAGAAGATGGATGAAAAGATTAAGGTGGTTTTTCTAGCATCGAGCTGTATCTCTAAAGTTCCTTTTCTTTGTTTCTGTTCCTGAATCTATTGTTCTGCCTAATCTGGCATGCTCCCTGGCTTTGCCCTTGTGTCCAAATGATTCATTAATCCTGGGAACAACAGAACAAAATCTGACTCAAATGTTTCTATTATTTAGTGAGTGAATTAGAAAATGTCCAATGTGATGAACCTTGAAAAAAAGACTTTTCCTTTCTATATTTTAGTCTTCCCTCAAAGTTATGGAAGTATTTCAAGTGAGCGTAGTTTTCCTGCGAGTTGGTTCTTTTAAAAGTAGATTATAGTCAGTGTTAAGTTGTTAATGTGTGGACTTGTGAGGATGCATGCCTGTTGAGGCCTGTGTTTTGACTTCAGAAAAGGTTTTTGACCGGAAAAGGCTGAAGTGTCTTCTCCGGGTGGGGGTCAAGATCCTGCCCCAAGTGGAGGAATTGAAGTTCCCTGGGGCTTTTGTTCACGAGTGAGGGAAGGATGGAGTGGGAGATGGACAGGTTGATTGGTGCAGATTCAGGTCTGTCATGGTGGAGAAGGAAAAAGGAAGAAGGAGCTGAGCCGAAAGGCAAAGCTCATGATTTGCTGGTTGATCTTAGTTCATACCTTCACCTTTGGTCATGAGCTTTGGGTAATGACTGAGAGAACAAGATTGTGGGTACAAGAAGCTAAAACGAGCTTCCTCTGTAGGGTGGCTGGACTCTTCTTTAGAGAAAGGGTGAGAAGCTCAATTATCCGGGAGGAGCTTAGAGTAGAGCCAGATGAGGTGGCCCGGGTACCTGATTAGAAGGCTAATGAGGTGTTCAGGGCACGTACTCCTAGTAGGAGACCTCGATGAAGACCTGCGACACGCTGGAGAGACTTGTTTCTTGACTGACCTGGGCTGGGATCAACTCGTGATCTCTGGGGTAGAACTGGACCAAGTGGTTTGGGAGGGGATCTCTGGGTCACCCTGCTGCTTCCCCCGATACCCGAATAAGACAAATGGGAAGAGATTGATGGATGACTAAATTAAACTATTTAAGGAACAAATTAATTTTCATTAGCCCACGCATGGATGTACAGATAAAAACAAACTCTTCCATTTTTTACCACACTGTGAAAAAAAAAATCGTCAAATATAAGGTAAAATACATGTGTTTTGTTTCTATACTCACAAAGCATCATAGATATTGAGATTACAACATGTGTCCATATTTATATGGCTGGTAATCCATGAATGAATGAATAAACATAAAACAAAAAGTCACTTGCCCCTGACCGATCAAGAGTAATGAGTCACTGGGTCCTGCCTTGGTTAAGGAAAGCACTCAAACGTGTAGTGGAGTTTCTAATGCACATGGTGTTGAAGATAGAAGCTCTGCTGGAGCATCAGGAGTTCACTTTGGACTGGCAGGATCCCCTCTGCAGAAAAACATAGACACAAAGTTTCAAAAGTTTGATCAGTTCTTGAGCAAAATGTACAGTAATGAAAACCTGTTGTCAAAAGCAGGTCCAATGATAAATGATTTAAGTAGTAAGTTTGCAGTTCTTAAATCTATTTATGTAAAAATGATACATACACAACTCAGCCCTAAGTATAATCATTATTTGTGTTACAGTGTATTTAAGTTTGTCATTGATTTATCATAGAACTTGAAGTTAATGACTCAATGTGACTTATCATTTTATAGAGTCAGTTTCCTTCATTGTATGAAACTACTCACCTGGACAATGAATCTGAGCTAGACTGATTAAGATTAGCTTTTTCTGTCCATCTTTTGCTAAACTGAGCAACACTCCTGCTTACTTCTTATTGAATCTTTAGGTGCAGACTTAATTGAAGGTGGTGATAGCCTTGTCCAGACAGGATGCGATGTTAAAGGAAACCAATAAATTCGTACAGGCGCCATCATTTCTGCCAGAAGACTCAAAGCAGCGTTGGCAATGAAGCTTTCATTGTGGGCTGGCTAGATCCCTTCTGCATTCAGAAAGAAAACAACAAAAAGGGCACAGACCATAAATAATAACTATGACAAAAATAATGAGACAAGAAATTAAAGTAACAAAATAAGTGCAAAACAAGTTTTCCCAATATTGACATGGTGCAGGTTTGTGCTGCTTTCCATACTAGTGATAGCCGGCTGATATTATTGGCCGATGCAGGCATGGTGCGTTCGCCGATCTGCATTATATACAAAGAGCAGAAATATTTTTTACTTGATCTTGTTCTCCATCACCTGTTTTTAATAGTTGTTAAATATTTTTACTTGTTGTCGTTCTACCTCACCTTTGTTAATTTCAATAAATAATTGTTCTTTTAAAATTGAGACTCGGTTTTTGTTTGCTTAGCAATCAACAGATTTATACTGTAAATTCCAATGTGCACAACTTCATAAGATGTAGTGTTGCCCAAATATTGCTGTAAAATCTAAGGTTATCAAACATTTTTTCCATTACACTATTTACTTTTAAAATGTATGTATATTTGTTTCTACAGAAAATCTTTATCATTTCAACATTTTATTATAGTAAAAATTTAAGTTTTGTCCAGTCTCACAATTAACTGTTATTCGATGTATTTATTACAGTTAAAAGGAAGTTTTGGGTTTTACGCTTCTTTACTGTTGGAATTTGACAGTCTTTTGCTGTATATTTTACTGACTTTTTTTTTTACAGTGCAGCCTTTCCGAGGCACACTGAATTTCCCCTTTCTAGCTAGTTTCACAGAACATAGCTAAGGTGGCATACTGGTCAAACAAACAAATTTACAAGGACCTCCAAATTAGAGGATCACATAGGAACCTTATTCCTTCAGATACAACTTGAAATATTATTCCCAAAATTTCCTGTGTGATATTAGGATTGTTTTAATAAGTAGAGCACAGATAATAAGGGAAGATTCTTGTAAAACATGTTTTTTGTCTGTAGCCTTAATACAGAACTCTTGTGGTGAAAGACAACATTTAAAGTTGTTGTTCTTGATGGTGTGTACAACACTAAAGTGAACCATTTAGCCGTCTGTTTACTCAACTATGCCTGTTTCTCTTCTTACAATTAATTTATTTATCACACAGGAAGTAGGACCCATAATAAGCAAGTTGCAGATGAATATACACAATTTTTTTTTGTTCTTATAGTTTAGATTATACAGTTTGATTTGGGAGGTTATACTATCAGAAAAGGTTGGAAAGAAATTTGCTGACATCAAAGCTTTACGGAAGTATTTGTTTAATAAATTAATTTGGGTTTTGTTCGTTTTCCTCTCTTTCTCAGACTTTTCCTCTTTGAGAATCATTGCTCTTTTTTTCCTGCTTTGCTTTGCCTCAGCTCACACACATAAACGCACAGAAAACACACATTTATATACTCACACTCCCCTCAGGGCCCTTAGCTGCAGGGTCATTCCTTATGAAACACTGTGTAAGAATTTCTTAACTTTATCCTTTTTTTAACATCAGCCCACGGCTTTGTAATGCAGCCGAGTGAGACTTCAGAAAGTTTTAGATGTACTTACTTTAAATACAGTTAGTGAAACTATTTTGCATTCTTGAGGTTTGATTTCAACCCTTTGTCCCAGTTTTCTTTTCTTTTTCTTGTTTTTTACCTTTATTTTTTTAGGCTGTCTTAACACTTTTAAAAAATCTACTGTTAGACCAAAGTCTTGCAGAATAGTTGGCTGTGAAAAGGTGTGATTTTACCGTGTTCCACATTTTGCTACTGTAAGTTTCCTGACTTCTTTCCTCTATTGCGTTCCCATGAGTTTCTCCAGTGTCACGCCATACTGTTTCCTGAGACGCTGAGAAGTGTATTGGATGCAAATTCCTTTTTCAGTTAAAATCAACGTTCCTTTCAGTTCCCGTATCTCACTCATTTTCCACATCCTCTCATGTCTTGCTTTATTAATGCAAAGGAATGCACATTTGGGACTCAGACATAACCTATAGTAGGGACTCTGATTTTCTGTGATCATGGATAGATAGATGGACAGAAAAAAGCAATCCAACCTGTTTGTCTTTTTTTCTCTTTGTTTATGCATGTTTTGGTAATATAACCCATTAACATGCAACTTCATTTAGTTTTTTTTATAACAGGTGATTGAATGTCTAGAAAATAGAAAACAGACAAATTTGTTAAACGGATACATTTGTCAAATTTCACTCTTATTCCTGTTTGAAATCTTGCACAACGTGTTAAGGTTCAAGTAGTGATCGTATTCTCCAGTGATTGAAAGTGAATCCATAGCTTTATCTGAAGTGTGTTTTTAATGTGTTTAATCATTGTGGCTACATTCAGATCCAAAAAGCCACTGTTACACAGACAGGTGATTGTGTATCAATTCAACTGGTGATGAGTTTACCTGGTGACGCTCACGACAAATTGACGCAGACGTGACACGGAAATGTGTAAAAGCTCAAACACAATTTGTGGAATTTTATAACATAATATCGGAGGCCCTGCTATAGCCATGAAGAATAAGTGAAGGGTTTACAGCCAGTGTTAGAATAGTAATTGTATGTTTATAAGTTGTTTTGGGCAACAGTCTCAGCATGAGCCCCCTCAGAAGCTTTGCTATAAGGGGAAGCTATTTGCTTACTGGGAAGCTTTTTGCGTGCTGAGGTTTTTTTTTTTGTTTCTTCTTTTATTCTTTTACCCACTAATGCTGTAAAGAACTGTTACTGATTACTGTAAGTAAGTCAACAGTTTTAGAGTAAGACATTTCTATTTCTGCCTCAGCTATGCCTAAAAAATCAATAGCAATCCTCACTGTGTCCCAGAGTAGCTCTCTGTGCCTAACACCAGTCTTATCTCCCTCTCCCAGCTGGGTGTGTGAACGTGGAATGGTACAAGGCATGAGTGCATATGTTGTGTGTTTGTGCTTGCAGAGCCAGAGGATGTGAGTGCACAGGTCTGTGTGTGTGGTTTTATTTTTTAAGCATTGCTCTGTATGTGTATGTGCTTGTGTGTATGTGTCATAAACTTGTCAGGGACACTTAGAAATTGAAGGTGTGATTATCTCCTCCAGCTGTTGGAGGAGCTGTCGGTAACTTCACACGTTCATCATTTCTGGGCTACGGAGTCTTGCTTTTCTTTCATTGATATGGAGATAGAATGAAGAAAGCTAGATAAAACCAATATATACACAATATTACATGGGATTTTATGTTGGCCAATTTTTGCATTTCAATCTTGTTCCTTATTTCTTGTTACTTTTTGAACATTCTTCCAAAATTGTGAGGTCAGACACAGTAGGTCTGGCTCATATATCCATGTACTTGTCAGTGCAATAATGCAGGGACAAGAAAGTCACAGATATATTGTATATGTGATAAAGGTGGATGAGAAGGCAGAATCAGAAAATATGCTTAGTGTATACCAGGGGTTTCAAACTCATCCTAGTTCAAGGGACGCATTACGACCCAGTTTGATTTCAAGTGAGCCTTACCAGAAAAAATCATGTTTTTATCAAGGAAAAAATTTTTAAAAATGTGGTTCCCCAGTTTATGCTTTCTCATGTAAGAAATACTTTCATTCTTACAGTATCCTGAATGCTAAGCAACTAGTCGGAGATCCTTGAAATTGTAACAAATTTTCTCACAATTTGCAATGTAATTTGTTAGAATTCTGTGGAATCATTTGCGTGAATTTTCAGGGATTTAGAAAGAAAATTGAAAATCAATATTTCTGCAAATAATTCAGTATGACAAGCCCATCATAATATGGTACAGTTTTATTTAATTTTGAAAGTTGGAGGTAGTGAGATATCTATGACTTATAGATATTCACAAACTCTTTCTGTGGTCAGACTAGATGCCCTGGCATGCTGAATTTGGCTGGCGGGCCTTGCGTTTGACACACGTGGTGTAGACCCTCGAGGAGGTTTTGCAAAGATGAATCAGTTCTGTGATCTTCGCTTAAAAGACAACTAGAAATTCTACTTGTTTCATTTTCTGTCCGTCTCACCTAGAACCAGATCAGTCATTGAGGCTATGGAATAAAAAGTGATTAACTTTGAAGTTATTGGCATAAGCAGAGGAAGAAGCAGGAAGAACCAGGGTAGGTCTGAACTTGTTGAGCTACTGGAGAGTTTCACACAAACTGCCCGAAGTAGATGTTAGACTTTGTTTGAAATGGAAAATACTTCCAAGTTTCCCAAGATGCATTTCGAACCTTCGACAAAAAACTTAAGCACACCAATTCTAAATATCTCAGTTGATTGTGAAAGTGTCCCCACCTTTGAATGTTCTGAAAGCATTTTAAGTGAGAAAGTGACCAAGTAGAATATCAACACGTGGTCATTTGATCCATAAAATTTCATTCTGACATTTGAGATTTTTGGAGACTCACCATTTACTACTGACAAAACTTCAGGTTAACTTCAAAACAAGAGCCCTATTTACAAAGTGTTTAAAACTAATAGAAGACAAGAAGGGATGTTTTTGTTTTAAAAAGGGGATGTTTGACGTTTATCTTGAAGTCGGTCCCAGGACGATTTTACGTTCTGCTTGTAATGCATCATGGGGTGGTTGAGTATGACTAGTGTGTCCACTATGCATACTTAAAAAATGTCCAGATTTTTTATACATCTGGGTATTTCTTGAGTACTGAATTTTTCCATACTGTCTATTGTGAATGCACTACATACTAATTTTGACATCAGACTTAGTATCAGTTGTACATTAGTATGCAATTTCGAACACGTCTTTTATTTTTTTCAAGTAAAACCCCCATGCATCAAACATGCAGGACAAATTTAGCATTTGGGGTTAACTTCTTCATTGGGTCGCTGTGCTTTATTAACATCAATGTAGTGAAGCTGTCAGAATTAATTGATTTTTTACGGCCAAGAAGAACCACAAAAACCATCACCTCATAGGCGTGCCACGTGACACTCAACCCTTGATAGAATCTGTGTTTGATAGGCTAGTACAACTCTGCACAATGTGAAGAAACTAAAAAATGCCCAAAAGAAAACCATAGATGACAGCTTTGAGTTTATCAGGTCGTAGCAGAGCAGCAAAGCTCCTGAAGTAGCCTTTTCAAATCGTTAATGTGGAGGCGACATCTGGGGCTTTGTACCTTTAGTGATAACTGAGCCATTAGAATGGGTGCAGAAGTTGTGGAAGAGACAGTCATGACCAACCTCCATCTGTTAAAACATGGGGCTCTTCCTTATTAAAACTTTGGGTTTTTTTGCATTTTGGTTTCAGCCATTCTGTTATAAATACAGTGGTATGAAAAAGGGTTTGTCCCCTTCCTAATTTCTTACCTTTTTGCATGTTTTCCACACTTAAGTGTTTCAGATCATCAAACACATTTAAACATTAGTCAAAGACAACACAAGTAAACACAAAATGCTAATTTTATATGAAGGGTTTTATTAATGAGGAATTAAAAAAACCAAAGCTACATGGCCCCGTGTGGAAAAAGTGTTTTGCCCCTAAACCTAATAACTGGTTGGGCAACTACTGCATGCAATCAAGCGTTTGCGATAACTTGCAATGAGTTTTTTTACAACTTTGTGGAGGAATTTTGGCCCATGAACCGCCTTTTTAAGGTCGTGCCACAGCATCTGATTAGGATTGAGGTCAGAACTTTGACTAGGCCACTTCAAAGTCTTCATTTTGTTATTCTTCAGCCATTCAGAGGTGGAGTTGCTGGTGTGTTTTGGATCATTGTCTTGCTGTAGAACCCAAGTTTACTTCAGCTTGAGGTCACGAACAGATGGACGTACATTCTCCTTCAGGATTTTTTGGTAGACAGCAGAATTCATGCTTCCATTTATCACAGCAAGTCTTCCAGGTCCTGAAGCAGCAAAACAGCCCCAGACCATCACACCATCATTTTACTGTTGGTATGATGTTGTTTTTCTGAAATGCAGTGTTATCTTTTACGCCAGATGTAATGGGACACAGACCTTGCAAAAAGTTCAACTTTTGTCTCGTCAGTTCACAGAATATTTTCTTAAAAGTCCTGGGGAGCTGGGGGGCAAACTGTTTTTCAAACAGGGCCATGTAGCTTTGGATTGTTTTCTTCCTCCTTAATAAAACCCTTCATTTAAAAACTATATTTTGTTTTTACTTGTGTTATCTTTGACTAATGTTTAAATTTGTTTGATCTGAAACATTTAAATGTGAAAAACATGCAAAAAAGTAGGAAATCAGGAAGGGGGCAAACACTTTTTCACACAACTGCATATTGGCCTTAAGTTAAACTTGAATCATTATAGAGTAACTATTCCTCTGTGTGCAGATGCACCTCATGCAATTTCCCTACCAAGCATAACAGACAGAATTACCATCTTCAGAGGGAAACCTCGTTCCACTTTTATGCAGAAATGGGCTGCTTATCATTCCAGTTTCTGATTTTTCCCTTATTGCACACTTTCCTATTTTTCCAGCTTGGAATGTATGAACTAAATGCATTCAGGACTTCAAAAAAATAAACATGTTTATACAATTTCTCTGTCCAAGTATTTACAAATGAATTGACAGGGTCGACCTTTCTGTTTAGCAGATGGGACGCAAGCATTTTGTATTCTCGAAAATCTGCCGATTTTTCAATTTTATTCACATTCATGCACATTCATTCACTTTAAGGGCATGGTCGGCACATGATATTTGCTTTGCATTGCATCCAAATTGCCTCACAGCCTAGTGTGAGTACAACAAAAGTGCTCCAACATGACTCGACTACTCTTTGCTCGATAAACATTTATTATATAGGCAAATAAATCAAGAAGAAATAACTGTAGACAGTCTAACTCAAAAACAAATGGACGGATTTTTATGAAATTTTCAGGAAATATCTGGAATGGGATAAGGAACAAGACGTTAGATATCTAGATTTTAACCGGCCAGGGTACCTAAGTGTACAGAATGTCGCTTAGGTACCCTGTCTTCTGGTGTTTTTTTTTTTTTTTTTGGCGCAAGTTACCAAATTTAATTGAAGTTTTCCCATTCAAACCTATTGGAACAGTGATCACACTGTTCATGACTCCAACAGGTTATACTGACTCCGAGAGGTTCAGCTTATGCATCCTTGTTTTTTTTGGGGGGGAAATAGTTCGTCTAGTTAATTGGTGTCAAACTCAAGGCCCGCAGGCCGAATCCGACTTTGGTCCGTGAGAGGATTTTTTTTTTTTGGCGCAAGTTACCAAATTTTATTGAAGTTTTCCCATTCAAACCTATTGGAACAGTGATCACACTGTTCATGACTCCAACAGGTTATACTGACTCCGAGAGGTTCAGCTTATGCATCCTTGTTTTTTTTGGGGGGGAAATAGTTCGTCTAGTTAATTGGTGTCAAACTCAAGGCCCGCAGGCCGAATCCGACTTTGGTCCGTGAGAGGATTTTGTTTGCATTTTCACACTGTTTATAGAAACTACTAACAAAAACATGAATCATCATGTAAATCACTATTAAGTTTAGTTCCAGATATCACAGTCCCTCGAAAATTTTTTTTTTGTTTTGGTTTATTTTCTCCCCAAAATTACAATAAAATTTTGGCACAAAAATTGTTCACAAATTCAAAGACTTCGGAATTTTGAGATCCGGTAGTTACTCATCTGGAATCAATGACGTCATCTTTTACTTGTATATTCTAAGTGAACTACACCCCAAATTCAAGCTTTAGTGTAAAAATACTGAAATTGATCTTTTACCTCCAAAGAAAACCAAAAAAAACTAGTTTGACACCTCTGATCTAGTTTGACCAAGTGTTGCTCATGACGCCATTAGGTTGTAGTAAAATTGATTTTTTTCTTTTTTTATCCACTATACTGTGGGCGTGCGGTCCAGCAAAGGGTGTCGTTTACATGGTTGCTGAAAGGGATATGCTGAGTCTAGAATCCGAACTAGTGCTCATGTTTTTCATTAAAATTTATAACTGAAAATGCCTTGTTCATACCTTTAACAACATTATTCACTCAAGCCTATTACACTTCCATCACCAACTTGTGTTTCCCTCACTAACCATCTTTGGCTTCGTCAGTATAGAGAGATGTTCCTTATTATCTCAAAATTGATATTGCAATTGGAAAAGTGGGAAAATAGGTGAAAGAAATAAGGCAGAGGATGAATGGAGATCTTAGCCCAAACCTTTGCCTATTAAATGTTAACGCTTGGCTGGTTAAAATTGGGGATCTTGGATTATTTAGTTAAAATACACTGTCCAGGATGCTGTCTAAAATGGTTTAGGTTAAATTACTCAGGGATATGCTGATGGTGATTTGTGCAGATAAGCCGACAATTACTTGCTCAAGTGTGTCTAATAAAGCATTATTTCCAATCTTTTTTTTGTAATGAGTGTTAGCTGCTGGCTATTTGTTCCATTTATTCTGCATTTGTGTGTGTATGTCACATTTAAGTGATCAATTTAAGAGAGTAATACATTTTGAAATGTTGTCATGAATAAATATGAATAAAAGAGACAACTTGACAAGAAAATCTGACACCCCCCCTTCGAAATATTTGGATTTAATGTTTTTCCTGCCAGTGTGTCATTGGACTTCTGCGTCTTATAAACACAAACAAGGTGATGATGTTGAATATAAATATCTTCCTTTTTTGCCTTTTCTTCTCCACTAACTGAAACTAGGTCACAGTAATCCTATAGCGCAGCTGTAGTAGTCGCATGGTTGGAGACACACCAGCACACACTGCTGTTCCAGTCCTTCTCAAGGTCACGATCCTCCCATCCTCCTCCCTGTTTGTCCCCATTAATCCACTATATAATGGGAAGTTCTGACTGGTTTAGGGCATACGTTTTCCACCCTTTGCACGCACAATAGACGTGTGAAATGGTGCCAAACCTGCACAACTGTTAAGATTTCTTTTTTGCGCATATTGATTGTTTGCAGCGTCATTCCATAGTAAACTCAACAGTATGGAGGTTTGATATATTTGATAAAATGACACATTTTGCACAGTTTGAAACTTATTGCACAGTAAAAATATAAAATAAGTGTTACACTGCTCCAAACAGCCTAAGGTCAACAATAAAGGCTTTTATTTGTTCCCTTTTTTTGGAATTATTGTTGTTCGGAACCCCAAGGGTCGCAGCAGCATTTGACAAAAGAAACGAAATGAATTAGAGCAAGGTTGGAGGGAGGCCTGTCACATTATTTATGTTTACTGACACTGACTGTGTGTGTGTGGGGGGGGGTTGTTTGGGGCAAATATGGGGTTAACGACCAAACGCCTCAGGTCTATAGCTGCTGTAACCTTGTCAGCTAGGTAATTACCTTAGAATGACAGGTATAGGTGTGTGTGTGTGTGTGCACGAGTGTGCCCGCGCATCATTGTGCTGGAGGCGTGTGGCGATGCATCTATGTTTCTAGGTTTGCACATATTTACACATGCATAGGAACATGTGGTCAGGATGTATTGTCTGCGTGTGAGCGTGCATCCGTCCTATCGCTTCAGGCAGAAAGGGAGCAGTAGAGATGGAAAGCGAGCGGCCGCATTTCTTATCCAATTCAATTAGACAGCACGTATTGACGTATGCTGGGGACCACCTGCTTGTATATGCAAAGCACACAGCGAGGGGGCTCGCTTGAAGGCTGCAGCCAATTAAACACCTCCCCTAAGATGCTCACATGTTGTCAGGAGACGGACTTCATTTTTGTCCATTTATGTGTCTATTTTCTCCAAAATCTTTTGCTCTCCTGTTGGGATCCTGGGCCTTTGTTTAATAAAAAAAAGTTAAATCAAGCAATTTTTTGGGGGGGGAGGGTGATGATGATTTTGGCGATTTAACACACGGAGAAAAAGATGAATATTCTAGTTCCCTAAAACAGTGGTTCTCAACCTTTTCAGTCCGCGACCCCAAAATAAAGGTACCACCACTGTCCCGGAAGGTGGTTGAACACAGACATGAATTTTGTAGAACAGTCAAACAAGGTTATCTATAATGGAGCATAAAGGGGAGAGCTTTTAGGGGTAATGTAATTAAAAAGTAGGAACAAATAGTTTAAACGTGCAAATAATGAGCATGATAAATAGTGAATGTGGCTAAATTGGCAAAAATAAGCATGAAATCTATCTACAAATACAAGGAAGGGCTGTGTGTGCGTGTGTGTTTGGAGTAGGGCTGGGCGATATGGCCTTTTATAAATACCGCGATATTTTTAGGCCATGTCACGATACACGATATATATCTCGATATTTTGCATTACCCTTGAATTAACACTTTGATGCACAAAATCACACCAGTATGATGATTCTATATGTCTACATTAAAACATTCTTGATCATACTGCATTAATATATGCCAATTTTAAACTTTCATGCAAAAAAGGGGATATCACAACTAAGTCAAAGTTGACATAACTGTATTTATTAAACAGTGAGTGGCTCAAACATAAAATTGTCAACAGAAAGTGCACGTTCTGTGCAAAATTGTCACAGAGACATTTCAAAACAAGACATTAGTGCATGTTGTCATTAAGATGACATTTCAAAACAACACTACATTTAAGTGCACATTTTGTGCATAATGCCACTAAGATATTTAAAAAAAAAAAAAAAAAAAAAAAGTCAGCAAGTTTAACGGTATGGTCATTTTCAACACCGCACAGACTACAAGCTGCGATATATCGAGTATATTCGATATATCGCCCAGCCCTAGTTTGGAGCACACATCTCCCTGACGCAGTGTCTGATCAACCTGAAATGATGATCCTATTTTACTTTGTACCCGCAGTCATACCCCTTTATAACGCTACAGAGTATGTACACCATAATTGACAACTTTACTTAAGATCCCACTATATGAATATATACTTTCAACGGGCACTGTACTAGTATGATCAAAAGAGGTTAAAAGTGACAATGTGTCAACATATGCGACATTAGGTGGGATAAATAGTGGAAATGGTTTAGAAGTCTTGAAAGTGGAAAGAAATTACAGAAAAGGCATTGAAATTTTATGGAGAAGTGGCAGATATTGGGAGTAATGTATCAAAAATGCATTTAAAGAAGCAAAAATACGGCAAGAAAAAGTGATGAAAAAGCTCAAAATATGGCAGGTTTGGTGTATGGTAAAAATAAGCAAAAATGGGCTCAAATGGTTAAAAAAATATCTTGAGTTTCTTGAAGGGATCGGTCGACCCCCACCTAGTGTCTCGCGACCTTGAGGTCTTGACCCCAAGGTTGAGATCCCCTGTAAGTAAAGACTGTTAACAGTTTACTACTTATTCAAACTTAAGAAAAGTAAATGGGCTAAATTATCACACTTTCTCTGAAGTGTTGTAGTCACTTTCTGTTTATAACACATAATCACTTAAAACAAATTCCACATTAGAAAGGCACATGGCTTGCTTTATACAAGATTTCTTCACATAGAAACTAAGTTGTGATTTTTTCTTTTTTTTTTATTTGATCATTTATTTGCCTGTGGTGCCACACAACTCAGCACCGTAATTATTGACAAATAAGGTGAAAACATGATTGCATGATGTAAAAGTATAGTATTACTGTACTGCAGTATTGTTTTGGAGAATAAAAATCAATTAAATCAGTTTTCAACTCCTGTGAGGAAACAAAATAAATTGTATGGAAAAAAAACCAAAATGTAGATATAAGTTGAACTGACATGGATTTTTCTGACTGCTCCTTTTTAATTATTCATAATTATGCCATATGAAAGTGTATCAGAGGAGCATTAATGTCAACCAATTTCCCCTTAGGAATCAATGGTTTACTGACTGAGCATGTCTATTGAATAAGTCCAACTTAATTTAAATGAACCAAATATAAATTATATTGATGACATCATGCCAGACCATAATGATTAAACAAAAATAAAAGGTCAGTTTTGGCAGTTTAGATGGTGTTTCAGGTGGATGCTTTCACATGTTGAATTATAGGGCCCTACTTAAACTGCTTTATTCTAAAAGACTTTTTGACATTGGTTACAGATAGGGAGAAGGCTTGCAGGCAGGTGTTGAACGGTGATAAAACCTCCCTGTAACTAACTTTGTTCCCTCTGTTGCACAGGCTGTTGGAATCCCCTCTTTGATAAATGTATTTGAGTTGGGAGTCTTGATAATACAACCTAAATCCTGCTTCTTTTCCCTTTATGAGACTTCTGAAGTGCCACTTTGTGTATTTCACTTGGTCAAAATAGAGGTTGTTATTGTTCCATTCTGTGCTGGATTAGTATCTGTAAAAATAGACAAGGCGCATCACTAGTTTAAGAGTTGTGACTTTAAAAAACAGATGGTTTAATTGACATCAGTCATGGATGTATGATTTTTCTTAATTAGTTTTTTGAGCATAGATACAGTGTTCAATACTTATTTAGTTTTGATTATTTTTAATACACAGTATCGAGTGAAAAAACAAGACAGGCGTGAAAAAAAATGATTCAATTGTCAATAATTAATTTTCATCAACTGACAAAAACAATTCTATTAAATGAAAATAAATCAATATTCTGTGTGACCAGCTTTGACTTTAAAACACATTGACAGTGGAGTGCACGGGTCTTTGATGTAAACATAAAATAGTTATACTATAGAGTAACTAAGTTATCGACCCCTGACTTTTTGACCCACTCCTCTTGGCGACCCCCCCCCTTCCCCTTTTTATCCAATCCTTTATTCTGTCTATTCTTTGTTTATTCTTTGTTTGTTCTTTCTGCCATAATTCTGTTTGTGCACTGCCTTCAGTCCCATGATTATAATGAGTGCTTTCAGCACTAATCTTTTAAGCTACACCTCTACTTGATAATGCAACTCTCATGACTACATATGAGGAGCTTATTAAGATACATGTTTATGGGTTTTAGACATTTTCTAATCACTTTCTGGCCTTACAAATCTCTTAGTTGGTGGAGGCCGCAGGGTTGAGCATGATTTTATATCATGAAAGTCTTAATTGTGTTGAGAAATGAAATCATACAAATCTTTAACAGGGTGGTGCAAATTAGACCAAATGTTCTATTTTTCTGATGCTATTTTTTCATTCTATATGATCTACAATATTTGTAAAGATATGTAAATTGTAAACAAAAATGTATATAACTTTATACTTACAGTTTTTCACATCGTAAAGGTCTCATATCATGCTATTTTTCAATCATCTCTTTTTGTTCTAAGAATCTCAAAAACATAGTATTTGAGGTTTATTTTCCCAAACTCGCCGGTTTTCCAGAGTTTTAGCCTCTGAAAAGTCACTTTCTGAGCAACTCGACACAAACATAAGCAGGCTGATTTGCAGCCTGCTTATGCATATTCATGAGTGGGCATGTCTATAGACGAAACACTGACTTCCCCACATGGTGACATAGGGTCAGAGGACGGCCCGCCCTCCTTCCATGGACTGTAGAAAATACATACACAGCACTGCGCAAAGGACGCTGAAATGCTCACCATTGTGGGTGTGTCTGTTTACATGCCAATCATGGCAGAGAGCTTCCTGGAGGCGTGGCTTCTCCAGCTCAGTGCCGTGTCAAATTCGTCATCAAAGTGGGAACGCATCATCAAATTGGAGCGAGGTGTTTGTGCTCACCCTGCAGTAAGAAAGGAGCAAATCATCCTCTAACGAATGATTGAGGGAATCAATGAAAAAAACACTTTGGGCATGTGTATGAAGCTTATATAGCACTTTTATAATGTTTAAAGCACAGAAAAGTTGATTTAGCTTAACATGGGCCCTTTAAACAGAGTATATGTTAACCCTGCCTTTAAACTATTAATTAGGATAATATACAGTATCTAGGGTTCTTTGCGACAGATAATTTTCGTTGTAGACTTTACTGATATTTCCTTATCGACTTATTATACAAGGTTTTTCTAAAAATAAAGTAAATTTTAAGCACAAAATAATCAACAAAGGCAAACTGTCTTTAAAACTATTCTGTGCATTTAATAAAACTCCCTCTGCACACCATGCTATTTAAAATTTTACTGAGATGGACTAGCAGCGGAACACTTCTGAACATCAAAGCATCACCCCAGTGATGAAGCAAATGAAGCAATTCGCACTGAAAAGAAACCAATTACCACTGAAATTGGTGTGTGCTTTTATTTAGTTTAAAGCACTGAACAATAAACATTTGGACAACAAACAGTTAGACATGCAAACAGGCAGAACGGTAGTAGCAACGGTAATGATCAATGATCAGTGTGATCAACTATCATATTAAACAATAGCATTTATACAAACAAATCTACAAATGTGCATTATTCAAAGAATAAATCAGTCATGAGGATTGTTGTTAAGCTCTCAATAAAAGCATTTCTTAAGCCGTAATTTTAGCATCAACCAGGTGAGAAAACTGGGAGATAAGGGTAGACATAAAAGTAGGACACATCCACCTGTTTCCATAGCGAACGTTTGACAACCTTGACGACGGAGCAGCCAACTAATCATTAACGGATCTAACTGCGTACACTCATTTTGAATGTCTCTCACTCACTTACTCTCATATTTTTTCTAACACACACACCACCTCAGACCATCATCTCCCCAATTAGCTAAGTTATCTTCTCCATTGATGCGTATTTCCACATCAATTCCACTCAACGAATACACACCAGCAAGGGGGTAAGAAAAAATCTATTCGAAGATATATTGCGATATTTCCTCGTGCAATTATTGTATTGATCAAAAAATGTCCAAAATGATATTTTTTAATTATGTTTTTTTAAACAAACAAAATAAAACATTTCATTACGCTAACATGCATAGCAAGTAAACGCCCGGCCACTGTATGTCAGTGAACCACATCAGACCTTGTTAAACTACCTCACTCCACACTGCATTTTAGCTTGGAAGTTGATTGCACTTTATTTTCATAAAACATACTTTTATACACATACACTTTTATAGATGCATTTTTTTTTTTTTAAGAATTTAAGAACTTAACAGAACAAATCGTGAATAGTATCGTATTGTTAGATTCCTGGCAATGAACACCCCTACTAGCGTTAGCTTGCTGAGCTACGTTGCCTTCGCCATGATCAAGTGAATTGCGTTGAAATGAGTCGTAGTTTATGCATTTCAAAAACATTGATGATTAAAAAGATTTTGGTGGGTCTATATATATATATATATATATATATATATATATATATATATAATCAATGACATTTTAGTTTAACTACTTCACTAAAAAAAACAAATGACTAGTGTTTTGGCTGTCGACATGTACACTTCTAACGTGTATGCACTAAAATCCTTAATCATCTTCCTATTATTAGTTTTTGTCTTTGGAGAGTGTAAATACAAAGATATGTGTTAGTAGGGAACGATCAAAGTGATTCTCGTCAATGTGGGGCACGAGTTGAAGTCTTTCGGAAAAATGAGAAACTGGATTTAATATTGGGAGAAAATGGAGGGGTCTAATCCAGAGGCATTCTCCCTCTACTTTCCTTATTGTTGCTTCCCAAGACAGATTACTGGGCTTTGAAGGCACCGTCTACTGAGGCAGATTTTTAAAATGGGGGCCATTGCATAAAACAGAAGGGGAGCTGGGGCAGAGGGGGGATAGGAAATAGTGCTGAGAGGAAGATTAGTAGTGCTGCTGCTTGCATGTGTGTGTGTGCCAGAAAGGAGTCGTTTGAGTCTTTGTCAGTGTGGCATATGTTTGTGTGCTGCATTTTTGAAGGTGATAAATGTTTCAAAGGTAGGACTGCTTATCCGCCTATACCAGGGTTTGTATGTCTAATGATTATAAAAGAAAAAAGTCAGTCATTAAAATTATATTTCAAAATTCTATAATTTTTTTTTAATTGATCTATTTTTCACAATTAAAAAACAATACATGATATCAAAGAAATAGATATACAGTGCAGGAAGAGGAAGAAAGCTCATATAGATCTTAAATAATAATAATAATTCTCTTTCAAATTAAAACGCCACACTCAATCTCAAACAATTGTACGTATTTCTATACTTTCTCAAATATAAATCTAGTTAAAATAAAATTCTGTATAAAAACTCTAACTAATACTGGCTGCTACACTGTATTTGTAACAAACAAACTTGACCAAAAAATGAATTTTAGAGAAAAAAAAAAGAAGTCTGTGATATAAAAATGGGGTCATGACAATAAAAAATTTGGGAACTAACTACTGGTCTATAAGTTTCATGCTACGTTTTGTTTGCTTTCCTTCTCTTTTCTCCTTTCCTTTCCTTCCACTGCTTCTACTCTGGTATAGTGGGTATAATCCACTCAGACTTGTTTCTTCTTTTTTTTGATGCCTGTGAGGTGTTTGCGCTAACCCTGACACTAGCTCTCTCTTCCTCTGAAAATCCCTTTTGTCCATCCTACATCCCCAGAGAGACAAAGGGACAGTAAAATAGCGTGTTGTTGTTTTTTTACCTGTTTATTGTGTTTTCCATTTTTGTAATTCTAAAAAAAGATGGAGTGATATTGCGTGCGTGCGTGCGTGCGTGCGTGTGTGTGTGTGTGTGTGTGTGTGTGACCCCCCCCAGTGGGTGATCCTCTTCCACTGTAGGCCAGGTGTTTTACCTCGCACTGCATTTGACTCCTGCAGCTCTGCAAGCTGTTAGATCATGGAAAGAGATACAAGGGTTCTCATTGTGATGATTCACCGATAGCTGCTCCATTAAACCCAGTACACAGACCAATCCAACGCCACTAATTTGTTGTTCTGGCAGGATTTCAGTCGGTAGAATTTGATTAGTTTTTTTTTTTTTATTACTACTCCACAGCAGAAATTTTGGTTTCGGTGTTTTTTAACCTTGGAGTCGTGATCCCATGTGGGGTCACCTAAAATGTCTTGTCATTGTTTTAAAATAAAAAAAAATACTGATTCAAATTATTTATTTTTATTCTTCTTTAAGATTGTGTGTAGTGTTTTAATTTAAACAACTCTAATATATTCACTTCCTCAAATATAAATTTAGTAAGAAAAAAAACATAAAAGTTAAATAATGAAATAGTTTATCAAATAATTTAATAACAAGAAAAAATTTAATTTTTATTTGTATTTTAATTTTTTAATATTTGTCTTTTTCAAATTAAAACACCATACACAATCTTAAACAACTGTATTATATACTTCACTTCCTCAAATATAAATCTAGTAAAAAAAAAAACTGTATAAAAGTTAAATTATTAGTTAATTAAATATATTTTAAAAAATACCTTTTTAATTTAAAAAAACATATATATATATATATATATATTTTTTTTTTTTTCAAATTAAAACACCACACATAATCTTAAACAACTGTATTATATACTTTCACTTCTCAAATATACAGTATGTCTATTTGAAAAAATACACTGTAAAAACGTGAGCTGTCGCATCTCTCTAGGGTCACCAGAAATTTGTGATATCAAAATGGGGTCACCAGTGGCTTTCTGGAAAGATGTGGAATGATTAAGTGCAAAAATTTGGGGTACAGAATTTCCTGAAGGCACTAGTAGAGACAAATATTTAAAGTGACAAGCACAAAGATCAAAACCAACAACTGGCTTCAAAGCAGCCCTCCGTCCCTGAGACTTCTGATCAACATCATAAACTGCATATGCAGCATGTGGCTTCAAAAGGAGAGAATGAATCAGCTTTGATTCTCCTAATATATACACTGTATGCATGTCGACATCTCATCTCTTGCGTCTGTACATAAGTTATTCTTGTATTTCTTTTCATTCCTGCACACATGTGGCACGCTGGGAAATTCCTGACCCACGTGTTCTGTTCTTACAGATACAAGTACACAGAATGATTGGATTTAATGGAAAACTTGGTGTATAATCCATACAATGTGTGCTTTGGAAAGACATTCCACACTGTGTTCAAGGCTCTAGTTCATCACAGAGTCCAAGAAACACATTTATTGATTAAAATGCATTGATCATCATATTGCTAATGCACGTTTCTGAGGTTGCAAGAAAAAGCTATCAGAAATAAAATAATCTTTAAGAAAAATGTTTTGCACAAACTTAAAAACAGCCACTTTTGTCATAGTTTTGAATGGAAAATGCAACAATTTACTTGTAAAAGTGATATAAATGAGAGGAAATGTATTAACCTGTTCTTAGCTTTTCTCCTTAAATGCATGTGTAGTTAAAGGATCACTTGTCTGTTGGAAGTATTTTACCTATGCAATCTTTTATAATATTTTAGGGTCATTCCATGTCATTTCAACACATTTTCAGGATTTTTTTTAACCAATTGTTCCTTAATAATTCAATTGGCATACTCTACATCAGTGGTTCCCAAACGTTTTTGTGGGTCCTTATTTTCTTTTCATTTCCAGCTTCCAATATCTCATGAACTGCAGCACAGAAGAAACTGGAAAAAAACTGGAAAAAAGTTTGTCTGGGTTTGGGGCTCCAACATGTTTGGGCCTTTAGTAAACAAAGTTGCATATGCCTCAGCTTTGAGCTATGTACAGTACATACCCCCCTCCTTTGTTGAAGTAGAATTAACAGGGCTTATGGAATGATTTGACGTTAATGCGGCCAACCACAGTTTCCTAATCTTCTGTGATATGCTGTGCAATGTGGTCTGATCACTGCTCTAACAAATATAATAACTTCTACTGGCTCCTGGTTATAACCTATAGAAGTATAGTTGTATTATGGCACACTGTGCATCTCATTAGCTGAAGAAAGTGGAAGTGGCTTCTCAACCTTCACAAAGTATCCATCTTAAAAACAAATTCAGCAACACTTCACACTTTACAACGAGCAAAGATTATTTCCCCTGACTTAAACATGAGTTAGGAAAGGTGGGTGTAAGAAAAAAATGCAGGACAGAAGCAGCCGACAGGGTTCAGGGCCCACAATTTAATTTCCGCTCTGCACCCTGAGATAAGTCAAGCCTAATGAGCTGACAAGGAGAGATGGAGGGAGCAGAGGAGCTATGAGAGCTGAGGCACAAAGGGGGCAGGTATGAGGGGAGGAGGGAGGAGTGTGCTTGCAGAAATCAGGGCTGTCCTCCAGCCTCTGTCAGGCTGGATAGATGGTGGGAAAGAGTCATATCAAGGAGTGGGAAGAACTCAACTCTGATTTCTGTGATTGTTGTTAACCTGTTTGTGTTGGTGTGCATATCCTCATTGATGTGTTCAGCAGAGCCTTGTTCGAGTCCGATATGTAATGACTCAAAATGTAACAAGACCCAAAATTGTTATATTAAAAGAATCTAATAAAACCCAAAACAGGTCAGTAATGTAAAAAATAGTGGTGATCTTGAAATATAATTTTAAAAAAAGTAACACAACCCAAAATGTTACAACTGGTTAATAATGTAACAAGATGTTGAGACCAAAACGTTAAGTTTTTGCATTTTTCATATATATAAACTTTTTTTAAACATTTGTATATATTATGAAGATAAGCAAAAATATCATGGGTTCTCCAAAATGCTTTAATTATATTTATATATATACTAGGAATGTGCAATATTTTATCGTTTATGATTTATCGTCAAAAACATTCTTATCGTTAAGAATATGTCATCCCATGATATAAACGATAAATGCCCACGTCGGAAATTAGCGAGGGCCACGGGCCATTTGTCCCTCAATTTAGCCAAGAATGCCCCCCTAAAAAATGGTGTTCCACGACCAAAACTGCCCCTGTTGGTTGTCAACAACTTATTCTCTGGAGCGGAATGCTGTTTACGGAAGCTCTGCACGGAGTGCACTGCCACCCCTCCCCCCGCACACACCACCGTCTGTGTGTGTGAGGTGCTCGTCTCAGCTACCTGAAGCTGCTGTGCTGTGATACAACATGGACCACTACTTGGTTAAAACCAGACAACCATCCAACAAAGGGAACCCATTCAAGTTCCTCTGTCAGATCCACCCAAAGTTCCACAAACACGGGGACAGAGATGAACCTGTAGCAACGATTATGAACTGGAAACTCAACTAAAGCTAACTATGCTAAGCTAGCCAACCAACACACAGACTGGGCTAAGAGCTAATGCTAACCACGGCATATAAGGAACAAACCAAGTAAAAAGAACACATCTTACTGTCATAAAGCCACAGAGAGCCATCGATCTGTTTATGGTCAGACTTAACACTTGTGTGGAAGGATAAAAACTAACACGTCATACGTTGTGTGAAATAAATAAATATAGCATGAATAATATAATATAATAATAATATAATATAATAATGTCACTATTCATTCGTCCCAACTTGTGAAACACAATCATTAATCACAAATCAGAGATATTTATTAACCATAACTTTATATAAGTCATTATAAAATATGAAATAAACAAGATTCATCAGCAGTAAAAACACTAATGGAGTTATTTGTGCTTTTCATGTGTTTTTTTTATTTCACTAGAGTGACCCATATGCACAGATATATTCCATAAAGTATTATGTATTATTATTTATAGTTTTTATTTATTGTGATTTTTATCTTAACGTGATAAATACCAGAAATTATCGTGAACATTTTTTTTTGTCAATATCGCCCATCCCTAACACACATAATTTTGCATACTCATTTGTGTATGACACTACTCTCTATATGGAAGCAATAAGCTCTTAAATCCATAAATCATTGACTCACTCTGATGTAATAAGTGTATTACACTATTAGGGGATAAACGTTTTGTCTGCCCCATAATGTAATAACAAAAACTCTCACATTTTGGTCTCAGCATCTTGTTACCTCATAATGCATGCAGTTGTAACATTTTCAGTTTTTTCAATTGTTTTTTTTAATAACAATTCAGGTCTTGTTACATTCTGGGTCGTTCTTACATATTGGGTTCTGACAAGCCTCTTTTTTACATTGCAAAAAATTCACAAATTCCGTTTCAGGGTTTACCCTTGACCTACCCGTTAGTTTACACATTTCCTTTTTGTAATCTTTCCCTGTTTATACAACTTTACTGGCTATTTAACTCCCCAAAATTGTACCAAACATGCTGAATAGGGTTATTAAAGATGGCCACTGTTTTTAATTTTACATACATGCATACTACAAGATCATCTACTTGTTTAATGGAAAAAATACAATGAAAATGTGTGATATGGTCCCAAAACATTATTTGTAAAACCTTTAATTATTTCCAAACAACAAATCACCCTAATTATTTAGCATGAAATCCCACACAGCTGTGATTGGAGGTGCAATGCTTCGATTGCGTTTTGTCACCAGGTAAACTCATCACCAGTTCAGCTAATACACCAACAGCTAAACCTTTCTTCGTACCAGTCCCTTTTCAGATTTAAATGCCGTCATAATGAAATGAAACTCTTTTTAATCACGACGCAGTAAAAACACACTCCAAATGAAGCACGGCATGAATTATCGATCACAGGATAACATGATCACTACTTGAATCGTAACGTGTAGCGCACGATTTTGTCGGGTCTATGGGTGGAATTGGGCACATTCTTTCACCTATTTTTTGGTGAAAAATCAGCTTAAGAATTATGTAATATTGTCTAAAAACAAGAATGTGAGGCATTTCTGTCATGCTGGGGCCCTATTACTTTTTAATAAGAAAATAAAATAAATAAAATGAAAAAAGGACGGATCAGATTTCTTTCTGTTTCAGAATGTAAATTCAGTTTTTTCCATTAGTTTTTCACAATCACAGAAAATCTGATTCCCTGGTTCAGCTTTCACAATTACATTGTAGGGACATGCTTCTGTTTTAAAGAAAGAAAATGCCTCTACAAAGGAAATTCATAAACTTTGGGACTGCGCTGCATTTAAGGTTGAGGTTGGATTTAGGGCTTTGCTATGCAAAGTGTTGAAGCTGGGGACAGGTTTATAATGGTAGGCAGTAAATGTGTGTCACTGTGCTGCCTGAGGATGTGATAGTGACACAACTCCCTCCTGTCAGGTGAAAAAAAAACCATAACCATAAGACCATAAGTTTTCAAAGTCAAAAAGTAAGAATGCTGTAAGGCAGATATTTTTTTAGTGAGGTGCTGACTGCTATGTTTGTGTTTCTGTGTATGGAAGCCTTTGAGGTTTTGTATGTCGAAGACTCATTTCAAAGCCCAATGATTCTTCATGTGCTAATAATAGCTCCAGGACCTGTTCTGACAGCAACTGATTTCCTATCTATAGTTTTTTTTTTTGTTTAGCTTCCTATTGGTCTAATGGGATTCTCCTGTAATCGGCTAGTTTAATATTTCTCCAAAACATGCACAAATATTGCTTTTGAGAGAACATGAAAAACATAAGCGTGAAATGAAAGTACAACAACAAACAAAAGACACAGACATACAACTAACTTGAGACAGCTTCTTTCTACTTAATTAATTTGTTTATATGAAAGTCCTACCCTGAGGCTAAACGTGTTTTTGATTATTTTGTTTCCTATGTATGAAAATATCAAATTGTATGGCGGTAACAGTTTTTTTTTTTTTTTTTTCTCACAAGTATTGGAAACCCTCTTTCGGAAAAAATAGTAAGTGAAAGTGAGAGTTCACTCCTGATTGCAATGGAACTGTCCCTTTGCTGTTGGTCTAAGCCACATGTGTCAAACTCAAGGCCCGGGGCCCAAGTCTGACCCTTTAGAGCAGGGGTTTCTTAACCAGTCTCATCCAGGGACCCACATTTTGCCACGGTCATTAAATTGTGATCATGCCTTTCAAAAGAAAAGTTTATTTCAACATAAAAGACAAGTCAATATGTGAGACATTAAGGGTCCCATATCATGCATTTTTCACCCATCTCCATTGTTTGAAGAACTGCAAAAACATAGTATTTGAGGTTTATTTTCCCAAACTCACCTGTTATCCAGAGTTTTAGCCCTCTAAAAAGTGACTTTCTGACCAATGGGCTGTTTGCAGCCTGCTTATGCATATTCATGAGTGGGCGTGTCTATACACTGACTTGCCTGCGAGGCTCCTGCATGACTCGCTCTGAGACAGATCAGTGATCAGCAAAGCAATTTTCTCTTTCTATCCACACACTGTTGTTATTGTTTTCAGCCAAAAACAGCACATTACAGTAAAACACATGGATATTTAACCCTCCTGTTGTCCTCATTTTCTGTATACACCCTGTGTCCTCCGGGTCAAAATGACCCGTCTTCACTAAACCCCCAATATAAGCAGCTTAATTGAATTTAAACACCAAATTTCATCTTGCTTGAAGAAACAACTTGTCATTCACCACACAATGTGTGAATACCTGAGTTTTCCCTCTTAACTTGTATTTCTATAGCTTAAGAAAAGAAAAAAAAAATGTGCAAAAAGGAGTTTTGAATGCATTTTTATTCATCCCAATGACTCATTTTCTTTCTTTTCTTTCTCCAGTGAACAATTTAAGACAATATACAATACAAAAATATGAAAAATAACATAACCCATTCAACTAATTAGCACATGTAGGGCAGTATGCAAGTGCACAGCCTTTGCAGATATATGTCTTACACCTGCTGCGCACAGTATGTGTTTTACAGTCCTTCTTTTGAGGGCAGAACTGACATCTCTTCCTCTTACTTGCCCTAGCTGGGGAAGTGGCTGTGGTAGCTGGATCCTCAGGTTGATCAGGAGCTCCTGCACTCTGAATAGCTTTCACAACTGCTGCTGAGGCTTCTGTGACATGCTTCCTTCTTTCAATGAGTGGAATTACAAGTGCCTTTCCTAGTTGCTCCAGGAACACCCTCCTCTTGTTCTGCTTACGAGACATCCAGGTCGGGTTGATCTCTCTCCAAATCACAAAGGCATTGTAGGAGGAAACATCAATGATGTTGTGGAAGATGACCAGGGGCCAGCGGGCAGTCATCCTTCTGCAGCTGTATTTTCCAATCACCTTATCTAGGTTGTCCACACCTCCTTTGTTGCGGTTGTAGTCTAGGATGATAACTGGCTTCCTGTCCTCACGATCGCTAATGTCACCCTCTGCGTGCAGTGTGCTCAGAAGAACTACATTCTTGTTTTTCTTTGGGAGGTAAGAAACTAGAGTGGTGGTGGGCGTGAAGGCAAACTTTGTTGAGAAGACCTCTCTCTCCTTTGACGCAAGCAGTGCAGGTGGGAGCTCAGGCTTGTTCTTTCGAACTGTACCATGGTGATCTTCCTCTTCAGGAGCTGCTGTCCGAGTTCATAAGAGGTGAAGAAATTGTCACATGTCACATTGTGACCCCTCAGTCCCTCTGTCATATCAAGCACAACTCGCATCCCCTGGTTCTTCTCTGGGCATCCACTGGTCGGCTTCCCGGTATAGACTTGCATTTTCCAAGCAAAGCTTGATTTGGCATCGCAAGCCACCAATGACTTGATCCCATAGGCCTGATAAGTAGGCCTGCAGGTCAGTCTCATCCATCTTTTTCCAGCTGTCTCCATATTTGCGAAAACCCTCCAGATTTGTCATCTCCAGGATTATTTTTTCTATTGCAGGTGTGATAAACAGGTAGAATGTAGAGACAATGTCATGGGTATGAGAAACGGCAAACCTTGTGGGTCCTGGGGTCATCTTTATGACGTTTTGTTCTGCATGCCTGCCGTGTTGGTCATATGCTGCTGAGGACCATGTTATTTTGCCATTTTTTGAAAGGAAAGTCTCTCTTTCAGCTTCAGGGTTTTCTTCTTCTGAAGATGATTCATCATGCTCTGGGTTATATTCCTCCCCATCTTCTTCTTCTGATAAATCCTCCACTTCTGCTTCTGAATCAGAGTTGTCTTGCTGGACATCTGAAAAAATCAGCTCTAGAGCCTCTCCAACGTTATAACGCACACTCATGGCTTCAGCACAGACAGAATTCGGGGTCGTGTCATCTGCAGCACCTTTATAACCTCTGGAAATCCACAGAAAAAGAGCTCTGCAGTCTGCGAGAACGCCTTTGTGTTGTTTACGTCTGCTACTATCTTGTTCACGTTTACTACTAATTGATCTGAGACTGATCAAAGGCACAGCGGTCCGCGAGAAGCCCACCTGATTTGTCTTCTTTACTTCTGCTACTGATTGATCTGAGACACAACTAAAACATTGTAACATTCTGTGGTGTGTAAATAACTCTGTGACCTTGATTTCAACTCTTTTTGCCTCACGGGTCATTTTGACCCGAAGACCACCTTTGTACCTTTTTTTGTACAGCTTACATGGAAATGTGAATAAAAGCAACGTTTCACTTTTTCTACTGTTGGTGCCAATCTAGAAAAAGTCATAAAATTTCAAGTTAAAAAAATCTCGTTTAGGGGATTTCTTTTTGGTTTTTAACACAGTGGCGGGTCATTTTGACCCGAGGACAACAGGAGGGTTAAGCGGCTATTGTGTGAGTCCGTCTCAGCGCTGTGTGTTCATCCAGCAGCAGCTTCAAACGCTCACTGGAGTTTTAAGCTGCTAATTCACTTTCTTCTCACCTCATCTTTATTAAATACAGGAATGGTGCATTTAAGGTGATAATCATTAAATACCTCAACCGTTGCGTCGCATTGGGTCACAAACACGTCAGATCAAGTCAAAGGCAATACGATGTCTACTCCCTGGGTGCCTACACTGCAGTGTTCACCGTGGAAGTGCGGCACCAGCAGCAGGCACTTCCTGGAGGGAGAGGTTCATAATTCTAGGGACATCACTGGAATTTTAACCGCTCGTTTTTCAGAAGAGGGCAGAGAAGCAGCTCAGGGAGCAGGATATTGAGGATTTCTCAGAGATGCAGGAAGGAAGCCCAATATTAATGTTTTTGATAAGGAATTAACATTGTAACAAGGTTAAAAGCTCCAAAAAGTTGATTTGCATGAGATAGGACCTTTATATCATATAAATATTGGACCTTTATATCAAATAAATATTTATTTACTTTTGACCAGCTGTCCACAACCCACCAGTTGACAATTGCTGCTTTAGAGCATCCAATTCAGAGATAGCATCCAAATACAGAGATAACATAAATTATTGTGTAAATTCCCAAATAATCCAGTTTTAGATATCTCAAATTCACTAATTTATTGAAATTCTGCAATATTTTAAGGGGCTTGAAGTTTTTCTTTTACATCTTGTGAATTCAGTCCCAATTTTTCCCACACATTTTGCAATTTCTTACAAATAATCAACAGAATTCCTCTAAAATACACAAAAATTGGTTGTATAATCAAGAATGTTTGAAGTGACAGGGACTGATATGAAAAAACCGTGCTACAATTTATGTTAAAATTGTTCTTTTTCCCACCTAAATTCAGCAGCCCACATCCCTGGCCTAAGCCGACTCTGCTGGAGCTCTCCTTGGTGCTGAAGCAAACCTCTGCTCCTCACTCTGTCTTCCCCTTCTTTAAGACAATGGCTGAGCTCTATTGACAATGCTTCACATTATTGCAAGGTGCCAATAAATCCTCCCTTTATTAGACCTTGTGTATTGATCCATTTTTTTTTTCTCTTTCTCTCTCCTCGGATCCCCCTGTCCGCCCATATCTACTTAATCCCCACCATTCTTTCCTCCTGCTTTCTAATGCTTCTCCATTTCCATGGAAATGTCATGCTCGTTCTCGGGTATGAGTGCCGGAATTATGGAGATGAGAGAAAACACAGGGTCCAACTGAAGTGGTGGGGGGGGGTTCCTCTGTGCTTGGAATGAGACATTTTCCTCAATGCTAGCAAGACTTTGATCGTGACACTGATAGCATTCAGGATGAAGAAAGATAATTACTTAATCATTGTTATGGCCTCATTTAAGATGAATATAAATTCAAATAACTATCCCTCGTTCATCTCTTTGTTCTTTTGTTATTGCAAAGATTAAAGCTCTCCTTTGTTGCATCCTGATAACAGAACAATGTTGCCTGCTAAACATGGGAGAGATGAGCTTGACTTATTTTCTTCACGGTTGTGTTTTTTTTATGTATTTATGCACCTGTGACAATGCTCCTCTGAGATTTGGCTTGTGATGTATCATGACTCGTTGCTCTGTGTGCGCTTATGAGAATGTGACGTTAATCAAGCTGTCGCACTGACACAGGCATGTAGAGTGTTGAGTTCAGAACTGCACATAGACTTGCTTTTTGTTTTGTTTTGCCACTAACATGATAGATAACATGATTTGTTCAATAAAATAACTTCACATTTTAAGAGAATCAATTGTTGCCTTTTATCCGTCATCCGATTTCATCCTGACTCTTGAGTTTTGATATTCACGGCACTGCTCGCCGCTCGAAGAGATACTTTTGTGATGCACAATGCAGCTTACTTTATCGCCAGTGTTTGATAGCTGACTGCAGCAACAGCTACAGAAAACATTATCCGTTTGGTATGAAGAAACGAGCAAAAAAAAAAGGACCAAAGTAGTTTGCTTCAGTAAAAGAGATGGAAAGTGTGGAGCCGGAACTCATTGCACTCAGCAGCATATTCACTGTAGACAGACACAGACTATAAGTTATGAACTTGAAGGGTACGGACGAAAACTAGGACAATAACTGAACACAGTGAGAATGACACAGCAGAAAGGAATCCACAGCTACATTATGTATCCCCTGCCACAAAATGTGGAAGGGAATATAGGTTTGAGCTCTGCGTTCGTTCTTCCGAGTTAAAGGGGACAGCTTTTCACAGAAACTATTAAGGATAACCAAATTTGGTGTGTGGCTTCAGGATATCAATACCTTGATTGAGTTTGAAGAAATAATTGCGTGCTTCTCATTTTCGGAGTTATTGCACTTGTGCCGTTTTTTTACTCTGTTCGAGGTCTTCAAAGGGGACAGATTTTCTTAGAATTACTAACTATCTTGAATGTTTTCTAAGTTAGGTTTAGGACATTTAGGAAAAGGTTGTGAGTTATGACAACCAATCTGGCGGTGGATATTGATGACTGTCTTTTTGTTTGTTTGTGTCTGACTTTCTATCAGTGGCGCTGGCCAATCGAGGGCGCTATAGGGTGCCGCCCCACCACTCACCGTGTTAGTTTAAGTGAGACATACAAAAATAAACATTTAATAATAATAATACATTAAAAGTACTATGAAACAAATGTATATCTGTATTTAGATAATAAGAATAAATATTATGAAGATAATGTTAATGAGTAAAGTTGCTTAGTTCATCTGTGTCTGATTGGTGACGTGTTTCCGCTTTGGGAGCGCAAAAATCTATACCATCCACTCTCATTAAAAGTTGTCGTAACTACTCTTCAATAGAAGCCAATGGACAATCTTGGGTACAGTTTAACTGTGCCCAGAAACAGTCTCCGGTTGCACAGAGTTAAATCCAGCCACTCAGTTACACAACAACACCCTCCTGCCATGGGGAGGGGCTGACGTCACAGTCGTTCATCATGAAGTGACTGATTGACAGGCCGTGGGTGTCAAAGACGTGAGAAAGAAAAGCAAAATGGAGCGAGAAATGATCCCTGCCTGGATCAGACCCAGCATGGATGAAGACAGGTGTGATCCATTTAAAGCAATTTTCAGAAAAGGCAAAGAAACTTGAACAAATTAGATACAAACTGAATTTGATGATTTCAAATCTTGAATATGTCCATATTTTGTAAAGTAGGTGGTCAATTTTATTTTGTCAGGTCTTGAATTATGTATGTTCATTTACCACTGCCTTTGTTCATTTAATTAAAATTATAAAGAGTTGATTATTTTGAAGTGAGATGTGATGTTGTAGTTGTGCATATGGTGACAAGTGTGAAGCTTAAGTATAATAGTGGTGGCTGTGAACAGAGGGAAGGAGTGAGTGGTTTTACCTAAAACAGGTATTTAGTTTAAACCCACTACTTGCACATTGTATATTGTTGTTGTGCTTTACTGCTACTTACCCGTCCTGTACTTTTTGTTTTACTTGGTTGTGTACGGTTATGTTTAAAGTTCAATAAATATTAAGAGTTCTAGTGGTGTATTTAATTTAATTTCTAATACAGTATATACATTTATATCATATTAGTCTTTCAATTGTCTTTCATAATCAATGTGCTTTAAAAAAAAGTATATCGCCTCATGTATAGCACAAGATGCCTTCAAGAAACTAGAATTTTTTTTTGAGACAATTTTGCTTATTTTTGCTCTTTTTTGCAATTACAGCAAATTTGCCATATTTTTTTTAATCTATTTTCACTACTTATTCTTGCCATGGTTTTGCTCCTTTTAATGTATTTTTGCTACATTACTCACACTTCTGCCACTTCATCAAATTTCAATACCTTTTCTGTAAATTGTTTCCACTTTTAGGAAATTTTCAGCACTTATAAAACCTTCCCACCTAATGTTGCATAAATAATGATCACTTTTAACCTCTTTTCACCATATTTCATACATATTTTTGCCAAATTAACCACATTCACCATTTGTCATGCCCATTATTTGCCAATTTAAACTAATTGTTCCTACTTTTTAAATTACATAACTCCATGTCTGCGTTCAACCACCTTCAGGTATGTGGGCTAAAAAGATTAAGAACCACTGTGAATCAATTCTATGGAATAGGATCAATAATCAAATAAACTTTAAAATGTGCATTTTGTCTTATCAAACTAACGAAGTAACTAAAATTTGTATACAATAATCTAATACTAAAATGTTTTTGTAAAACAATGCCTTATTTAAGTAAGATAGACAGACTGTAATAACCTGCTCTGTTTTCCTGCATGTAACAGCTGTCGACATTAACACACACAGAGACACATAAACACACGCATCACACACACACACCATTCTCAAAGGACATTGGTCAAATTGTCCCCTCCACTTACACATGTTGTAACTGGTAGGAGCCGCTAACATGAACCCCCTTGAACACCTACACATGATTTCTCTTCATGCTCACTAAAGCATGAATGCACAAACAACACTCATAGCTCTCACACACACTTGGACACACAATGGCTTCAGGGCTGTAATTTGTCTTCTGCCATCCATTAGTGCAGGTGGATGGAGCATATGGGAATTACATGAAATCACAAACAGAAGTGAGGAAGTTGAAGATGTATGGCTTAGTTATCAGTAGCTACAGAACATAAATGTGGGCTGAAATAGAAGTTAAAGAAGTGAGTGCAGCATATTTGGCATGATCGGATTATTCAGTCTAGTTTGTACTTGGTGATACCCTCCCTGTAGACACGACCAGGAACAGACAGCTTACCCTGAGGCTGCAAAGGTCACTGAACTCTTGGCATTTGCATTGTAAGACGTCCTCTTGTATCTTCTATTCTGCTGTCAGGGCTGCATTGTGGAGGGCAGTGGCATTTCTGACTGTCCAGTTAGCCTCACATCATTTTTCTTAGTTTTACCTCATTGATATGATCCAAATTTACACAAACCTATACCCCCTCCTTTCTTTTGTTCGCTTCAATCTGTTTTATACTGACCTTAAGCAGTGTTGAGGGCAAAAATAATTATAATTTTTAATTTTATTTCAGCAGTCTTAAGAAAAAAACCCCATAACAAACAAACCCTCAATTGTCTAACAAATCAGCCTAAAGGGTGTAGGCTGAAGAAAAAACGTATACACATGTACCCCATCACAAAAAAGGAAACAAATCTCTCTAGATCAGTGTTTCTTAATTAGAGGTACGTGTAACCCTAGGGGTATGCCATGGCACTACAGGGGGTGAGAGAGAGAGAGAGAGAGAGAGAGGGGAAAATTAACAAAGGGTCAGTCTTGGTCCCACACTGGGTGTGATATGAATGGAAATTATAAAAACTATAGAAATAAATCTGTTCAGGAGCTACTAAATTAGTGTTTTTCAACCTTGGGGTTGTGAATTCAGAAATAAGAGAAAGAGGGTACTTGAGCCAAAAAAGGTTGAGAACCATTGCTCTAGATAATAGCACACAAAAAAATGATATACTGGAAATACAGCCATGTAGGTACATGAGGTGTACATAATTTTTTGTGTTTGAGTAATCATTAATATAATTTATATTGTTCTTTCTTATGCCTATCGATAAATAAGTAGTAATAATAATTTGCTACTTTGTTTTATTTTATCCTTTAGGCAGTTCCATAATTTAACCCCCACTATTGTTATATTCATCCTTTGATCAGATTAACTACAGTACTAAAGTGAACACATTTACATTCTGTTTTTAAGACTGTAGCAACACTGTTGTCATCAAACCAAGTACTCACTGCAGAGCATTGCATGGTGGGATAAGGTCACTCTCCTCTGAGAATTGGCTGCTTCATTTCCCAGAGTGCTCCTTGAGTGACTGCTTTGGTGGCTGTGTGCGCGCTCGTGTGTGCACGCGTGTATGTGTGTGTGTTGAAACGGAGTGAGTGATGTCATGACCCTGAGTGGACAGCCTTCTTTTTCTGCTGCTGTTAATCACACTCTGTCTCTGACACCAGCCCTACTGTTCAGGCCTTTAGTGTTGATTCCTCCTCATCCATCCAACACTTGTGGCAACTCCGTGTGTTCTCCTAAACGACCTCCATTCCTCAGCACCTGATTTTTGTGTGACGATGATGGATGTATTCGAGTGCTTTCTGTGTCTATGATTGTGTTTCCCTCACTGCTTTTGGTTTTCTTACCTATCGAGTATCTCTTTTTCTATTTCCTATGATAGCATGTAATCATCACTTCTCATGAAATGGTTGAAAAAAGGTCGGAATTTTCTGTTTGACTTACTTTTTTGCTTTGGTAATTCCAGGCCAAAATCTTTATAAAAACAATGTTACTATAGAATGTATCATCACTTAATGTTAATAGTTTTATTAAAAAGTGATGGGACCTTTGATTTTACAGCTAAAGCTTTCTTAAAAAATGATTTGTTTAAAAATATTCTTGAAAATCAGCCTTTACAACAATGAAATGTGGTGTCTAAGTGTACTTTTTATTATCCAAATGTTGTAGAAGTAGAAAACATCAACCTTTCTTTATCTAATATTAATATAAATTGATGGTTGGACTCGATACATTTAAAAAAAATCTAATTAATTAGACTGTAATGAATTAATCTCAATCACTCACAATATTTGACACGAGAAGCAACATTTTTCAATTTAAATGATTTTTGGTATATGACAAAATCAATGAAACCAATAAATTAACATAATGTGCAATATGAATAAAGCATATTATGATTGCATTGCTCACAAAGCACAAACTTCAATTTAAGTAAGATATATTCATGCTTTTCCACATTTTCTAAAACAAATGTTTTTTGTGTATTAAAATAAAAAAAAAATAGCACAAAAAGAAAAGATTAACTGCGTTATTTATTTTTTTGCCATTTTTTTTTTCTGTAATTACTTAATCGCAATTAATGCGATAAACTACTAACAGAGATGCTCTTTTTCACATTTGATTGGGATTGCACAACATATAATTTTGATATTCTAGAAACTATTCATTTATGAAATTAAAAAAATAAAATCACACCGATCAATACATTGTAGACAATCCTCACACGATGTGTTGTAAATTCTACTACTTGTAAGCTTGACGGTTGTAGAGCATCTTCCAATATGGCACCAGGGCAGAGAGGAACACCTGCAGAGGGAGGTCTGCCGTGTAGAAGGAGATGGAGTCACAGTGAGTGGTGGAGTTGAGGTAAAAGTGTTGATAAGATCAGCGCGGCACGGAAAGACTCCCTCAGCAATGAGCAGTGCAAGTAAATCTGATAAAATGTGATGGGTGACCTTCTCAGCAGTTAGCAACGATTAGTTTGGCCTGACACACCCACAGTCCACTAATAGCTTCATGCTCAAATTGAACTCACTTGTGTACCCATTTCAAGCAATATCGGACAATGTCTACTACTGTTGATAATATGAAAAGGTCATGAAAATAGCTTTTTCCAAAAATAATCTTTAAATGCAGTTGTCTTTTCAAGCAAAGTAGTTCATGTTAGTCAAGAGGCCAGCCGAACACTTAATGTGATTTGTCTTCTTCCTGCTCCTCCTTCCTCTGCTCGAATTCCAGCCTCCAGCCTCTCCTCAGTGGCAGATGGTGCAGCCCATCACTGGTAACACACAGAGATGGGAAGAAGGAAAGCATGGTGCGGTTGGGATAGCAGGGCAGTTTGTCCATGTATTATTAATTCTGAGTAATAGAGGCTTGTATGGCTGCATACATTATTGAGGCCAGGTCCTTGTGAGGGCAGTTAGATTGAAGTGGCACTTGGTTAAATGGATTGGAACAGCAGCAGTGTAAGCATACTTGCAAAATGTTTGGTAAGTTAGCACCTCTTTTTATATGATAGCAGAGGAATACAAATCAAATATTTTGTACGGTTATATTGTCACAGCAAGGCTTTAAATGATGTTGTGTTGGTTTGAACAAACATAAAAAGGAAATGGTTGGCAATAACCAGAAGAATTGGTAGAAGTGCAAGTAAAGTGTCAACCTTTGAAAAATTGTAAGGATTTATCATCTTTTGACATCATTGTGATTGTTGTGTCATGGTTTACTTACAACCTCCTTTCACCAACTCAATACTTTAGATGCCCTTGGGCTCACATCAGATGTGTACTATTTTAGGTGCAAATTCTGTCACTCTAGTCTTAAACTGTGGTGTATTCAAGGCTTTCTCTCAATCTTAATACTATTAAGACAATGCCAGTTGGACTACTAAAATGTTACAATGTTTCTGTTGGTAACACAATGCTCCCAAAACAATGTTGTGTTTGCATATCTAAAACTGTTACTGTGTGAAATAACAAATAAATGCAAATTACATTGATGTATTTACGTATTTACTGTGGGTTTTTTTTTTTCCCTTTGGAGTCATTAAAAGAGAGGAATGTTGTCCCCTGTTTAAGGAGCCCAGGGGCTTTGATATGATTTACTGTATTTATGTAGAAATATTTCATGTTTTAAAAAGGAAAAACTACTGAAGGATGTTTGTTTTGACTATAAATGATGTTTAATGCATTAAATGATAATGTTTACATTATAATGTCATTGTTAATTGTGTGTTCTCTTGAAACTGGAGCAGACAATTTTACTGTTAAATGTGATCAACAATGTGATGGTGATAGAGAAGATATGATGGGACATGTCTGGAGAATTCTAACGCTAATGTTGGTCTGGGTCTTTTAGAGAGCTGGTAATGCTGGTATAAGTGGGAGCAGAGCAGGGGGATCCTCTCAGCTCAGTGTCAGGATCTGTCATTGGAGAGAACAGTATCACTCCACATTTACATTGATCCTTATTAGGCCTGGAGATTAGCTCACGAGGGCAGCAGCAGCCTGAAGTAGCATAGCATGATAGCATTCTACTGTTTTACAGAGAGGCTCACTCTGAAGCACCAAGTTGGAGCTGTGTGTCCTCCTGTGGCATCAATCTGGGACACACGCATCAGGATGCGTTTCTCTGTCAAGATTATTATTTTTTTCTCATGTGGGTTTTGTAATTTTAAACTTCACAGCATGTTATGTTTTCTGACAGGAAGTGCAGGTATTGCAATTCAGCTTTTGCAACAGTCTTTCCTACTTGGATTTGAAGGTCTGGTTTATACTGGACTTTATTTTAGCTTTTGATATGCTTTTTCCACAAACACTAACCGCTAATAAAACTGTCACTGTTGACCTTAAAATCAATATTTTGCAATTCCAATAAAAACCTCCTGGCACACAAGCTCGCTCACCTTGACTTTACTAGGTTCCTCTAGGGCTTGAACACCTCTGTGGTCGTACCAGCCTGTCATTGCCTGATCTCATTAGATCGCTGAAGCTAAGCAGGTCTGGGCCTGGTTAGTAGGTGGATGGGAGACCAATGAGAATTCCAGGTGCCACAGTGGGGGACAGTCGCTCCAGTATCTGTCATTGTGTCACCCACATTGCCTAGTATGAATGTGGTGTATGAGTGAGTGTTGGTGGTGGTCAGAGGGGCCGATGGCGTACTATGGCAGCCTTGCTTCCGTGAGTTTGCCTCAGGGCAGCTGTCGCTACAATAGTAGCTTACCACCACTAAGTGTGGAGTGAAAAAATAATGCCTTAATTCTGTAAAGCACTTTGAGTGTTTATGATGAAGCACTGTATAAAATCCAATGCATTATTATTATTTATATCTTACTGGCCAGCAAGTGTACACATGCATTTCTGCTTGTACATAACCCCATGATTTACATAGTTGACAAAAAAAGGAAAATGAAAAGCTTGAATAGCAATTACACATACCTCAAAAATATTTGACATTTCCTTAGAACAATTTGTTAAACGGTCAAGTCATCTAAGGGTAAGCCACAGCTGAATTCAGCGTCACTGTACAGAAGATAAATGGGTCATTCCGTGTCATTTCAATAATTTTTCAGGACATCCCACACACTTGAGTCTCAAAAAACTTTGACATTTTTACCAATTATTCTGTAATTATTCAATAGGCACACTTCAATTGTTTTGTTTGATTGAATGAATACTTTTTGACATATTTAGTGAGGAGGGTATGTGTCGATTTTGTGCGTTCTTATTTTTCTTCTATTTTCAGCTTCTAATATCTCAGGAACTACATCATAGAGGAAACTGAAATTTGGTATACTAATACAGCTCTGCCTACTCTCTCAGAATATATAAAAAAAAACATCTGCTATATATACTATCTGGTGGACATGCTAGCCCCTCAAATTTGGAAAAAAAGTTTGTCGGAATTTAGGGCTGGAACATGTTTGAGCCTTCAGTAAACAACATAGCATATGCCTGAGCTCCCTGTAACTTGATCAGCTTTGAGCTATGTGCATGGTGTTCAAATCACTAATGATTAGTCATATACTGTATATGCATTTTTTCTTGGGCAACAGTCTCTTGAAATCCACAAAAATACTTGTTTTTTGTTCACTCTTTTCATTGATCCATAACCGCATGTGGGAATGTAAAAAATATTTATTTTATTTATTTATTTATTCAGTTTATTTCCGACATGGTTACATTCACTTTTTTTTTTTTTTCTTTTTTTGTACATGCCGAAAAAGGAGACGAGAGAAGCAATATAAATTACTATATCATTTTCTTGGGATATACATTAACTTAAGCCAACTTTGGGTTACTTCACCACTTGCGGAGATTGAAAATCCTTAACATGATGTCACTGTACCTTGCCTCTCTGTCTTGTAATAATTTATTGTTTGTTTGTTTTTCACTAGTAACATAAATAATATAAAAGACCAAAGTGTGTGGGCCATTTGTGAAATGATTATTTACACACTTTGCTCTGTAGTTTCCTTTTGGACAACAGCACTGAACACTTTTTAGCAGCATGTATTGCACATCAGTTATTTATTTACTTTCCTTTATTTATCCTGACATTTATTCTTTGTCTTTCAATTTCAATGTCTTATTTTTAGGTATTTTAATCATGTATAGATTGTGTTAAACGTATAGCTTGTGTTGGTTCACATGTTTGTGTTTTGAGTTGAGAATGTTGAATTCACCTGAAAATCCAGCTATGAGTAAAGCAATTAACCTAAACCGAATCAAATACACACTTAATAGTGAATAGTGGAACTAATTGTGACTTGTGTGGCTGATTATTGGCTCACATCATGTTCTCAAATGACAGCAGTGATAAACCCTGCAAGTGTGTGAATATTCATTAAACGTCTTATCATGTTTCTGCTTTTTGGAGCAACTCTGATGATAAGGAAAGGGTTTCCTTCCAATTGTTCTTTCCCACAGGGACAAGGTGCTAATATCACTTTAATACGTGCACACACAGTCTCTTAGACTACAGGTATATGAAGAGAAAACAAATGGAGAGGCTTTTTTTTTTTTTTTTACTGTTGTGTAGGCTGTAAGCAGAGATAAGGATCAGGGTGTGTGACATGGACTGAGACCAGAGCACAGATAGGCTGGAGAGTGGGAGTAATAAGAGGGAGAGCGTTGGAGAGATACAGATCAGCACCTGGAAGCAGTTCTTCTGGGCCCTGTCGTAGATGAGAGGTGTAGAGATAAGGATGGAGGAAAGAGGGCATGGTAATGGCTGAGGTGAGGTGAGGGGGCAGCAGACGACATTTTACTGGATGTTCTCTAAAGAAGCAGAGGTGAAGGGGTTCTTGTAAGGGATGTAAGAAATGCCATAACGACTCTACATTGTAGAGAGCAAGGCAAATGTATTTGTATAGCACATTTCATACACAAGGCAATACAATGTGCTTTACATGATTAAAAAGTGCAACCAAAAACATTTAATAGTTTAAAATCAACGAGAACATTAAATCAGCAGTAAAATTTTTTAAAATGGCCCTCTCAGTCAGTAGAGAAAAAGTGTCTTTAACGTAGATTTAAAAATGTTCACATTGAGCTGAATTCTTAAGTTTCAGCATCCAAACGCCATTGTTTCAGATGTCTTCTGCAATATCCTGTTTTTGTATCGTTACAGCCATTTATAAGCAATGTAAATGTGAATGCAGCGTGAAAACACCAACATTTAAATGCAATGATATTCAAAACACGCCTCATTTACTCCCACATAAACCCAGGCAGAGTTTTTCCAATTTAGAGTTTATTTTTTTTCTGTTTGCTTAGACTTGAAAGTCAGAATTGACTCACTGAATATGTCTCTTCATACAGCACATAGCTCTGTGTGTGTGTGTGTGTGTGTGTGTGTGTGCGTGTGTGTATATGTGTGCGTGTGCGTGTGCGTGTCAGTCATCTGGCTTCACACCTTGTCTTCGTGTTTTATGCCCGGCTGTTGCCAAGTAACACGTTGCATAGTGATGATAGGGTTATTCATTCATCCATCCATCCATCCATCCTCTTTACGCACCTTTCCATTTACACCCACGTCACCAAATACGTCAGTCCCTCGTGAGGGACGATCTCTGTACACGTTGGCGAGCGGAGCACCACTGTATTGACTTGGTGGGTAATTGTTTTGTGGGATACTGGTTTGAATCCCACACGCAGCTTTCACATGTAAACATTAACTTTAAGATGAAACAAAATGAGTCATTATATTGCAAAGAGCCTGACTTATGCTTTCTGAGTCATACACGTTATGTATAGATAATGGGTTTGTCTACCCTCAAAAAAAAGATACACTATGCAAACACCAGGTTGCAAGTTTATTTCTTTAACAGTTTAATTACTAATTTATGTAAATAATATTTTTTGAAATACACTGTAAAGTAGAGGCCTGTAATGTTGTCTCAATTATAATTTATACACCATTGTCAAATTGATTTTCTGTTTTAAGGAGATTTTTTTTAAATATTCACAATGCTGTCAAGTGCTTTGGAGGAATTGATTAATATCTGTGGAAAATGATGTTGGATTTGAATTGAAACGCACATGATCAAACGTAGCATAACAGTGCATTATGATTTGAAAGTGATTGTGTTTTTTTTTTAAATTGTCAATAATCTTTCAGTTTCACAAATAATCAAAGGTATAACTACCATTTGACCCCACTGAGTGTTTAAATAAGTGTTATAAAAAACCAGGGACTCCCACTGTAGCTGCATCAGCAAAATGGTGGTCCATTGTTCTATGAACCTGTTTATTATTTGTGCCATAGTATATAGTCATCTTAAATATGTAAATCATTGTTTTATTCTGAAATAAAATGGGTTAAAAGTGACCAAAAATGATGAAAGATGGTGAAATGGGATTTTAAAAACGACAAAAGTTGCAAATTAGAGGTCAGAAAAAGCAGTAAAAATGGTTAAAAATGTCAATATTGGCTTAAAAATGTCAGAAACGGGGGGAGTGAGGGGTTGGGGTATCAGAATTTAAAAAGTAGGAACAATAAGTTTAAAATGGGCATGACAAATCATGAATGTTGGTAAATTGACAAAAATAAGCTTGAAATATGGTGAAAATAAGTTCAATGTGACAATGGGTAAACATATAGGTGGCAAAAGTGGTGAAAAGGGTTTATAAGCGCCTAAAATATCTTAAAAGTGAAAGGTGAAAAGAGCAAAAATATGGAAAGTTTGGTGTCGTTGCAGAAAAATGAGCTCAAATTATTAAAAACATGTTAATAGTTATTTTAAGGCATCTGGTGATCCCGTCCCAGTGTCTCACGACCCCAAATGGGGTCCTGACCCCAAAGTTGAGAACCCCTGGTGTAAACAACTGAAATTTACCCTTAAAGGTGCAGTCCGCAACTTTGAGATTCCTGTCTCCCCCTCCCTCCCCGCTGCTCACTTGCCCTGCCTCCAAACTTTCTAAAGTGCCTCCCTCAGAGGAGCTAACAAGCTAATATAAGTAATATAACATGCTCTGTTAAAAGCATATTACTGCAGCGCTTCTCTCTCTGTGTGCACACACCTCAGCAACAGCAGCAACAACACAGTATCACTTACAGCAGCCCACACAGAGGCTGCTGCGCACGCATGAACAACACATGCACTACAGAGTTCTAGTGTATCAATTACAAATCAAACAAAATGTAAATCAAGCAGCAGTAATTACCTTTCAAGCAGAAAAGTCACCAATTCCATCTTCTACTCTTCCAGACCATACACTATAAAAAAGACGGCACTCCAGCCAGGGAAAGGGGCGGGGCCTGTGAGCAACAGCTGTCAGACCGCCCATCAAACACAATCCTGGCTTTGATTGGTTCTTTTTGCTCGGCTACAGTGCATTCTGGCAATCTGCCAAAGGCTGCAGGAGCAGCAGGGGGGACTCAATTCGTCGGTTTTTTTTCACACAAACTACTAGTTGATGTAAAGCTGTCCTTACATAGTGACAGCTTTAGCAAATATGACAGTCACTTTTATAAGAGTTGCAGACTGCACCTTTAATAACATACACCTTATTAACAAAGTGCTGCTTGAACTTAACGTGTCTCCTGAATCTGTGCTTTGGTAATGTTTTCCCTTTGAGATTCATTCCATTCTCTTTATATTTAGACGATGTAAACGGTTATTGTAACATAATTCCGAAAGACTTTGGCGTCATTATGTTGAACTAAGTGGGAAATCTTTTCACTGACTATTAGCTTAGCAGCAAACCAACAAGCAGCACAGACTGTAAATACATTGTTGCCTGTTCATGGATTATAAAAAGTCGCTCTGCTGGACATTCTGACATCCTACGACTGTTTTTCCTTCCTGTTGCCCAGGAGACCAGTGGCAGGTGGGTGCAGACGTGGGTGTTTTTTGTTTCCTTTGCTCCCAATGGAGTCCAAGGTCTGCAGATAACATGTTGACACAAAATAAAGAATTTGTCAACAACGCCATATGCAGATGTCGGAGTTACTGATCTTTTTTAGTCCTATGGTGTCTAAGCACCTCCCCACACTTCAGTTTCTGTGGAGCTTATATTCATGTTACTAAGCAGAAGTCTTCTATCAGTGTATTCATTGGTGGAGCTTTTATTTAAAATGTACAGTATATGAATGCAGGCTTTCATGGAACGTGGAAAATAAACACCAGTTTAGTCATTTCGCGATGATGAAATTAACAAGTTTAATTCCAAAGATGTAAGAAATTGTTTGATTATTGTGGCGTTCACTATTATTTTTCTTTTTATTGGTGCATCAGTTATACATTTTTCAGTAGGAAAGGCATTGCTATTGCAGGGCCCTGCAGCTTTGAACAGGAGTGAAGTTAGAGTTGCATCAAAAAAGGCCTTGGCTTCAAAGCAACTATATAGGTTATGCCTCATAAGAGTGAAGTATTAATCTACTTCAAATAACAAGAAAACCTAGTCCTCAGTCAAACAGATATTTAATCTCTCTCAACTACAAAGGAATATATCTCAAGATACCTGAGGGGTACGCTACAGGTTGGACCTTTTGGTCTGTATTTGGATTGTTTTAAAGACAAGCAGGGACTTTAGTGTGAGGGCAGCTTTTGTCTCAAAGTCAATTTTTTACCAGTCTCAAATCTCATACAACTCTATAATGTCAGTAAAGCCCATTCTATTCTATTCTATTCTATTCTATTCTATTCTATTCTATTCTATTCTATTCTATTCTATCAGTTTTGTATCACCCTCTGTGCAGCTAACAAACATCTGTGTGCTTCCTCCATCCTTTTACCTCAGCCTTCACGTTGAGAAATGGTAGCAGTGTGCTGGAAGCTGTATTGATCTGGTGTTGCCATGCTCAGAGAAAAGTGAGCATAATTGTGTTTTAAAGGACCCATCACATCCAATTGTTATTTTTCTTTTTTCCTCCTTTTTCCACTTTAAGATTTTCCTCATTTTTTTGTTTTTGTTATTCATCGAGTTATTGCTTCCTCTCCACTCTTGGTTCATTCTTCTGTTATCCTCCCCCTTTCCATGTACAGCAGAATAGCTTTTACTGCCTGTTTTTATCAATGCTGTGTATATATGTATATATATATATATATGTATATATGTATATATATATATATATATATATATATATATATATATATATATATATAGAGAGAGAGAGAGAGAGAGATTCAACCAACCAAATTTTGTTTTTAAAAAATAGCTGTTAAAAACATACATATATAAAACATTTTGCAAATATATCTCTGTCAATCTGTACTTCATACAAAACTACGGTACGCAATCTATTCATCAGCATGCATGGCTATGCTGTGCACCACTAGAAAAGATAGCGTGGTCTTGACTCTTGAGTACAACACTAATAAACACGTTATAATAATTTGAGTCCCTAAAAAGTACTCAAGTGTGCATGTGATTCTAATCATTTTAAGCTCTGAGGGACTGTCGCCCTGTCTTTGGGGTGCCCTGCCATGAACCCTGCCTCAGCTGAGATAAAGCTCTAGTTCCCAATAGTTCTGATTGGGATAAGTAGCTGTCAAAGCTCTTTGAATGATGGCAGGATGATATTAACAGAAAGTATGTACAGTGAGTTCTGGGAACCTGATTTTGTGCAAGTTGCTCTGATCCTTTATGTGAGGCTACATCACATACCAGCAAGTCAAATAAATAACACCATTATCTGGGTGTAGATTTGTAACTGATTCATATTGCAATATGTTCACAGGAAAATGCTAATCAGAAGTAATGTGTTGCCGACGAATCCTCTGCGCATGAGGGTGTTCTTTTTGAAGAATTTTTTAAAGCAGCCAGCGGCGTCATCTCTCTGATTAAGTTGCATAAGAAGACAATTTGGCCTCATTTTCTTCCCCTGGGGAAAAGAAAAAAAAAGCGTTGCGAGGAGCTGGGGAGATAGAACAAGAGCGGAAAGCTAAGAAAACATGACGTCCTTGTGGTCGTACTGGAATACTTTGAACGTGGTTGTCATTTGGTGGTTCATTAGTAGAGAAGTTTCAATGATGTAAGAGAGAGGAGAGGTGCGTGTGTTTTCCTGCATGATTAAACACACCTCTCATTAAACTGAAGGGAATAATTAAGTAATATGCTGTTCCATGTGTGATCTTTCTATTCCGCCTTTGCCACAATTGTTTATTTTTGTCCACTTTTGATATTTTTAAAGTTATACCATGTATCCACATATTTACTCAACAGTCAAACCTGGTAAATTCAAAGACAAGAATTCAAACCAACTCTCAACCAGCAGCAGGAATAAGCCCCTCCAACGAAAGAGCGACGCACAGTTGCCAGATGAAGTGCGTCACAAGATACGCACGCTGATATCTTGCCCACATTGAATGTCTCATGGGCAAAAGTGGGCGTTCACACTCAACTCAGTGTAAGGAGATAACAAGTAAAATGGGTTTTTTTGTTGTAGATAAATATAGATTCTTATATTTATGCCTTGTTTTGTTCAGTTAATGTGCCGTCGGACACATTTCGAAACACAAATGGAAAACTTGGCTCCTTTCTCTCTCCACATTTCTCTGAAAGAAGTCAGAGAAATTTAGGAAACATAAGGGCAAAGGAAGAAGTAGAACAAATGAGATGACGGAGCTCCCGATGAGTGAAGGCAGAGATAAAGACAGGAAAGAAGGGGAACGATTGAAAAGACAAATGAAAGAAGAAACAGATCCATTTTTTTTTACTTAACTGTAGGAATATCAAAGGTGCTGCAGTTGATGAGATGCACGCTACACCCCCATCCCTGCTCCTTTTCTTAGCCAATCAACCCACCACACTGCTGTATTTGGGTCAAAGCAATGTGCTGCTTCTGCTGTCTTCTGTCTGCTTCATTGTGCTGTAATCACCAAAAAAATAGATTGGGAAGAGAAGTGTGAGCTATAAAAAGCATTTTTAAATGTGAGCTTCTTAGTAAAGCACAAATGTCAAACTCAAGGCCCGCGGGCCAACTTCGGCCCGCCAGAGCATCTAGTCCGGCCCACAGGGAGATTTAGTTTAAAGTAAAAAAAAATACAGCAAAAATAGGGCTGAGTTAAATTCTATGATTCAAATGCCACATAAGCACATTTACTGCACAATATGTGCCAATTTAGTCTTTTTCCTCTTCAAAGGGTTCTGTAGTGTAGTTGTTTATCGTTGAATGCTTTTATTACTGATTTTAATGTTATGGATTTTTTAGCTGTTAAAATTGTTGATTATTTAAAACACATTGAATTGCCTTATGTATAAAATAAGCTACACAAATAATTTAGCCTTGCCTTTAGGGGAAGGTCTGGGTCAGAACACACTCACTGATCTATCTAACTGTGCTTTTTATGCTGTTCTGAGAAGTAGTGAAAGCTGCGACTCCTAAGAAAAGTTTTTTGATACACAATAAGATATAAAAAATGCGTATAACGATTTAGGCCATATTTTTATTTTTCACATCCCCAAAATGGAAAATTCAATATATCTTGAATCTCGATGTATTTTTTTGTAATTATCATATAAAATACAATGTACTACATTATTTACACTAATATTAAATCGCAATTATTTTCAAAAACCTGGAAAATTCTCGCAAGTTATTATCCCTTATTATCCAAATTGCATTGCAAATTTTCAGAAAATTTGTTGTAAAGTCGAGGATATTTCACCAATTCCTTAACAAGTGTTTTTTCCTTCACAAAAAAACATGAGAAAAATGTTTTTTGGTCCGGTCCATTTAAAGACAAACTGGGTCTTTTGTGGCCCTTGAACTAAAATGAGTAACCCCTGTCCTAAAGAATAAAGCAAGCAAACAAGCATTTTTTTTTTTTACCAACTTTGATGTAAATTGTTGAATTTCCTGACAATTGATTCAGTCATCTCAGTTTGCCTTTTTCATTCATTTACTTTTTTTTTTGCTCGTAACAAGTTGATTCACACTGCCTGTCATCAATGAAATCTCCTTAAAACTTGTGAGCCTAAAGTGGATTTGAAAATCACTGGTGTTTAAAGGAACGTGTGAGCCATTGATTTTCCTTCAGCTCAAAAGCCCTGCTGATATTTAATGGATGGCCTATTGAGAGAGAGAGAATGAAAGGAAATAGACAGTCAGAGAAAGATCAAGAGGAGACCTTTGGGTAAAGTAAAAGAGACACAATGAGACCCAAGCATTCGACCTGTTCCTTTTACCCCCAAAAATTGTGCAAAACACCTGAGGCTCATTTATACCAACATTTATCATTGCTCGGCTCTCTTTGCATAAAGTAGAACTAAGTAACTTGTGCTTAGCGCTCCCCCTAATGGTCCCTTTTGGTTATGTCACTGTCGTAAACACTCCGCACCCCCCGCCGCCTGCCCCACCCAACAGCTACATGCGCACCTTTGCTCTCCCAAGATGGTAGCAACCGATCACTGAAAAATCCTAATACAACAGTGACACTAACGGTGCTTTCACACATATAGTCCCATGTGACCATGTCAACAGTATGAGGAAGAAAAACAAGTAAAATAAATGAATGATGTGGGAGTAATACGGAAGGGAGTGTGGAAATGTGTGTGATGTGTTTGTTTGTGTGCTGACAAAGCGGCTCTGAAAATTGATGGATGGATAAATATTTGTGTGTGCTGCCTGATGGAGCGCAGGGTTGTGAGTGTGTGCGTGCCTGTTACCGCAACGACTGTGTGATTGCTGTGTGCTACTGCTGAGCTTTCACTGCATGGAGTTTCTCAGTTCCTCGGACAAAGGTCTTCTTTGCCTTTTTTTTGCTGGCTTCGCCATGATATAAGTTTGAGAAAAGTTAATTTGTAGACAACCGTGTGCAGCCACGGGGCTGGTCATAATCTAGCATTAGTTTGTATTGGGCTGTCATAAAGCAGTACGTCTTGCCACCGGGTCACAGGCAGGAAAGTTACAAGTGCGGTTTTCTGGCCAGAGACAACAGGGGGAGATGAAGTTACTTAGTTCTGCTTTAAGCCACCAGAATGTGATGGGTGGCTGGTCATTTGGCCATCTGTGCAACTCGATTATTATAAAATGTTTAGTTTCAGGCATGATGAAGTTGAAAGAAATGTAACACAAGCAGAATTGTGGCTCTCTAGTACCTAGAATGAGGAAACCAGGCTTATTGCAACCTTTCGTTATATACTTAAACCAGTTTACAGTATTAACAAATCGAACATACCTAAACTAACATATCATCCACTTTAAATGTGGGGAAAAAAATCACTCATTGATTTTGTAATGTTTTTTGTTCTAAATGTGTTGAAATCTCATGCAAGGGTTTTTTGAAACAACAAAATATAGGTCATTTATTTATTCAGAATTACAGTTAAACCCAAACAGGCTGATCATCAGCTGATGGACATTGTTGCATCCGACTGTTTAACAGGCCTGCCCAACCTGAAGCTTTTATTTTGTAATTTTGAGATCTGGCTAAATGTACATCTTCTGTTCGTTTTGTTTTAGAGAAGCATATGTTTTTTTTAAGGAAATCAGGTCAGGAGAAAAATTGAGAAGTTGCATGAGAGAAGACTTGTATTCTATTATTGTATAGTAGGGTACAGGGTGGAGGGAACTCTTATAGCTTAGGGTTCTCCAGGTGCAGACGTGGGTCCTCTCGAGGTACTCTTGTTTCCTCCGACAGTCAAAAAACATGTATACAGTAGTCCCTCGCTATATGGCGGTTCACCTTTCGCGGCCTCTGTGTTTCCCTGATTTTTTTTTTTTAGTTTTGGATGTATTTTTCACAGCGTATGAACGTGCATTGCGACACATCCAACTCGGTTTCACTGCCTGCTGAAGCGAGGAGCTGTGCTCCTTTTTCTCATTTCATAAACATAAACAATCAGTGAAAAAAGCCGGTGTGATTAGCGGCTAATGTGATCCTAGCTCAGTGCTACAGAGAGAACTTTTACCTGCTACTACCTCCTCCTCGCTGATTCTCCTCCACGCCAAAACCTTCCTAGTCTGGTCCCGGTTATAAAGGCTGTGTCATACAGCTCCAGGTGGTCACACACAGCTTCTACTCCATGGTTGAATGGGTGAACAGACCGGTGTCCGTGTTGTCGTGACGTTATCATCAACAAAGACTCTGAATGCGTTCGGCATCAACGTCTGATTGCTGGCAGTGTAACTCTGAAGTGCTGTATGTTTGAAAACAGGTTTATGGTCTACAAAGGTTTGAACTTTGAGAGTGTTTAGACAAGAGCGAAATGTTAATTCCTGTCTGAGAAAAGTATATAAAGTGTGTACCTTAAAACATGTATAATAATTGTAAAAAATAAAGCTGACTACGTCGCAGATTTTGCCTATTGCGGTTTATTTTTAGAACGTAACCCCCGTGATAAATGAGGGACTACTGTATTGTTTATTTTACTATATATTTCATCCAATTTTTGAAAATGTAACTCCATTATTATAACCTGATCATTTACACATGTATATGTATTGTCAAAATCGCAACTAAATACGGTCACAAAAAAATTGTAAAAATTTATGTTTACATATGATTTACACATTTAAAATACAATTCTTTGCACAAAGCAAACATTCAAAATGTATTTTAGCATCATTCGTGTTCCATTTCACATCAGACTAAACTTGTCTGTCAATACATTCTTCATGTGTTTCATTGACATGAATATGTTAACAAGTCACACAGTGTAAGGGTGTATATGTATTTATATATATATTTATATTGGTGTGTATGTTAAATGTGCCTCGGTTTTTCTTACAGATTGTGTGTTGAGCTAGAAAATAATGTTTCCCTGAAGACTCGTCAATGCACTTTGTTACACATCAGTCCTTTAATGATGTCTCTTTCCTGCTGTGCGTTACCATTTATCCCTCTTTCTTTCCTCTTCACTACTCTGTGTTGTTCTCTTACCCTCAGCACTTAGCACTTACAGTCGGCCCCTTTTTTCCTCTTCATGTGGATTTTCTCCGTCTCGCTCTCTTTCTGGTCGAGGTTGTCGGACACTGGGACCACTTCACAGTTTTTCCTGCATCATTGCAGAGATAATGACGGCAGGAATGGAGAGTTGGGGAAATGGAGTGCACGTCCTTAACAGCTGCCAGTGACTGCATTAAGCAGCTCTTATATAGTGCAGAAGGGCCGACGAGGGACACTGTGGTGTGGCCTCACAGATTTATATCATTGGGCTGTGTTTTATGTTTAGCTCCATGTTGCAGTCATGATGGTGTACATCGACGTCGGTTCACCAAATATTGAAAATTGTTGCAGGAGACAAAAACATTTTCAGATAGACATAGCATCAGCCTCATAGATCAAAGAGAAAAGGATTTGCCATGTTCCAGCTCCAAACTTACCGGTACTTTATAGGTAAAGATTCGTCAAGATATGAGATTTTTGCAGGTTGTGCTTCAAAAGAGTTGCAGACACCTTGTTTTTGATCGTGAAATTTATTGAAAATAAAAAAAAGGATGCTCTTTCACTTTTCAACCATGTCATGGTTTTTAAAATAGATTTTTATTGTCTTGGTCCGGTTTGAGTCTTAGCTTGCCTTGGTCTTGACTTGGCCTCAACTCCTAAAAGTCTTGGTCTCAGATAACGTCATTGTGTAAGTCGACGTCTGTTGCCCAAAGATTGAAAATTGTTGTGGGAGACGACCTTCAATACAGTAAATCAAAGAAAAAATAATTTTCCATTCTTAAGCCCCAAAATTACCATCAGCTATCATTGTGGCCAAAAGTTCCAATTTGTGAAAACACCATAAATGTGTTGCGATATTTGGGGGAAAAACAAGAAGTCACAGTAAAAATGTCTCCTACCTTTTTTTTTTTTTTATCTCATGTACCCTTTATTCTTTGTCATATCACTGGTGCTCCTTAGTTCATGTCATCAATCTTTAATTTGTGTCAGCCAGCTTGTCTGAGCCCTTTTCTGCATCTGGTCCGACACTAACCTTTGGATTTTATTCTTCATCTATTTCTGATGTTTTGGCCATTTTAGATTTTGAACTTAACCTTTTGATGTATTTCAAGGAGTTGTGCTACAATTTATTATCGATAGATAAGGAAAATGTCTTTGTCCTTTTAAAAGTTCGTCCTATAATGTTAGAATTTCAATTCAATTGTACCCCGTAAGATGTGTTCAAGTACCCCTGGTTGGGAAGCACTGGTTAATGGGAATCCCCATTAAACAATGCATTGTTGCAAATGAATCGTGGGATGTCAATAAGAGAGTATTTACATTATAGATAAAAACTAACTTTCAAGCGGCAATTTCAACATTTTACACCTTTTTTGCCAACAAATCATTATGAGGACTACACTACGTATGTCCTTATCTAATAAAATAGTTATTTCAAATATCTACCTAATTTGAAACATTCAGTTCCTCACAGCTAAACACTGATATCTATCAAACTCGAGCTGTTTAGTAAATGTTAAATATAAAATGTTTCAAATAGTTTCCGATGTTAATCTTGCTGCTAACAAGCTGTTCTTCACTGATTCTATTCCAGGCATCCTAAATGTTTCACAAGTGTTTTGAAAGTGGCTGTTCGACCTCGTTTCCCCTCTTGACGACGATCGTATTTCTTCCCTGGAGACAAAATGTGAAGAGTTGGATTGTTTAATGTTTTCTCTCAGTGCAGGAATAGTTCTTACATGATCCGAGCAGAGAAGTGGGGATAAAAGCTTGTTGAACACCTTGTTTCATCGATGGGCGTGCTCGTGGCTTTTTCTCCTTGTTTCTGGTCTCGCAGACGTTCCGCAGCTATACAGACGACAGATCCTAATATAAATCCTCCAGAGTTTCTGTTTTTCTTTTCAAATTTGGGTGATCCATAAAAACATTATTATTTTTGAAAACCTCTCAGCGTTTATTAATTGGCAGACAGAAATTTTGACAACCCTTAACGTGTATTTTCCCACTTTTGAGTCTCTCTGTGCTCCATTAGTCAAGTGTTTTGCTTCTCTATCTTAAGCCTATAGGAGAAGTATATTCATTCACATGCAGTGTATATACAACAAGTTAAATGTGTCTCTAAATATTCTCTTTGAAGGCTATGTTTTAGTTGCATTTCCATGCGCTATATAAGTTCCACTTTGAAAAGTTAAAGGAAAAATATTTATGATTCTGAATGTGAGCAAATGTAGTTTGTAGTTTTAGAATGAACCTTGAACCATCATGAAGTGTGTGTGTGTGTGTGTGTGTGGGGGGGTGTGGGTGTGTGTGTGTGTGTCACTTGAGATTTGAGATTGTCGGTTGATGAGATTGGAAGTTTTTTCTTCTTGGACAGTAGTGACGACTGGCTGATAAACCTCTTTTACAACACCCTTACCAAAATGCTATGGAAAATATTTAGGATTTGCAGACCATAATCATTACATAATTGTACAAAATTAATACATGATTAGGTATGAAGTAATGTAGTTTATTGATCCTAGTCCCACTCTTCGCATTTTAGTCTGCTTTAAATTTAGCATTTTTAGTTGTAGAATGTCAGGGAGAATGCTCTCTATTGGTTGAACGCTGGCTATTACAATTTAATATTGCTATTGGCTGAGATCAGTGATGTCATTACCTGTCACTGTTGGCCCTGCCCCTCCTTAAAAGATGGAAGGAGGGACTGGTTTCCTTCTCTCACAGCCCTCAGTGAGCATTGATTGACAGCTTCATGCAGAACTGTGCAGTGCTGTGGGGGCTGGGCTGCTGTGACTGGGCGTGTTTTAAGTACTCTATGAGCAATGCCCATAATTGAGGCATTTTTTAAAATTTCCCCTATGGCAGGTCAGCAAAATCCTGGGGGTGTACTTGTAAAGTTTATTGTTACTGCTGAATGAGACATGAGACAACAACGTTTCTACACAATACAAGCGATGAGCTGAGGTCTGCTTCTCAAGCAGCGCTGCGTGTGCACGTGAGTGAGATGGAGCACAGAGGGGAGGGGGGAGGAGGTAAAGGCGGAGCCATCAGGGAGGCTTAATTCAAAATCATGCTAACTTTTGAAAATCGCCTACCCTACCTTTAAACCTATTAAAAAGGTTGTATATTAGTGCAGTGACGTGCCGTGACCACTAGGGTTGGGTAGGCACGTTGCAAATCGAGACCACCTATGACAATTTCATATGTTTCTGCTGTCGAGTGTTAATTCAATTCAAATCAATTTTATTTGTATAAAGCAATTTCCAACAAAGTCAGCTCAATGCGCTTATCAAAATATAAAATTCATAATAAGAAAGAAAAAAACCCAATAAGATCCACATGAACAAGCAATTAGCCATCTAACAAAATCGACATCATAAAACACCATTAAAGTAACATAAACAATTATTTATTATAGCCTCCATACTCTCCAACAAGTTATATCTCATGACACGGCAGCACATCTGTTGTTTGTGTTGGAAACACAGAGAAAATGACAACGAAAAATCAGAACAGCCTCAGTGAGGAGCATCCACAAAGCCAATCCTACCATTCACTGTAGAAAATATCAACAAAGTTCTGACCTTACCTTTGATGAAGGTCTGGTAGCTCAGGTGTTGGTCTCCCATCATTTAAAAACTGTTGTTTTTCCTCAAAAAAAAGTTTCTCTATCATCTCTGGCGCTGTCAACCTGCCTGTAGTGTTATCCCGCCCACGAGTTAGAGAACGTAGCAGCCGCGGTCACGTGGCATCTATTCACTAATGTACTGTGAACTTAGGTATAGCATTTAGCATAGCGCGGTTAGTGGTTGTCATCTAGATTTTTTTTTTTTTATTTACTGATGCCTTCAGGCCAGCGCTGGTGGGAATGTGGCACTTTCTTCTTCCCACTGGCATTTTTTATGTTGCCTCCCTGGAACAGGAAACACTTTTCTAAAACCATGTAGGGTTCAACTGAAACAAAGCCATATTCACAAAGCACATTACATTTGTTTAGTTGTATTGTTACTTATATATTGAGTGAAATCCCTCATAATGGAACTCAAAAGGCATCCATCCATCCAACCCTAACTCTTCTAATTTCCGCCTGTGGCTAATGTGAAGTAGTCGGGGCATGGACTAAACATGGGGATGTCCATACTATCTCAACATTTTTTCTCAAAATGGAGATATACGATATAAATCTAGATATTTTAACTCAAAGTCTCACTAGAAAGACAATTTTGGGTTAAATTTGCTGATGCCACACAGGCTCATTTATCAACAAACAGCTGCGCAATATGTGCCATTTTTGGCTTTTTCTCCTATAAGGGACAGCACGTGTGAGTGAGTTCTGCAGTGTGACTTGTTTAGGGGAAGATCTCGGTTAGGATGCACACAGGAATCCTTATAACTGTGCTTTTCATGCTGTTCTGTGAAGTTGTGAAAGCGGCGACTCCTAAAATAAGTATTTTAACACAAAATAAGATGTAAAATAAAATTAGATCATTATAGGCGATATTGTAAGTTTCTATATTGCCAAATTAAAAATCTTGATATATCTTAAATCTCAGACCTAGTGCATGCTTCTCTTGGACAGTGTGCTTCTTTAGCGCTAACATGAATTGACAAAGTTTTTAAAGTAACCTTAAAAGTATGTCGTATTTATAAGCAGTGTTGTGAACAAGGAAGGACAACTATTTGGCCACAGCCTCAGCCCTAAAAAAAAAAACATGTTCTTCATTTCCATCCATTTCAAGTCCAGCCATGCTCCGTCTTTTGATAGCTGTCTGTGTGTTACTCTAAAAGCATTTTGTCCAAGCTGTGTTCCTATAAAGATGTAGACACACTTCCTTGTGTGGATCCCTGAAGCCAGTGAGAATACGTTTTAATCCCTCTGTTGGTGAATACTGATGTGTAGAGGCATTAATGTTGGTTGGAATGGTTCTGGTTAATGAGAAATGGGGCTCACACTAACACATTAGAGCATTGGTTCCCAACCAGGGGTACGTGTACCCCTAGGGGTACTTGAACACATTGCAGGTGGTACTTCGAAACATTGATGAACCTATTTCCAACATGTTGAGTCATTTTTAAGCCTATTTCAGACACTGTACATGCTCAACATCTTTTCCACCCATTGACAATAAACAGCATTAATGGAATAAACAATATTGTGGCCTCAATATCCTACTAAATTGTTACTAACATTTTATGCACATTACTAAAAATTGAGGTAAATATATTCTCTGATATACAATAATTGTAATGCACAAAATTGATATTTAATTTTCAAGCTGTAGGAGATTTCAGAGGCCAACATGTTAACATGTAAATAAAACAAGAAAGGTTACTAAATTGGAGTGAAGAAGGGGTTCTCCTAATCTGGAGAGGCCTTGGGGGGTACATGAGACAGAAAAGGTTGGAAACACTGCTTTACAGTATTATTAGACTTTGTCTCTGCCTTCATGTGTGTCTCATTCAGGTATTACTTTATTTTTTTTGTTGGTTTAGCCGTTTTTAACCACAAGTTTTTGTTCGGTTTAGAGATTTGTTCAGTGTGATTGCTCAAGTTTTCATTTTAGAGTTTTTCTCCAGGAAAGTAACCATTATCACCAGTTCACCAGACTGGGAACTGCTTGATTACATCTTTATGGCTACTGAGGAATTTAATGAGGTTACTCTATTCAAGCTGAACTGTAAGATATTACATTTCTCTACTTTTCTCCCAATAAAACACACATTTTAATGCAAAATATCTTAAATGCAGAACAAAGTCTTTATTTTGTTTAAAGGTTTTATTTTGACTGACAAATATTCATTCTGACAGGTTAAACTGTCAATTATACATTTCCGATTTGAATGTGACTTTTTTGTTGTTTTGTAGCATTGTGGGTGAAATGATCCACCAAACAAAGTGTTGCGTTTCTGACCAAAATTGCTTAATAGTCATAAGAATGCAGCCTTTAAGTCACTATTTGAATAGTTTTGGCGTATCATATAAACTACAGTGTGAATATGCATGTTGTGCGCGTGCATGAAATAAAAGCGGATTGGCTGTTTTCATGAGAAATCTTTCAACATTAACTCCAAACCTTCAGACTTTCATCAAAGATAATGATTTTACTGTCTTTAGGCTGATGGGAGACATCTGTGCTGTGCATAAGCTATGACTGCATGCATAATGGCCCACAATGTATCATATTAGAACCCACCACATTTAAAGAATTATTCATAAAAAAAATATGAATATGTACTGCAAAGTTACTGCAATCAGTTGTAGAGATCTACAGTGATTGCAGTCTTAAATGAGAGGAAGAAGAATAGTTAAACATTAAATAATAATAATAAAAAAAACAGACCATAAATGACAGAGCTCTAATATTACATCTGTTTATCAGCAGCCTGTATTTAGTGCTTTACACATACAATGAATGTTTTGCTATGCTACAGTGACGCATTTTACTATTTGTAATATTAAATTCCTTCTCGTAGGCATACATTTATGTTTATCTTAATCCTGCATGTTGACCATGCACGATCATGCATCCCATAAATAATGCACCCGATTGTTTTTCTTTGTGTTGCAATATTGCGCTGGTACAGAGCATGAATGATTAAATGCAGGATTTGTTGAAATAAAGAGGGGTTTGTGTTGTTTGTGAGGCTTTAAGTGTCTATGCACTCCTGCTCTGTCAGTGTATACATACAGTGATTTGCATCGGGCTCTCTTCCCGCCTCTCTCCGCCCTCTGTGTATACATAATTCCCCCTCATTGATTTCTGGCAAGCCTATTTGTCACCCACTTACTCAAGTCAAATGAGAGAGCTCTGTTGGTTGTACCCACGGTTCAATCGATTATGGTGGGTGCGAGGGTGGGGACCGCTCACCAAACTAAACGTAACCAATATAATGCTTACTGGGGGAAAATGCCTTCATGGATTGCTTGTGTGGAATTAATAGGAAATTTCCAGCTTGACAAAGCATGAGTTATCCAATATGGAATGGAGCAGTGGAATGCAGGGTTGGTAAGAGTAATTTACATTAGTGCGAGTCAATGCTTCTGTCGGCTGTTTTTTTTATGTTTATTTTCAACATCCAAGCTCATAGCACACCGAGCCTCCAAAGATGTAATACATTACACACAAACAATATTCATTTGGCAGTGATGTTTAAATACAAAGATACCTTTTATTTATTTTTCTGTCTTGGTTTAGTGGATACAGTCAACCTCTACCTGCTGCACAATGTAGCTAAAAAGGCTACAATAACTTTGTACTGTTAGCATGTTAATGCAGATTTCCAATGGCTGTAAAATATTCTGTTAAGAGAAAAATCTGAAAATACACATTGCATCTAGACAGCGTGAGATCTTGGTAAGGTATTTTTAACAAAAATTATTTGAAAAATGATGTTTGAAAATGTGATTTCTGCATTGACTCCAGTTGTTGAAATAAATGTTACAGTCAAACATTTTTATGCACTGTAGGCTCAGTTTTTGATAAATCAAAAATATATGTGTGGGACAGTCAGAAGATAAGCTATGACTGCATGCATAATGGCCCACAATGTATCATATTGTGGGCCATTATGCAAGTTTGCAGAAGTTTGCAGCATGAGATCTTGGTAAGGTTTTAGCAATAATTTTGTGAAAAACTGATGTTTAAAACTGCTATTTCTGCATTGACTGCAAAGCTTCCCATAAAAACGAAATTCAAAATGCCGTAAAAAAAAATAAAAATAAATTTTTTAGATAAAATTCTAATATTTTCCAAACATCATCTACCATGACTCCAAAAAATGCTTGATTAACATGGTAAACGGTGAAGTAAAAATAGTGGCACATTTTTGCTAAATACATTTTCAGTCTAACATTTTGATGCACTGTAGTCTCAGTTTTTGATAAATCAAAAATATATGTGTAGAACAGTTTGAAGATGCATTGTAGCAAGTTTGCAGATGTTTTACAGTAAAAACAACAAAAAACAGAGCAATGGACTTAATGATTTGCACTAGATTTAAGTGTACAAAAGTTTCTTTGCTATTGGCGCTAGATTTTGCTTTAAATTGCAAATCTGTAGCACATATAGTTGATTTCAAGAAGAAAAAAGAACAACATGTAAGATAATAGGTTTTCAACCTGGCTCCAATCAATTCTTGCACGCTAATATGCCAACCTGGCAGGACTTTTCTAACGAATTAAAAAAATCTAATTAATGCTCCTCCATTACTGACTAAAATCAAGGTTGGATCACTGCCGGAAAGGTGAGCTAAACTCCTGAGTATTGTTCTGCGTATCATTAGGTCAGAAACAGGCAGCACGGAGAGAAAAGTGCAAACAAATCTTTTCCAGCCGTCTCTATTAACAGGTAATATGAAGCAGCTGCATGACATCACGAGCAATACACACACACATACGCACGCTTCTATCTATGGGACAGTGGAAGTAGTGTTAATGAAGCCCTTTAGTGGAGTGGTCTTTGGAGAAGCTGCCAAACATGAGTCCCATTGCAGCTTCCCTAGCATAGGAAGCCATTACTGCCAATTAGCCTAGCGCTCACTCTCCTAATGAATCCTTTCTCTACACGCACGCACGCACGCACACACACACACACACACACACACACACTTGCCATTGTGATTGTAATACAGATTTCAGTACAGGGATTTTTCCCCATCTTTGAAAAGCAAATCCCTAATTTGGTGATACACGTGTAACAAATAAATTGTAGATATTTTTTAAAATTCTAACTTGTTTTAACAAGTTTGAGATTTTCATCTAAAAAGGATAAAAAAAATCAACTGAACCAATATTTTACTAAAGAAAAGCATTTTCCAGGCTTGGTTTCAAAGACTTCTATATATATATATATATATATATATATATATATATATATATATAAAAAAGATCTCCTGCTATGAGATGATGCAAGCATGTTTGATTACTCACCTTCATAGTGAGTCATCGAAACGGCGTAGCTAAAGTAGAAATAGCAAGAGTTTGTAGTTTTCCACTTATTTCAAAGGCAAGATTAATTTCCCAAGGTTCGTCTCGGGATGATTTTTGGTCTGTCAGTTCCTCTAATCATGTTTGGGAAAACCCTCGTCTTGGCTTAAAGAAAACAAGAGAAACTCGTCTCTATGAAGAGAAAACGTTGCGCCTGAACTGACAGAATAAACCGTGGAGATAATGTAGCCTGTACAAATCAATTCAGCATTTGGACCATCTCGCAGACAAGCAAGAAATGTAGCTGGGAGAGTTTCACGCTGCCTGAATCTCAAGCATCTAGTGCGTTTACAAATTAGAGTATCAAGTTATCCATGAAACAAGATCATGCACGCAGTTTTCCCTTTGTCTAAAAAAAAAGGTAAATGAGGAGTCGATAGAGATATCAGCATGAAGGGATGAAGCTGGGCAGAATCAATACACCAGAACTTGAAGAAATGAAATAGAAAAGTAATTGTCACATGCTGTGTATATACTTTAGGTATATATGTCTGTTTTGACTTTTGAATGCAAGGATTGATCGATAACCGACTACTACATGCAGAGGTGTTAAGGCAATGGTGTATGATGCTACGGTGAGATTAAAATGATGATGATGTGGAAGAAAAAGGGTTTGAAACATGCTTGGCTGATTTTCTGTCCTAACTTGAAGTCAAAGGCATTTGATTCAGTTAGGTTTCACTGGAGCTTAAAATAAGGTGTCTCAGACTGCAGGGACTTTCCCATAGTTTTATGAGCCTTTGTGAGCAATTTTTCACTTTGGATTCATGAATTCAGAGAGCATATTACTCACATCGCGCATTCATGGGATTTCGTCCTACATGGAAATGAAGGACTGGTTACTGCAATGTTAAAGATACAAAGTGAAAGCAAAAGAAAACAAGAAAATAAGGTACTTCTTTGACATTTTACCTATCTTGCAGGTTTTAAATGTATCTCTACTCTAATACCCTTTGAATCTCATGAAGGTTTCATCACATATCTCTGTAGAAAGCTTGGTAACAAGTACTATAATGTGTGTTGGAGCATGAATGCATCATATCTGCAAGGCATTTTCTCACGTGTGTGGGGTTTTCTCTTATTTTCTACTGGTTTTATTCTCAAATTTTAGTTCTGTTGACCTAATGATGGAGATCGTCTCCACCACCTAAAGGTAAAGAAGTGGGATTAATGTTTATTGGAATGGAGAAGTACCTTTTGCAAATGTGAATGTATCCAATCGAACTTTTGAGTTTTAAATGGAATCGCTTGCTTTACCCCTTGTTGTCTGATATCTGAGCATCATGAAGGTCTCTTGGACAATAATGTTTGTCAACTCTTAGTGCTTATACGCCAGCTCCATTTGGTTTGGTCTCTAGCTGCGTTTCTATTACCCTTGGAAATGCGCAAAATCTAAATACCACAATAAAAAGTAGGTATGGAAACACCCGAATTCTGAAAAAATTTAAATATTGCAAAAACGTTTTTTAGGCTTTCATGAGGTTTTTTAGATGTTTCGATATTGAATTGTATCTCAAAAGCACAATGGTAACATTTTTTTAATGCAATTACACGTCACAGAACGTGACAAACTTACTTGGTCACATGACCACTTCTCTCCGAGAAAACATGGCAAGGGACATGTGAACAGAAGAGAAGGCCGTGACATTTCTTAGAATTATACTTAAAAAGTATTATTTATTAGGAGGTTTTGAGCATCCGTCTTCCTGCAGCAAAGTTACACAAAAGACAACCTGCACAAAACAGTCTTCAAGGGAAACGCGTTCAAAGGACAATTATACTTTGTCGAAGTTTTAGAAATATCGCTTTTATTTTGCGAGAAACTGTAATGGAAACACAGCAACAGTTGGATACTTTATTTTCTGGTCTGTATGTATCATATGTACCGTACTGTAAAAGCAGTTATTGTTGCATATTTGGCTGCATAAAAGCCAGGTTCTTTACATGCTTTGCACAGAGAGAGTTTTCTTTTGACTGAGTGTAGCACAGTATGTTTAATAGACCAATGAATCCCATGTTGCTACATCTCCATGGTCAGTACTCATTCTGATTAGTTGTAATAACGTCCTATAGTTAGTTAATGTGTAATATTGTTATGGAAGTTTGTTCTGCTTTCCAAACTACTGCAAAACAAAACAGAACCAAACAAAAGTGTGAATATTTCTGTTTTTTTCTGCCCTAGTAATTTGCCCAGACTATTCTGGTAGAAAAACAGAATTACAATGCAGCACGAGGATTAATCCCATTAGAACAAGTGAGGCTTTTTGTTATTCAATGAATGGCATGGAATACTGAAGTGTTGATTTTCAGTTTATTGGCTTGTAGAGAAATGAGCCATTGTTTTGGCACTAAAGTAGTTTTTTTTTCTTTTTTTTTCTGTCTTTTATTTTTTAAATTACTAGAATTACTTGAAAAAAGTAAAAAGTTGTCCTGAGATTGTGTGTGAAATGTTTAGCTTGTGTATTTCTACTTAGTGGCTGGTTTTACAGGTGGAGAAGCTCACAAGCTGTGTGATGTGGTTTGTACAATTGTGTGTAGCTGATTGTGTGCGTGTTCAGTAGTGTAGGGAACCCCGATTCCCTGTGGTATTTTTCTCAGTTTGCTTGGATGCACCTGAGCCCCACTCTCAAACCAATCAGATGCTTGTGATTCAGAACAGGTGCCTCACCTCAGGTGGCACATCGGTAGATCTGGACTCGTACAATACTAAGTGTTAGTCTTCTCATGTCGGCATCGTCTGATGCTGCAACACTCGGCACATCCAAGCCTGCCTGTGTGAAAGCAAAAGCAGGTTCTCAGGAGGAATTATCTGCCCTTTTGCTTATTGTTTTATTTTACTACTTACAGTAATTTTCAGAAATAATGCATACAAATAATCCTGTTTTTTTGTATTTGATGCTTCACTATTCCAGTTTTTTTCTATGTAATGGTGTATTTGAATAAAGATGCTCTGCATAATGAAGTTGCGTATGGCTATAAATGATCCTCCTTCTCTCTGATTGTTAATTTATACATGCTTTCTCCATGTGTGAGAGTCTGCTCAGGTCAATGTAAACAGCATGTCTGATGGTATGGAGCAGACAGGTTCCAGCCGCTGACCTCGTCTCACGACTATACTGCACGGTCCACGGCACAGAGACAGAAGGGGTGATCAGATGGTGTGACGGAGGAAAGGGTTAGAGAAGATGGAGGGGGACACAGGGGGGGCGGGGTGTCCAGTTGATAGTTATTGGAAGTGAGATAAATTTTACATGTAGTAGTGGGAGAACAGTCTGCATCTCTTTTATAGTTAAAACATGCAGTTTCAGCTTTTGAGTAAACAAATGTGTTTATTTGTTCATTGGATCCCTGTTAGCTTCCACCGTGGTAGTTACTAATCTTCCTGGGATCCATGAAAAAAAAAAAATCAAGATTCCGGTACGTGTAAGAACAAAAAAATTAAAGAAAAATAACAAAAAGGTACATCAAGACACATTTTCATTACACCAAGAAATGCAGTAAAAAAAATACATCCTATATACATTATTGATTAAAAAAATACGATTTTAAAGCGTTTTTAAATATGTGTAAAGTGAACATGTCTTTCAGATCCCGAGGCAATTTGTTCGATAAGTGAAAAGCTCTAAAGAAATATTTGTAAATAGTTGGTATTAGGATGATTTGTGACTAAATTGGAGTTTAACACAAGTCGAGTATTGAGTACATAAAGATTATCGGGCTGTTTTTATCTTGTTTGATTACTTATAAAAAATCTATTTTATTTTTTTGATTTTTTTTCCCATTGGATACTGTTGCTTAGCGCAACAACAATTCTGTTACTATTTCAACCACATTGTATGACCTGACAGTTGTCTTTATTCAAAATAAAAGTCTATAAAGAAACCCCAACCCTACAGAATTTTTTCTGGCCCTGTGCTAACATTCCCATGGCCTGGTTCTGGGCTGCAACCCACTGATTGGCCACTTCTGATCTAATCGCTGTAGATTTATTTAGCTCCATTTATTGATTTTACATAATTTGAAGCTTTAACAGTCAGGGACTTTTTGTCATTTTATTGACATTGGTGTAAAACATTGTACAGCATTAGAACTTATGGCTCGGGGTTTTCATTACATTATTTTTCATTTTAATCAGTGAAGAGTTGGTTGTAGCCAAGAATGAGTTGTGCTGTTTTGTTCTGATGGATTAAAGTGTGACGTCTGAACCTAAAGTAGTTTAATCTGTAATGATACCAGACTAAGTTGCGTTATACCAGACATGGGCAACTGGCGGCCACAAAATAAACGTATAAAATAACCAAGACACACACAAGACAAGAAAAAAAGCAGCAAGCACTCCAGAAACACAAAACTTTTACAAAAGTAAATAAACGGACAACAGGTATACACAAGATTACTCAAAAGTGCTCAAAAAATATACAAAAATACATAAATTGACAACAAAAGTACGCAAAAAGACAAGGTAAACACAAACAATGACTCCGTAAACCCACAGTACTAACAAACAAGCAAAAGACCAGAAAAACACCATAAATACACTATATGACTAAAAAAAAAAAAAAAATACATTTTACAGGAAAAATACACAAATGGTCAACAGAAATGCACAAAATGCAATCATAACAAGCAAGACAACAACAAACATCTTTACCATAAAAACTATTTCCTGTGTTAATGCTCAGATTGGTTATTATTCTAAATGCTGAAAATAATGTTGATAATGTGGCCCTTCAATCGAACAACACATTTTTGTGGCCCCCGTTGTGATAAAAGTGATCTGCGTTATACTCTTTAACGCATGCACACACCATTCATGTGCATTCTTCACTCACTCCCATGGATGGCAAGTCGTTTTTTCTTCTTCTACCCTTTCAGTTTTTTCAATTTTGTTTTCTGTATTTTTTAGAATTTTTTATTCTCCCTTGCTGTTCAATCAGAGGATTTTTTTTTTATTAATTAGAAGCAGTGTGTTCTATTTCATAATATTTTGTGAGATGTCTCACTATGGGATGCATCCTCCATCTGCAGCCCTCAGAAGCATTTATATTAATCTGCCAAGGCGAACAGACACCCTCCATTCAAACACCTCTTCTCTCTCTCAGCATATCTCGCGTTTTTGTTTTATCAGCTTAACTATCCACAGGCGGATCTTTGGTTTCCAGTCGACGGGCGCTGATAAGACTAACGCCTTGCTTTGGACCACACCAGGTTGTGAAAGAAGACGGCGCTTACCTTGCTCTGCTTGGTTAAGTGTTATCCTTTTCCAAGGTATTGAACCTCAGAGCTCCAGCTGGCGGCTAACTCCCAACACTGACGCTCTGGCGCACACTGGCCTTCCTGTGGTTCTCTTGCTCCGGTGCCTGCCATTCTCTGCGCCGCACCAAGGTCCGGAGCGCTCAGACATCAGCATACCAGGTGTAGTCTCAGGCCCAACCTTGCCATTGACGCCTCCGGGCTCCTCGGCATGTTGGTCCTCCTTCTGGGTGCTCAGCTCCAAGCTCCATACCTTGGTATCCGAGCTTCCAGATGCCAGCCGTCTCGAGCCAAACTCTGTCCTTGGTGTCTTTTGACACACCAGCACACGTTGACCTCCTCTCACCGAGGGGATGGGATACTCTCATGCTCCAGCAAAGACAAGCACAAGGTGTGCTCCAGCTGCCTGGGTCTGGCACACGCCCGGCTTGCGGTCGAATCCCTCGGCTTGTGTCGGCACTGCGCAGTGTTTAACACACGGAGCCTCCACAGGAGGCTGGCGCGTCAAGCGAGCCTGTCCGAACAGGACTGCTTCCTTCTTCCTCACGCTGCGCTGCAGCAAGCGAAGAGGAAACAGCCCTCATGGACACCGCGACTGCCCATGGTTCCAGCTGGGGCTCTTAGCTTGACCTGGCTGCTATCTCCCCACACAAGGAGGATGTCTTAATTATAGACTGTGGAGAAGAGGAAGGAGACTCCTCTTATTGGGATAGGAGATAGGAGATGCCCTTCGCCTCAGTTGCCTCTCGGGAAGAGGATGAGGGTTCCACACCTGTCTTCCCTCTCCCAAGCCTGGATATGGTAGATGTATGCAGACGCGCTGCGGTACGGCTGGCCATCCTGTGGCCCACCGTTGTGACGGAAGCCACCAGGTCCTGCCATGCAGGGAAGTTTTATGCCTGTCTTCCCTGAACTGTTGGTGGAAGTAGCGCATCCCTGGCAGGACCGCCCTTTCAGCGGAAAATTCCCGGTTGACAGGTGCCTCATCCCTTGAGTGTGAAGCGCATGGAGAGCCTCCGACTGCTCCGTATGCCGCAAGTTGAGCCACTCGTTGTGGCACACCTGCTGCCACGGTAGCCTGTGCTGTCTCCCCGGAGATCCATGTTGCCGACCAGAGCGGACAGTCTGCACTCTCAGTCAGAGCACTGAATGTCCTCTCCCTCCTCACAACCTACCAAGCGGAGCTATGTGAGGATTTTGCTCAGTCTCAGGACCCAGCAACGATAAAGGAGATATTGACCATTGTTGACGTGTCTTCCCGTACCCAGCGCTGCTCAGTGCAGGCCATAGGTAAAATGATGGACAACATGATTGTTCAGGAGCTAGCACGTTGGCCGACCTCGCTAAGCTGTCGGACACAGAGAAAGGCGACATCCAGGATGAGCCCGTTGTCCCAGATGGGATTTTTGGCTCTGTGCTATCTTCAATGCAGCGGCGATGTGAGGTGAAAAAGAGGGACAATGAGGCTCTTCGCCTCTGTCTTCCCCAAAAGCCCCTGGTCACATCTCCACCTGCACAATGGAGGGCGTCCCCACAGACTGCTCCCCAGGGCCCGCAGTTTAAGACGCCAAGACCATCCACTCCTCGGCCCGTCCTGCCGCAGCCTCAAAGAAGCTCGTCCGGCTGGCCAGGTAAACCCCCAGCTTCGGCTGCTTCTGCGCCGGCACAACCTGCTCAGCGCACACAGGCGAGGAGGAAAAAGATGGCCTGCTTTCCCCTCGGTGAAGCATCTGGATGTAACTCTTTCCCCAGCTCTACCGTTAATGCTTTCACATGTGCGCCCAACCTCCTCGCTACCAAGGCATGGCCCTCTGACAGTCGGGAGAAACGGACATGTTTCATGGGGAAGTTTGGCTGTTACCCCCCCCTTTATGTCCACAAGCATGCACACACTCACCTGTTCAAATAAAAGTGATGTGTACATCTCTCAAGCACCCCGGCCAAAGATCAAGGGCGCAACATGTGAAAGCACACTGTCCCCTGGGGCGAGCAGCAGAACATGCTCGCCCCTGGGGGATATGGCCTTGTCCCAAGAGGGATGGGTTCTCTGCTGGCACTGAGAGAGGGCACCACAACTCTGTGGATGGGCCCTCTCGTGGTGTGTGGGCTGTCGCTGACAAGGGTGCCACCGCTCCGCGGATGAGTCCTCTCAGTGCATGTGAGCGGCCACCAAAAGAGGGCGCCACCGTGTCACAGATGGAACTTCCGGCCACTGGCGATCTGCCTCCGGCAGAGGGCGCCTCCTACAGTGAGCAAACCAGAACACTAAACCACCTCAGGGAAGGGAGATGGGCAGCGCTTGCGGACAACATTGAGAGGATACAGGCTTAATACACTCTCAGGCCCAGGGAGACTCGGCTCGTGTTTTACAAGAGGAGATCTGCTCTCTGGTGCTTAGAGGAACTGTCTTGGTTGTCCCTCCTGCACTGTCAAAGCGGTTTCTACTCCAGGTACTTTTTGGTCCCCAAACGTGAGGGGACCGGTATTCGCCTTATCCTGGATTATTATTCCAGCATTTTCTGGCATGCAAACTGATCCTGTGAAATTGTGGTCGTCTCCTCTCACTGAGGGCGATGCACGTCCCAGGGATCCTGAACGCCGGCGCAGACCTGCTGTCCAGGGGTGCGCAGGGAGAATTAATGTTACACCCACTGATGGAGCAACAGCTGTGAGCCTGTTACGGACAGGCCGAGGTGGGCCTGTTTGCCTTAGGGGAAAATGCGCAGTGCGCAATATTCTTCTCCCAGCGCAGCTGGTGGGCTCATTGACCTTTTGGCCTTTTCTGCCTCACAAGATGGGCAGCGGCCTCGTGTTGTGTCCGGTTCGTGCGGTGCGCACTTATATGAACATGACAAGGAGCCTCTATCAAGGAGAAACTATCAGCTGTCTCATGGGCTAATCCCCGTAAAGGGAATGCTGTTACTAAACAATACCTGTCACACTGGGTTGCGGAGGCTATTGTTTTGGCTTATACGAGTCAGGATCTGCGGCTGCCTGAGGGTCTGCGCGCCACACTACTTGGGGTCTCACCACATCCTGGGCATTGTTGAGGGGAGTGTCTGTCCAGGACATCTGTGCGGCAGCAAGTTGGACCTTGCCCCTCACGTTTGTCCGCTTTTACATGCTGGATGTTTGTGGCACAGGCTTTTCTACTGTCCTGATTTGTACAGATTTCTGCCCTGTGGCCTGGTCTCCACTCTATAAGCATGGCTGCAATACGGGAGCTACCATATCCCATAGTGAGACATCTCACAAAATATTATGAAATAGAACTTTAGGTTTTTTACATATCCCCGGTTCAATGAGTAATATGAGTGAGAAGAGAAGCTTATTTTAACTGGAGGGTGACTGTCGGCCTACTCGATTTATAGGCGGTGTGAGTGTCCCTGGCGGACGGACACGTTTCACCAAACAATTAGGATTGGCAGATTGATACAAATGCTTCCGAGTCCTGCAAATGGATGATGCCTCCCATAGTGAGACATCTCACTCATATTACTCATTGAACCGGGGTTATGTAAATAACCTGAAGTTTCCTCTTCTTCGCCTCGCCAGTATTGCTAATAATGCAATTAGCTCCTGCAGGAAGCTTTCAACAAAAGCCTTTGTTCATCTGTGTTGTGCAACGGCCCACATTCCTGAGTTGCTCCTCGGAATATTTTGTCTTTCACACTTTTTTTTCTCTTTTTTTTTTTCAATAATGGTGAAAGGCATGTTCAATGCTTGCCTCATTTTACTGTCAAAATCATTGCGCTCTTCAGGGAGGATGAATGATTTATTTTCCTTCTCGCAGTGATAGCTTATTTATTTTGACTTTCTGTTTTTGATACACTACCTACCTGCCACTATTTTTTTTCTCTCCCACCCCTCCCTTCACCTCCATTTATTCTGTATCTGCTGTTACTTCTGAGCCTTCCTCCTGCCTGCCCTTGGGGACAGATAGAAAAGGTCGTAAAAAACCAATTGAATTTAACGGTGTGACACTACACTGTTAACCTATGAGTAGCCGGCGCTGTACCACGGTCCTGTGCCTGACAGTTTGAGAGGCTGATGGCTCTTAAAGCTGTAAACCTTGTGACACAATGCCCTCACTTTCTTTGTGGCTGGCTTTAAAGCCAAATGCACACATGGAAATCTGCCCTAATAGGAAATCCAAATTAATATAAATGTAATAAAAATTAAAATAAAGGGGCAAAAAAAACATTTAAATTGTAAAAGGTACATTACTAAGTTTCAAATTGTATTGTCAGTATATTTATATATTTGTATATTTGCTGCAGAGGTGAAAATTGTTGTGTATGTTGCTGATAACCCTAGTCAAAACAGAGCACTCTCCTCGGGCAGATACCTTGGTGAGTGCTATCAGTGTGCAATGTTATCTGGCCTTCTCAGGGCAGTCTGACTAGGAGAGAGTTCTGTAATTACATATCAGAAGTGTTGCTACAGTATATCTTGTTTAGAATTGATTTTAATTTGTGGACTTTTTCATGCCTCATTGGCATTGACCTCAATTTAAGGGATCAAAACTGCAGATATTTGACGTAAAAACGACTGCTGTCAAAATGTTTTATCCCATAATTTAACCAAGAGTCTATTCTAGGGCTTTTTTCCTTCTTCTTCTCAGTACTTATGATTGAACAGATCAAGGACAAATGACAAGATTAGTACTATTTCACTGTGGTTTATTCTAGCTCACAAGTCACGTTTTTAGCAGGCCTGTATGTTCTTGCAACCTCACACAAACACATAAACACAGTAAAATGGGCACTACAGATATCGTCTGGGCTGGGACTGGCCTGGGACAAATGGGGGAGGCTGGTGCAAACGTGTTTTAGCCATATATACAACAGTGCAGACCAACTCTGCCCTGTGACCTTGAGGTCATCTGAAAAGAGTGCACAATTAAAAAAAAATGAAGAAACAAAATTAATGTTTAATGTAAACATTAAATGCGATTAATGTTAAAATTATTATTTTTTTTGTTGCTGAAACTATATGAATTGTGTCCCGGCATCATGAATTGAACATATAAACTCTGTTCAAGCAAATATTTTAATTAAAGATTCGAGAATACCTTCCCGTTTTTCCTTATTTAGCGTGTTTGGTTTCTGGAAGTTTAATAGCCAGTAAAGTCATCTAAACGGGGAAAGATGGTAAAACGGAAAGGAAACCCAAAAGTGTAACATGAACCAGAAAAGGGTAAACCCTAGAACAGAGTTTGGAATATTTTGAAACGGGAAAGTCTCTACATATTTTTTATGTTCTCTTAGCTCCTACTCGTATCGAGATTACGGCAGCAACTTTTGGAAGATGTTCCTTTGCCAAATAAAACTTTCTTGTATTGAGAGTTGGAAGAAGGTTAAAGGGAAGTGAAGTAGTCACACTGTGCTGAGCAAGGTGCTGGAAGGTGGAAGGAGAAAAAGGCTCCTGCAAGCGGAAAAAAAGATGGCAACATCTGTGCGGGAACTTCAAATACACTTTGAAAGGCAAAAATGTGATTCATTTGGGATTTTCTGGCTTGGTAAACAGATGAGTTTTATTTTGGGAGTTGGCTAGAGTCTGCTGGTGTATTTGTGTTTTTACTGGAGGGGTTGCTTTGTAAGCAATAAGGGGATTTCAATTGTGGTATCCAGGAGTTATTGGATAAATAATTGTAAAAGGAAGTGGAACGAAGTGTTGATTGCTAAGCCCAGATCACTTGTTTAGAACTCATTTCAGTACCTAATCCCTAACCTTTGTTTTTGGTTCTTTCTGCATTAACAAAACACCTACATCGCTTTCCAATGTTCACATATTACAGGTAAGAAAATTAAAAGTAAAACTAATTAGGATGCTTTTTTTTTGCAGTTTAAATACACCAGTTGAAAGGTATTCAGGTTTCTTTTGAAATGAATTTTGCTCCTTATAGAAACTCTTGGTTTTGGTATAAATTTAGAGTGAGAAATTTAGAAGCACCATTCAAGTTCCAATAAAATTGTTGTCAAATAAAAATGCACACCAGATCCTCATTAGGCTGTTTTTCCATGTTTAGACTGATTGTATTTCACTTCAGAATCGTATTTCAAAACTTCAAATGTGCCAGAACAGGAACAAGAAACCATTGCAATTATTTTGCATTTGTGCAGTGTTTGTGTACAGTGTGTTCAGAGGATTGTCCAACTCTTAAAATGATGCAGGAAGATGTTTAAAAACTGCAGAATCATGTTTTATCCTTATCCTATTTTGAGGAAAATTTGTACAATATCTGGAAGTTGTGCATTGACAGCCAGTAAGTCAGCTCATTAGGCAATTTTACTTTATTAATTTTTCATGGCAAATTAAAAAAAATAAATACTTACAGGGAAATATTTGTGTCTTTCACTATGCATTTCTCAAATGGAATGCATGTTTTCTTGTTTTTCTGTGCTGTTGCACCACACTTTCCTTCTGTTGTTCCTCTGACTAGAGCTGCAGCTTGTGTCTGAGTGTGTCTTAATAATGTCTCAGTGGTGGAGTGATGGAGGCTCTGCCGTGAGGTGATGGCATGTGAAATCACTGCCATTACAGCCAAGAAAGGGGGTGGCATTGCAACAATGTAGCTGTCTTTTAATCAATAGGGGGCCTGTCTGTGTACCTCATTCCTGCCTCACCTCCATCCGTCTTTCCCTCCCATCCCGCAGTCTTTCCATCAGCACTTAATCTCACGCTGCACCTTTCCATCCTTTTTCTCTGTCCGTTTCCTCTGCTTTTACCACATTCTAGAAAACAATAATGCTGTCAGCTCACGATTCTCCGCTTCTCTGTGAGCTTTTTTAAATGTAGCATATTTGCCCTTCTCTTAGATTAATTTGTGTGTGTGTGTGTATATATATATATATATATCAATTACATGACTTCTGTCTCACCTTTTGAAGCCAACATGCTTTTATTTACATGCCTGTGTTTTATGCCGTTAGATCAAATGTTCTCGGCTAGTTTCAGTTTTGGGGAGTTTACTTTGTTATTCTAGTTTTTCAGTGTCAAGTAGCGGAATCACAGTGACTGTGTGGAATTGCGGTGCCTTCAAAAGAGACCTACATAACAAGAGAAAGACAGAATGGGGCTGAGATTGAAAGTATTGGGAAGAAATCCATGGATAGATTAAAAAGAAGCAGTGGAGAGAAAGGAGAAAAAAACAATTGAGAGGCATCAAATACAAACAACATTACAAGGCAAAAGTAAAGAGGCCTGATAAAAGTCTGACTGAAAATGTAAATTGGGAAAACCATGAGAATGATCAATGAGGCAAAGATGAAAGGGGGCCCCCATCTGGCTGGAGCAGGTAGTGTAACAGGACCTTTTTTTTTTTTTAATATTATCTTCTTCTTCCTTCTTTTTTCTTTCTTCTTCTTCTTTCTTCTTCCTTTGTCTTCTTCTTCCTCTTCTTCCTCTTATTTCTTCTTTTTAAGAAGTTTTTGCATAATTTCTTTCAAAGCTAGCTATCTTTAGTCCGATACTACCGTAAGTGCCAAATGAGTATTGATGTCACATATACGAACAGCACTGCATACATACATCAATGTCTACATGCTGCTTGCTACACTTTATTATTACTACTACTCTGTTTGATCTTGTCCAGCGATGTTTAACATACTGAAGTTCAAGGGCCAAATATGGACAAGTTTGATCTCAACTGGGCCACAAGTTTTAGGTGGGAAAACAAGCATTTTCAACAGTATTCTAACCTATAAGTACATTTAAAGTAATGAAATTTACAGAAAATACCTAATCTTTAAATTTCCTTGCGTTTGTGATCAAATTTTATTCAACTTTGGAAAAATGTGTGGAATAATTTTTTATAAAATTGCAGGATTTTGGAAAGGATGAAAAATTACTTTTTTTTTTTTTTCAATTTGTGATTACAAATGAAAATAAAAGTGTGGGAAAACTGTGCACCCTGGCAAATATTGTAGATATTAATTGAATTCATGTTTTTGGAAGGGCTGAGATATTTACAACAGATTTTTTTACACAATATTCAGGTTTTCTGAGCCTTGACTTTGACATCTAGTTTGTTTCCTTTATATTCATCCCTTTTCATTCACGTACACTTGAGCGTTCCACCGAGCTTCAGTTCTGAGGCTATTTGCGTCGTTTAAATTGCATGTTTGTCCGTGTGCATGTGCACTTTGGAGGCCACGTCAGAGGTCATAGAAATATTTGAACATACTCACACCTTGCACTTTTGTCTTGTCCATAAACCTCTAATCAGAATCCATCACAAACCACTCCTTTGTTCTCTATGGTAATGCCATAGCAACACCCCGATGGCCTCGTCAGCCACTAGCCGAGCCCTTGACAAGAAGTCGACCCTCTCAGACCTCTTCATCTGCCATCAGTGGCGGAGAAACACGTCCATCAGCTATTGTGACATCTCAACTGGCAGATGCTGTGGACATGCATCAAGAGCACATCCTTTCAAAATAAAATGGGCATGTGAAGGGCAAGTATAGGGGCAAGGTTGAGTTTTTCCCCATCCTAAGTGGTACCCTGTTTAACACTGTGAAGGTTAATGAGTCGAGTTTAAGTTGAATCTTTGGTTCTGGTATGTGATAACTAAGCAGTTGTTTCAAGCGTTTGTGCAGCGAATGAAGCAGTGTGATTGACAGTGTGTGAAAACTCTAATTTATCACATAATCAAGCATCCACACGCACGCACACAGTGATCCTCATTAAGTGGCTACGCTCTATCTTGAGGCTGTGCAGATGGGGGAGGCGTAATGCCTGATCAATACATCGTCAGTCTCTCCAACTGTATCATTATCATTTTAATGACTGCAGTATTTTCCCTGCTGATGGCGTTGGAGATGAACAAGACAAAGATCTCTAAAAGTTCACCGCTGCTGTAGCGAGCCAGTAGCCACGGTCAGGTGCCCTCCAACATAGGGGGGGCATTTTAAACCACCTCCATAAAGATGATATATTTTTAATATTTGACCTTATGTTTGACAGAATTATAGTTTAATATTCTTTCAGAATGATCCTTGTATGTTTGTGTTAAATGCACACTGCTGGAATATGATTAAAGTTAAGAATATTTATTTGTAATTGACAGTTTAACAATGAAATATTAGAGCAAAGAAAGCAACAACTACTAATTTTAGTAGTACTTTTCTTCTTTTTCACAATAGCTCAACTGACATTTGTATTATTAAAGAAAATCAGCTTAAATGTAATTAGATGCAGCTTTCATTGACAAAATAGCAATTATTTAAAATTATTTTCTGTTGTTTAGAGTTGACAAGCATTTTCCTATTTAGTTCCTTCTACCTATATACACTACATATGTATTTAAATACGCTGCTGTCTTTGGTTTAAATATTTCCCCAGTGGTTCCATAAATAGATGTATTGCTTTGCATGGCAGGTCGATCTTGAAAACAAGGCACTTGTCTCATTTCGATAACTTTGGTAAATATAGTTTTTACTTCATGAAACTCAACCTTTTCAAACCTTTGAGAAACATTACCAATGGGTTTTAAAGCTCACAGGAAAAATGAGAAATTCAAGAGGGAAATCTCTCATTTCATGTCCTCTCAAATAAATATTGGCACAAATAAGATAACGGATTGGATTTAAATGGAAGGGCAAAGTAAAGAGTGCTTCATACACACTGCACACATGAACATGTTGGGTACTCAAGGCTCTCTGCATGCCTCAACACCCGCTGTCCTGTACCTGTAGCCATACAAAGTTAAGCCCTCCTGATGTTAGGTTTAACTCGTGTTTCACTGTGTGATCCTTGTCTCACACTATGTAAAGTGACTGAGACTGGAACCACACCTTCTGCCTCTTTCTTCTCATGCCCCATTAGTCTGCTGTTTAAGCCTTCCATTGCATTTTCTGAGGTCAACATACTCTAAAGAGTCGACTTCCTTCATTTGTTGTCATCCTCTCAGCACCTTTTACCATTCAGGAAGATTTGCCCCAAGCTTTGTTTGACCTAACATGATCAGGTTTGTTTTTGTTCACTATGTAGGCCAGGTGAAATGAACTACTGTTATTTTGTTTCTGGAGTTCTGCTTTGTGCTTCTACCTTTTCACCATGTCAATGTACTTGTGCATGTGCCTCACATGGATGTCTCAACAATCATGCATATGCCTCTATTTAGAGGGACCCTCCACTGTTTTTACAAGTTTGGGCTCAAATCTTTGAAATGTAGAAGATCTATGCCTAACAAAATGCATTGTTATGCACTATATTCATTTAGGGCTCTATTCTCCCCCTGTAATTAAGTCAGTCACTGCACGCCTCCATCCCAGTTATGCACTCTGGGTGGAGTGGCCCTGAAATGTGGGCGTTGCCATTCAAATCTGGCTTTACATGTATTCTCCCGTCTGCTTATGTTCTTTTTCTCTTACGCGCATCTGAACCTGGAATAAGTGAAGTGCCCCAATTAGGTGAAACATTTTATTGCACTAGAAGTATGGACTTAGTTACATTTTAAGCCACACGGACTCATAATATTGCAGAAGAAACTCCAAGAAAGAATCTAACCAAAGCGACACTGTCACGTTGGCACCGGGGTGGTGGGAGTTACACAATGTGTTACATTTAATTACATTTTATCTGTGCCGTCCACTCCTTGTCCTGGAAGGAGGTGCGTTCTGGAGCTGATCAGCTGTGTGCCATGCTGCTGCAGCTCGTTATGAAACTCTGACAGACTTCAGACTTCTTTTCACGCTGGTCAGAATGATGAAACTATTTCAGCACTATGGACAACGTAAACCTACAATTTGATCACTCTACAAGAGTAAATAACAAGTGAAACTTTGATGACAGATGATGATGACGACGACTAATGCTCGCTGAATGCAGGAATATGAGAAGTTAATAAAACCAGGCTTTCCATACAAATAAATGGTAATCTGGTGTTAATGAGGGGAAAATGTGTCCGATCTTCATTCTGCAGTAATCTGATTATGTCAACCTGTTACATTGTTCATCAACAAAAGCGTTTAAAATTAAGTGCTTTATTATTTTTTTGGATTTCAATGACATTGACAAGCATCCATGATTTCTCGTCGGCCAAAAAAATTACATCATGGCCCAATCCGCCTCCTTTGCTTCAGACCTCCTTCATTCACAGACTATGTGCTTTTGGTTGATTTATGCGTGGTGGGCATGTTAGGAACCTAGACCAGACCAGCCCAGACCAGAGAATAGGGCCTTTAATTGCCTTTAGAAAATGGGACTACTTTACAGTTTTAGAGCCTGTGTTCTGCTATCTTGAAATCACGTGATTGAGTGAAGCTTTCAACCTGCTTTTTAGATGACTTAGCAGCTTTTTCAGTGAAAATGCCAACTTGTGCTGCTTTTGGTTGCTGTAAATATTCAGGAAAAGTCAAAGATGTTGATGTAACCCTCTTATTTTTATTGAAAGATTATTAGAAACAGTTGTGACCTGAAAAATGATCTGACTGCAGGGGTTCTAACTGTGTAGTTTCGAAGTAGACGATGAAGCAGAGAGATCTGCTAAGGAGCCTTTGCTTCCCCTTAAACAGTGCGTGGCGGGTGCTCTGATGGCTGAAGTTAAGCGAATAATCAGACTGTCGAAGGAGTCCCACGGAAAAGGACTTCTCTTCTCAGGGTTTGTGTCTCTTCAGCTGTCTGTGGAACTTGTATCTAAAATGTTTTATTTTGGTTCCATCACCTAAAAAAAACAACCAAACAAACCCTTAAATAATTATAGATGTACCCAAGAGTCTACTAGCAGGGTCGCTTCCCAGATTTATTCCATTTAGTTATACATTAACTTTTTTCTTTGAAACAGATTTTTATACAGTCGGCAGTTGTTTACGCACGCACGCACGCACACACAGAGAGAGAGAAACCCCTGCTTGGTTGGAAAACGTGATGCAACAGCAGAGCCATCTCTTCCCATCTCCCTTGGGGAAAAAGAAGATGCAGATTGCGGGAAAAGAAAAAAGATATATGAGGTAGCAAAAAAAAAAAACATGAGAAAAGAAAGAAAAGTGGTCTGCCAGGTGGTGGGAATATGACAATTTAAAATGAGCCATTTTAGCTCAGGATAAATAGGTGTTGAAGATGAAAGGAATGGGGTATAAAGATTCGTCTTGAATTTTTGTTTTGCTGCGTTAAAAATGGTGAACTGGCAGTGAACTAGCTGATGTACGCATTTCGGTAGAAGACTCATTCATTTTAGATTGCTTCCTCCTACTCTCGGGATAGAAGACAATCTTTACGTCCTTGCATAGCTTGCTGTGCCATGTGTCCACCATTTTTTTCACTGTGTGCTGTCCCTCCTCTTGTCTCAATTATTATCACAGTGTATTAGTTTGTTTTGAAGTTGTTGTACAGTGTCTAAATTGTTTCATAATTGTTGTATTATGGCAAGAGATTAGTAAGGTGGATATATATATATATACATACAGTATATATACATACATACAGTATATATGGCGACAAGATATTGCGATATCAAATTGCCACGAGATGTATTATCAATGATTGGTATTGTGGGGGGGGGGTCAGATAAAGAAAACAAAAAATGTGAACCTCGTCTTATCTTATTGTGAACACAGTGTATCATCCCATCCATAATGATAAATGGTTCCACAGTGGTGTGAAAGAAGCCGTTTTTATCAGAGGGTGGTTGAGACACAATCTTTCCAATATTTATAATCCCATTTTCTCTTCACCCCCCAGATGATTTAACAGCAATCTACCTTAACTGATCCCGGTGCCCCTTTGGTATGCTAATTGAGTACAGAATAGGTTAATTAAGGTGAATCAACTCCACAGTATCAATCCCAGACTAAAAAAGCCTCTTTGAGAGCTGAAATGTCTTTATATAAAATATACCAGACTCAACATGACCTGGGTGACCAAGAACCATCACAGATTTATTAGGATGAGGTTGCACTTTTATTTTTTTTCATTCATTTATCTTTTTTAACTAAAAAAACATTGTCTCCTTGCTCACAATGCCTATAGTTCCTGCCAAGGTGTGTAGGGTACAGTTTCTCCTGACGGCTGCCGTCACATTACCTATCCACCCTCAAAATAGGACATTACACCCACATTACTTTAATATGCTCCTCTGTACTTAGACGTTTGTTTGCCAGCCTCAAATTAGCTTACAAATCAGTGCTCTGAAGGTCGTAGCACCCGGGTTGCCAAATCATTTCCTGCTTGGGTGTTGGTAATTTGTTCCAACTTCAAGGCAGCATCCTGTCTTTCTTTGATGATTGCAAAGAGTTTGTGAAGCTCTTCCTGGTTGAGCTTTGATTATCCAATTTAACTCCAATTTGGAGATTGATGAAAACTCATCAGGGTCTGATCCTGTTGACCCATGTTTCTTTGAGTTCTCTACACAGAAACTTTATCACTGTGAGTTAAAGACAGGGATGGTTTGTTTGATCGGCTCTCGGTTAGATTTCTTCTTCACTCACTTTCTTTTTATAGTGTGTGCCAGGATTTTCTCATTATGCATGTGTGCACATGTGATGGTTTAAAAAAATCTCTTTGTCCGATCTTGAATAATTCAAACGTTTGTATTTTGGGTTACGTAACACGCCATGTGCAGCTATCTGACTCTCTGTCTATTAGGGAGTAATCACCAAGCCACCCCCAGAGATGTGCACGACACTATGTTCAACAAACACATTGGTTCAGGAAATCACACCCAGCCTGAGAATTCTGGCCATGTGCGTTGTTAGGTGTGTGTACTGGTGTGCAGGCATGTGCACGTGTTTGTCCCGTCTGCCATGGTAGCTGCATTGGGCCTGGTGTGGCTAATTAAAAGAATCCGTCCTGTATTATTCACAAGGCTGTAATTATACATTCCTTTTGCCGATCCCCAGTCAGAGACATTAAAAATAGATCAGACTCTCCATGCTCCGCCTTCTCAGGCCCCAGTTTTTTGTGTTTTGACTAAGTCTCTCTCAGTATCTCACTATTTAAGTCCTTATCGGTATTTCTCCTTCTCCCTGTCACAGACTCATTGTAAACTCTCTCCCCTCGACTTCACTGCCCTGTCATCATTCATGGTTGCTCTGATGTTCCAGCTTGGGATTCGGACAGAACATTTCTCTGACACTGTTCCTCTCGCTTGACTCTCTAGCATGACCCTTTGTCATATCAGGCTGGAATTCAACCTCAAAGAATGCTGCAGTGTTTCAGAGTAGAGAAGAGATTGCAGACTATGATCAACTTAACAAGGAGGACGATTTCTGCATCAAAAGAACAAATGTCTTTTCGGAAATTCGGAATTCTACAATTCTTTGGCAGGGTTAGGGTAACAATAGTACAAGGTTTTACTTCTTCAGATTGGTTAGCATGGAGTAACAATTAGAAACCCTCGGCTGTTTTTGCTTTACTTTGTGACTTATTTTGGCAATGATTTCACTTGCACGGAGATACAAATGTGAAGAACTTCCACAGATGCAATCATCCACACGCTGATGAGGCTTAATCAGAAATGGATGGAGTTTTTTCTGGGTTTTTTTTTTTTTGGTATGATTTGCCAATTGGGATCACCTGCTGCCAGTTAAGCGGATGACTTATTTGAATTTGGTGCCTGAGGGTGATGCTCACAGTGACAAACATCTTCCAGAGTGTAAAAAATAAGTGCTTCCCCAGGAGCCACCCTAAAACTTTATCCTCTCACACTAAAGATCTCTGTGATTGTTTGAGCTATTTAATGAAGACATCATTATTTGCTAACACTTGAAGTTTTATACATAAGGCTGATATTAAGCAGTCATTATCAGTCATTAGCATGAATACGGTGTCATGATGGCTCTCATAAATGTCGTTTACTAAATTGTGACACCTTTCACAAAATGATGACAACTTTGGAGCTTTGTTGGCATTTTTTGGGTTAGGAGGAGGGATCAAGTCGGGTTAGTTAGGGTTAATTTTAGGGTAATGAAGGGTTAGGGTAACGAGCAACACTTATTGACAGCCTTCATGACACCTTATGCTAATGACAGGTGTCATGTCATGATAATGACAGTGTAATGTCAGCCTTATGTAAAAAACTTTAAACGTTACACATTATTATATCTAGAGTTTGGTTAAACAACTGCAATAATGTATTCATGAAAGTGTGAGACATGGAGAGAGTTGTGTAATTGTGGTGTTATTAATATTCTGTAGGTTTTTCCTGGATAACTCGTCTCACACATGTCGTCCGAATTGAAAACAAAAACTGCTTTCCCTGTTTGAAAGGGTTCTGTTAGGCAGGGCTGCTGGTGGTGTTGATGTTTTTGCCGTTTTTCCAAGGCTTCAGAAGGCTACAAGGGAATAAAGACTGGGTCGATGCACGTCACGGCTGACTGAAAATGCAAAAATAGCAAAGGATGAGGTGGTGGAATGCAGAAGCTAGGGTATTTACTGAATGAGGAAAGGGAGAGAGAGAGAGATGAATTCATTCAGTGAACGTTGTTTGATCTTCGACATGCAGCCCCCGTCCTGCGCAGTATGACTCAACAGCTTTCTGCTGCTATGCTGGATGGGTTCTAATTTTTCTCCTTCTTTCCCTGCAAATATGGAAAGATTGATGCGTTGATTTGTTAAGTATTAGAAGTTTTTTCTCCTTTGCTCTCTCTTTTCCCTTCTTCTTTATTGTATTTAACTAAGACTTGTGTGGCTGATGGTGTCTGCTCTTTGCCCTAGTCTAGGGGATCCCCCATGATCCGATGCCTGACTTTTCCATATGTCTGGAAAAAGCTGTAGGAATAAGACCACATATTACTTTGTCTTTGCCTTTAAATGTTGATCTCAGGGCAGAGCTCCAGTGTAGAGTCTTTGGTGTTGGAGAGCACAAGTGGAAAGCAGCTCACAGATCAGTGCCTGAGGGCAGTGAGCCTCTCACAGCCATCGCCTCAGGGAGAGAAAGCTAAGCCAGCGTAAGCTACCACCATCTGCTGACATTGGTTTAGCAGTTCTGAAAGATCTTGTTTAAAACAGAGAAAGGTGTGGTTTTTGTCTGTTGCTCTGTTTTTCACAAAATTGCTTCCAGATGAAAATTAATTAAATGGTCTTTTATCAAACAGATGACAAGCAATCTGGAGAACATTGTAGTGATTGCAAGTGACTTTTTCAGATGAGTTTTCTACCTTCTACTGATGTATTAGAATTCAGACACAGAGTTAGGATCCTTCTTTGCTTCTTCCTGCTTTTACCGGGCTTCTTGGTGATGCATCAGCCATTGATTAACTTACAAAAAAGCATAACACAAAAAGGTTTTTTTTACTAGTCTCTAGGGATGTAACGATTAATCGTAAGGCAGTTCAAAATTGATTCATAGGTATCACGGTTCATATCGATGCTCTGAAAATTGAATCGCAGTACTTTTTTTTTTTTTTAAACAACAGAGGGTGCTATATCTATTTATCCTTCTCTTGTCCAGTAGTGTAGGCAGCGGGCGAAATCTACTACTACTTTCTTTCTGGCCGCCTTCTACTCTTAAACATGTTCAGAAATGATTCTTTACCCCTTTAGCACTGAAAGAATATCTGTAATATTACGTGAATATCTGTAAAAGTCACGTTTTTCTATTAGCTCTGTCTGCTAGCGCATAGCATCTCTTCTTCACTGCATGAATATATGCATGCCAACCAACCACTGGGTTACCAGCGCCCTCTGCTGGTCCAAACAAATATCTGACGTAAATACAGTGAAATGACTTTTTTTTTTTAACGTCTAATTGTTAAGGCACAAAATACATTTTCAGTTGCACTTTTAAAAAAAAAAAAAGAACTATTATGCAGTTTTGCATTGTTTACTGTAGAACCAGAATTTTAATTAATAGGCTTCTTCTTTATTTGTATTATTCCTTTATTTATTTCATTCAAGATTTTTTTTTTTAGTTAAATTGCATTGTTTGGAATAGTTTATCAAGGAATTCTTTTGACAATGAAAAATAAAAGGAAAATAATAAAGTATTTTCCCAAAAAAAAAAAAAGGAATATTTTTCAGTCATCATTTGTCTACAGTCCCATTTTGTAAAATAAATCGTGAGAGAATCGTATCGTGAACCCAGTATCGTGAACCCAGTATCGTGAACCCAGTATCGTGAATCGGATCGCATCGGGAGTTGAGTGAATCTTTACATCCCTACTAGTCACACCACAGAGAAGCCTTTTCTCCACTGGTGTTTGGTTAACTGCCTACATTGCTGTTAAAGCTAAAGAGCTTTTAGGGTTTGCACAGCGAGGCAAACATAAACACGCCAATGAGAGCTCATGGGATTTTGCAACAAGTTTAAAACATTTAAATAAGAAAACAGTTCTAAGGCCTTCCTCTTTTGCCTGTAAAGTTTAATCACATCAACAATATTCCTGATCCTGAATCGTGAATCTTTTTTGTGTACGGACTAGCTCTCTGATAACCCTGAATAATTAAAAAAAGGCAACACTATAGCACTGGAATATCTAAATATGATTTCAAATTACTTGTAAGAGATGAAAAAAAATTACAAAACATGTTTATATGTTGGACTACATCATTTAAACTAAGATGCAAAGGAAAGAACAGCACGCTCCAAATCTCCTCTTTGCCAGATATTGTCAGTTATCTGGATCAAGAATATTGATCATGGTACCATGATTATATAGGTTTGGAAGAAATTTCTATCGTCATCAATGATAATACAGTAGGTCAATATTTACGGGTACCACAGTTCTTGGAAATTCTCAAAGACATGCGCAATCTGGAGCCGATCTGGATGAAACTTAGTTACGTTGGGCTCCTTTCTCAATTATCTCACTGAGTCAAATTCCCAAAAAATTGGTTAATTGCAATGGGTGATATAATCTTTAGAATTTTCACCAAAGGTAAGCAAAAAAGATATTTTGATTTTTCAAAATGATCCAGAATCAGTATTGATGCGGATCCCCTCCAAAATCCATTGGAATCTTTCGTGGTGTAAGGCCTTTCTTCAGTTATAATTTTTTCAAAATCCAATAAGTTCTTTAGACGTAAACACCGGTGAAAATATTACCTTCTTGGCGAAGGTCATTATACTAAAATCTCCAAACTGTACTCTTTTATTGCATTTTTCAAACCCATATCATTGCAGATCATCTGTAAAGAAAGTGTGCCATGTTTGTTTGAACTTTACTGATCAAATTGTCCAAATGACATTGATTTAAGCTTTTTACTTTTGAATGATAAAAAAAGAATTTGATTCCTTCTCTCATGCAATAGTAGTGTTTTAGGCAAGAAACTATTCACATATGTGTTATGAAGTATCTTTAGAGCTTGTTTTAGAGCTGACAGAAATGGTTTACTAAATGTTCTTTGCATTTCAAGGCCACAAAGGCCTTTCTATCAGGCAAGTTTCTGGCAAGTTATTCAATTGAATTGAATTCAACAATATTTATATAACACAAAGTAATCTCAAAGCACTATCAAAATATAAAATTAACAAGAAGAAGGAAAAAACCCAACAAGATCCACATGAACAAGCATTTAGCGACAGTGGGAAGAAACAACTTCCTTTTAACAGGAAGAAATCTTCAGCAGAACCAGGTTCAGAGGTGGCAGCCATCTGCTGCGACTGGTTGGGGTTAGTGGACAGAAGGACCAACAGAACAGGATAGAGAGATAGAACATCAGAGTGTCCCAGACTAGTTGAGCCGTGAACCACAGATCAGGAACCGCCATCATCAGCTTCACGACACCTGAAACAGCAGAGAGATATGGAATCAGAACAGTATCATAATGAATGAACTCTTGTTTGAGCACTGCGTATGCACACACATATCAGTAGCTCTGCAATTGGTTTAAAAGTGTGGAGAAAATGTAAAAAGACATACGATTGGCTGAAAGCAAACACACCTGATTGGCTGATGAATATGTCAATCACTTTTATCAGCCAATGGTAACGTTCATTGACCCGCGACGTCAGGGCAGTCTCAAAATTCACCGCAGAGATTTCTCTCACAAATACAGAGGTTTTACAGCACAGAAGCAGTTTGTAAATGCACATTCAGCAATTTGCATCATCTGTGGATTTACAGTATATTACAAGTGTGCCTCAAAATAATATTTGTGAAGTATAGCGTGTGCATTTCAGCATTTATATTACAAGTTTGCATAAAATATATATTTGCGAAACAGACCGTGTGCGTTTGTGAATTTGAAATACAACTGCAAAACAAATGTATGTTTGTGAACCAGTGTGTGTATTTGCGAAACAGATCGTTTGCATTTGTGAATCTGAAATACAACTGTGAAACAAAGCATGTGCATTCGTGAAAAACCCTACAAGAATTCATTCATTATGATACTGTTCTGATTCCATAGAGAGAGAAGGGCGAGGAGAAGGCACTGACTGCAGAAAAACATGATACAGGAATACAGTGGAATGAGAATGAATATGGGGTGGACTTCAGTGTAAATGGTGTGTGAGCAGTGTAATGGGTATACAACGAGGTTCAGAAGTGGGGGGTTGGCTACAACCCGGCACAACTGCGTCTGACTGAACTTCACCCATTGCAGCCCATTAGAGCTATGTGTAGATGGTGGATTGTGTTTAAATATAATGTTGGTATTCTACTATATAATCTTGGTTTTTATAGTTCCTACTTTTGGGTTTTATGCTTTGTTCCTAGTGGTTAGGTTAGGTTCTACTTCAAGACACTTTAGGAACTTCCAGAAGACCAGCAAACTGAGAATGGAGTGTTCTGCCCGGACGATAAGGCACAGGTCTTTAAGATATACAGAAGCTTGATGATGTAGAGCTTTGTAGACCAACAGGAGTATTTTAAACTGTGTTCTGGATTTTACAGGAAGCCAATACTGGAGAAAGATGCTCTCTCCTGTTAGTACCTGTTAGTATTCTCGCTGCAGCATTCTGAGTTAACTGGAGACTTTTTAGTGAGTTACTAGGATATCCTGGCAGGAAAGAGTTACAATAATCTAGTCTAGATGTAACAAATGCATGGACTCACTCCACTCAAAAAGTTGAGCATCTGGCTGTCGTGCTGAATGTGCCCTGGGATCGTGAGAATCCTTTTTCAGAAGGTCAAGTTCAGCTTCAATTTCATTAAAGATAATCACTTGTGAAGAGTTGATAAAGTGAGACAGACTTCTCATTACCAAATCAGTGCTGGCACATTACTCAGTGATGCTCAAAAATGTGCTTAAGTTTTTGAAAAGCAGTGGATTAGTAAGATTGTGTTGAAAATGGTTTTGATTAATTGGGGAGTTCATTTTTCTATTTATTCTGTCAATGTGATCCCTGATGTTTGTTTCTCAAAGGCTGGTTCTGCAAGTAGTATCAGTATTAAAAATGATTTTCCAGCAACATTTAGACTCCTACCACTGTATATAACGGCTTTTCCACTCACTAAACCAATGAGAATTATGTGCTCCTACACCAGCAGTCCCTCCATGTTAGATCATTAATCATAGGGGTGCATTAAAAGTAAAGTGTGCAGAGCTGAGAAGCGGAATGGAGGTCACTCAACAGTGGCCTCTTCTGCCCGATCTTCCTTGTTGGTGCTATTATTCTGACACAGCTGTGAAAGCGACAGTTTTTGATGATATTGATCTGGGAGGAGGAGAGCAAAAGAGAGCAGAGATCGATGCTCTCAGTGATTCAGTGGCTTTGCAGACTCTCTTGTTCTCTATGTATCTGTTAATGAAACATATGAAAGATGTGAACATGTGTGGCGTGCACCGACACGTCTGCCACGTGTTCAATTCATAAATACGTGATGATCGTTTGCGTCGCTGTGCTTTTTTTTTTCTATCTGCAGGGACACGTCAGTTTCATGTGTTCATAGTGACTCTGGCAACTTTTGAGTGTGATCTATGAATTCACCTGATGAGATCCTGTTCCTTTGTGCTCCGAGTCGCAGCTTTACCTTTGAGTCTAAGTTCAAAGACGACCTACCTATTTAACCCCGCCAGATCTCATATCTTAGCCCTGCAAGACCAACTTTATCTTATATCATCCAGAGTCAGGAAGGGTAAAAGGTGAAATGAATTCTAAGATCAGGCAAGCTCTCTTATTAGAGGGGAAATTGGAGAAGAAGAGCGAGATGGCGGTTAATTAGACATCACAAAATCATTTGTTTTTGAAGAAAGTGTCAAAAACACAGGATAAGGGAGCCCTGAGGATAACCATGATCTTAGCACTTCTGATGATTCTATTAAAACAGGCTTCAGAGAAGACACAAAATAATATTTTTAAGAGCTCTGCCAATCGTCTTAGTTCTATTAATATTAATGTGATTCTGTCTTTAGTGGACACTTTGGAGTTATGTACAAACTTTGTGTGAATCTGTGTTTAACACTTACTCACAATTACATACTTTGGCTTGTTTGCTACACTGTTTTATATTCTATTTTCTTGTAAGTACTAATGTAGTACTAGCATTCACTCTTCATTAAAAAAAGAAATCAAATATCATTGTTGTAGTGCTACAGACATACTAACACTGAAACTTGAAGTGTTTGCTTCTTTGGTCCTTTTTTTTCTTCTTCCTTTTGTCAAAAAGTAAGCGTTGAAGCTAACTAGCGAATTTGCATCAACAAAAAGGATGAAATTGTTTTAATTCAATTCAACTTTATTTTTATAGTGCAAATAACAATAACCACCTTGAAGTGCTTAAGAAAAAGGAAAAATCCTAGGGCCCTATATTTGTTTTACAAATTCCGTTTTTTTTTCCCAAATTCCGTTTTTTCCACTTTATTTTTTAAATTCTGCTTCTTTTTTTTAAATGTTTATCATTTTTAAAAGAAATTAGCTTTTAACTCTGTGAGGAAACAAAATAAATACTAATAAAAAAAAAAAATCATAATTAAACAAAAATGTATGTCAAAAATAAAGAAAGATACAATTAAATGGTAGATGTAAGTTGTAGTGACATGGATTATTCTGACTGCTCCTTTTTAATTATTTGTCATATAAAAATGTATGAGAACAGCATTAATGTCACCATATTTCAGGGATCAATGGTTTACTGAATCTGAGCAGGTTCATTGATTTTGATCAACTTCGTTTAAATTAACCTAATTTAAATTATCCAGTCTTCTGTAGCTCTGATGAGATGTTGTTAGAATGTAACATTCTAATAACATTGCTCCAATGGACTTTTATTTTGTAAACCGGAAGTTCCCACTGAAATGGTTGTACTTGTGGTAGCTTGCTGACTGTGAATGTGTACCTACGAGCACAGACAAAAGGCTGGAATAAAAAGAACTTATTAGTTAGTCTTAGTTAGCCAGGCATAACAGTTAAAACACTGAGCAGGTGAAGATGATTAAAGCTGATCATGTTTTCACGGAGCGCCGCTGCGCTACACATCAAACAGGCGGAGCTTCACAGGCACAGCAAAGTTAAACGGGCACTGGAGGCTCTGTGTTTAGGAGTCAGTGATGATTTGCGTTGTTTTAGAGGGGGTTTGTGGTGGTTTAAGATGAGTTTAATGCAACCAGGACAGGAGGAGGGAGGGCGGGGGACCTAATAAGCGGTCGCCTGAAACATTTCCCCATTAAAAAACGTTCTTTGCCCCACGGTGATGGCGTTTCATGCCGATTTTGTCCATTTCCACGTTTAATCGTTTTCATTGGTCGATTTCGTGATTCCGTCCGCGATTTTGTTAACGCCGATTTTATAGGGCGCTAAAAACCCAACAAATCCATGTGAACATTCATGTTTTATGAAAGGGTAATGTGACTAGTCTTCACATAACTTCCACAGGGATGTCCAAATGACTTTTCCTTTTTGTGTAAGGTTAGAATTTAAATGTCTTGCATAAAGCAAGTTTATGTCTCTTCTTCACAGGATTATGTACTGAACTTCCTTGGAACACTTCGTTCTGGTCCTTTTCCGTAAGTGGTTGTAAAATCCTAATGTGCTGTGTTCCCCATGTACGATTGCCTTTTGCAAATGTGGCCTGTACACTCGGAAATGCAGTCGTAGAAGAAGATGGATAGTGAGGCCAATAATCTAGTTTTCATGTGTTTTGCAGGCAGACATTTTCTCTTTGATGTGTTTATCTTGACTTATGAGCATCTCAAAAGCATCCATTAACATATGATTACTATCACAGGGCTAATGGACCTTTCTGTTGTTGCTCCTTCTGCTCAGCTGCCACAATTCTCTCGTATTCTTCATCACCCACTTTTTAGTGTTTATTATCTTGCTCTCCCCGTCTATCTTTCTTTATTTCTTTCTTACTCTCTCACTCTCTTGCTTGCCTGCGTATGTCTCCACTCATGGCCCCTACGGCCCCACAACTTCTCTAATAAGTTAGTGCTCCACTCCTACACATAGCTTTCCATTATTGCCTAATTATCTGTGGCTAGGCACATTTGAATAATGTGCAAGCCGCATTTTTCCAACCCCTTGCTTTCAATGTCCATCACTTTTCTCCGTAATCCTCGAGAAATTTACCTTTTCTCCCTAGTTCTCTCTTTTCCACCTCCTTGATGTTTCCTTGGTGTCAATTACTTCTATCTGCTTATCTGAGTTTTACTCTGCCTTCATAAACCTTCTTTTTGTCCTCTGCTGCTTTATGAGAGATGAAAGCGATGAAGTGTTGGGTTTTTAGATCCTTTAAGCCTTATTCACCACAGCCAGATGCGATGTGTTCCATTTTTCTTCAAATTAGCTTTACTTCTGTGTTTGTTTTAGGGGCTTCTTTCATTTGTCAAATAAACACTTATCAGCTCAAAAGCTTTTCTTTCACCATTTTAATTGGGGTTCCAATACACAACATGATCCCTCCACCCACACATGTGCACACATGCACGCAGTAATTTGGCTCTATGAAAAAAATAATCAACTTTTAAAAGATAAATAGATAAATATTAAATAGAAATAACTTCAAACTGTAAATTCAAAAACAAATCTGAGTCACAAATATAAATAAACATGCAAGTGTGCCTTTTACAGCAAACTAGTGCAAAAAACCCCCTGAGTTTTCATTGGTTGTGTTTCATTTTGGACTGAGCAGCCAATAGGAAGCCTTAGTCAGTGCACACTTTTCCCAACTTATCATGATTTTTTTGTTTATGTAACTAGTTAACTAGTGATTATTTTCCCTACACTAGTAAGTTAGTACACACTTTTACCATCACGAGTTTATTAGTGTTGCTGCAAATGACTTAACTAGTTCTACTAGTTCACGAGTAAACATGTTGGGTCCACCTATGTTACTACTAAGGGCAAAAAGGCTTAAACTAGTGAGCATGCTCGTGACCTAATCAATACTGTAAGACTGTTTTGCTAGTGAGCTTTCCAGCCTTCAATGAACATACAGTTGTATCACTAGTTAACTAGAGACCTTATTCAATGAATGACTAGTTAACATTTCTATTGTGAAAATGCTTCCCTTCGTGCTAAATGTGCCCCTCCCCCATGGAAGATGATGCCCTATGCACAGCACGTGTTCTGCGTGTAGTTGTTTCTTTTGACTTGTTTTGAAATTCTGCAGGAGATTTCCAGGTGTCATATTTGTTCCATCTTTGTTCAATGCACATAAAAGCGAAATATAGTTTTACAATTTTCCACTTTTACTTCTTTTTCCAAAGAAGTTGTAAAAGTGTTTATATTAAACCTAGCAGCCCTTTGGACATAGTTGGGGAACTACTGCCATCGAGGAAATCAATGTGTGTTTTTTTTTTTTTTTGTCTTAAACAGGTGTTTGTTTCAATTTCTAAGTAATCTATCTGATGCAAGCATCTTTCTAATACCTGTGCAGCTCTCTGCTCCCTAGCAGAAAATGAATTGCTTGCTGTTGTCATGGATCCCTTGTATCAAGTGTGTTTTTCCTACGCCTGCTGTAGTATCCGTGCCCGTCCTCTGTCGTTTGTGACTGATCACGTTACCAAAGAGGCCTGGGGACAGTTAGCAAAGCAAAGCAGCAGTGATGCATTTGTGTTGCACATCACAGGAATTCTACATGTTTGGAAAAGAATGTTTGTGTGAGATTCCCCCCAAGAGTTGGTGAAGACGGCATATCAAACACTCAAATCTCTCTGTGGGCATCAATAGGATATTGCAACGCAATGAAGACAAATGTCTTTCTTTTGAGTTGTTGAAATGTTGGTCTATTGAAATCACAGCCTTTTCACCTCCAGTTTGAGCTGATGCTGTGTTCCATTCATTTTAGGTAATAGTCAATGATTAGTCCCATTCTGCTAGTTGTTTCTTAAAGGTGGGCCAAAGGCAGCAGCAATCAATACTCTTGAATAACTGTCGAGGCAGTTTTTGTGCCGATGAAAAAGCAAATAAATGTAGCTTACTCTGTTTTTTTTCTCCATGTGCTGTTCAAATTTGCGAAGTGGTGTTTGCATTCCTGTTGCTCGGTTTAATGTTGTTCGCGTCTTGTCATTTTTAGCTATTTGTCAATAATTACAGCCATTCAGTGCCTGACCTTCGCTTTTAAAAAGCCATTGTTGTAATAATTTCTGCTAACATCGCTGCATTAGAGTGCTTTAGTACAATAGAAGAATCAATAGCACAAATTGCCCACTCACTTCCCACCTTTATGACTTGAATGTACCCCAGAGGGCTCTTTATATAAACATATCTGTGTACATACATAATGACACATGGGGTCATAATACATGCCACATCATACAACTCTTTACTCTTGGTTTTAGTTTACATGCTTCAGCTGGAATGAAGCACACTGTTACTGTATGTTACTGTACTCTCTTGAGGCCATTCTCGCACATGTTTTGGTGCTTTTTCTTTAAAATGTAGTGCATGTTGAACATATTTGACACTAATGCATTGTGTTTCGTCTCTCTTTTTCCAGGACTGGTCAAGCTTGGGGTCCACTGTGTAACGTGTCAGAAAGTTGCCATTAAGATTGTCAACCGAGAGAAACTTAGCGAGTCGGTACTAATGAAGGTATGTTTGCTTCCTTTTATACTTTGCTTTGTTTTGGAAAAGGTCAAGTACTGTTTTAAAAGGAACTTCTCTCCAAACAGCTTAAACCAGCGGTTCTTAACCTTGCGTTCAGGACCCCATTTAGGGTCGTGAGACACAGGGATGGGGTCATCATGCCTTCAAAAAACTTAAAATATTTTCTGAACAATTTGAGCCGATTTTTGCTTTTTACCCTTTTTCTGCAACTATACCAAACTTGCCATATTTTTACCCTATTTAATCACTTTTTTCTACTTTCAAGACAATTATTGGCACTTATAAACCCTTTCCACCACTTTTTCTAACAAATGTTGACCCACAATTGCCACTTTTAACCTTTTTTCCATATTTCATGCTTATTTTTGCTAATTTAACCACATTTATGATTTGTCATGCCCATTATTTGCCAGTTTAAACTAATTTCTACTACTTTTTAAATTTCAATATCCCAACCCCCTGTTTTTGCAACTTTTATGCCATTATTGACACTTTGAACCCTTTTCCACCATTGTTGGTCACTTTTAACCAATTTTATTAGTGATTAAAACAAGTCATTTATATCTTTAAGATAACTATTTACTATGGTACAAATAATAATAAACTTCCTGGATAACAGTGGATATTATTCAGATAAATGTGGTTATCACAGATTCATAGAACACTACACCATCATTTTGCTGACTTTATGGATGATGTCACATGGCTGTTCATGTCTGTGTTCAACCACCTTCAGGTACAGTGTGGGTCCCCGAACTCTGGCACCTTTATTTTGGGGGTCGTGGGCTGAAAATTTTGAGCACCACTGCTTTAAACCCCCTTAAACAATTTCTCCAGCAACTTGACTGCACATTTGAATAAAAATTATTTTTGCCTGTAAATGATAAAGTACAAATTGCCACTTCAAATGAAACCTAATGAAGAAATCTTGGCTGAAAGTCGATGTCCTTGAAAGCATCACCAAAACCACAACACGTAGCAGGTACAAATTAGTCAAACAACTAAAGCTGAATTAAAAAAAAAAAAAAAGGATCACTTCAATTTGATTCAGAGTCGCCCAAATTCAATTTACTCTGACTGAGAGATGCATGTGTCCTGTTTATACAAACACTCACAAAAGGATCAGAGGTTTTAATATTTGCTTAATCTGATGAGATTGTTTAAAGATTATCATTTAATCAGTTTACTCACTCAATGAAAACATAGCTCTATTGATGCCACAGTTTTATTTTTATTACGTTGTCGTAGATTTTAGATTTAGTTATTCAGTTGGTCACCAGAATTAAGGTTTTTAATTTGTCCCATTGAAAGTACTTTTGTTTTCTTCTCTATATTGACCATTAATATAAAATTGGTCTTTGATTTAAGCTAATTTAAGATAATTGTAGATAGTCGATAAGCTTGTTAGCCTTAGAAATGTTTTCCTCCTGATTGTTGAATTACCTTGTGCATTAATTATTATTAATGCATGAATTATTAGCATCATTACACTATAGATGAGAAGCTTGACCTCCTTCCGTAGGATGATTACAGTTAGCCTTAGCATTAATGTCTGAAGTGTTTTGCTGCATAAGTACTTCAGACTTGTCTCAAGTTGTTCACTGGAAATCTCTCTCTCTCTCTCTCTCTCTCTCTCTCTCTCTCTCTCTCTCTCTCTCTCTGGTTTTTTTCTAATGCAGGAGGTCATTCTGTTGCTTACATTCTGACAGGAGTATTATTAGTTGTAGCAGAAGTGGTGGAAGAAGTTGATGTAACATGTGACAGCTTAGGTTAGCCTACATCTTGCTGCCCTGCAAAGGAAAATGGCAGCAAAAAAAAAAGCCAAATACTGACAGACTCTTAACAGGTTTGGGGCTTTTGCTGAAGCTGCAGTTCAGAGCCAATTACAGGGCTCCGCTGCGGTCAGAGTTCTCTCAACTAGTGGGGTCTTCTGTGTGTGTGTGTACGTGCCTGCGTGCAGTAACAAAAGTTAATCACTCACTTTTTCAGATGAATGCTGACTTCATGGTTTCCTATCTGGATTGCGAAACTGTGGCTTTGCTTTTCGACCAGATGCTGAAATTTGCATTTTAGCTTATGTGTGCACCTCATTTAGGATACATTATTATTTAAACAATAATGACAGAAATAAACATGTTAAGACTTAAAATCTGAGATTAAATAATAGTATGTTGGATTGCATGGTTAGTTGATTGATGGGGTGGCATGGAAGAACCAAGGAAAGGGTTTCAGTGTGTTTTTATTTGTAGTACATTCAGTGACGTGCCGTCAGGGTAGGCAAGGTAGGCAGTGCCTACCCAAGGGTGAATTGATATTTTGATTATTTAATTATAATTTTTATTTTTTTTTTAATTATAAATTATTTATTTTTCCATTTCCAATAGCCTACAGTACCTATAAGTTTGAAAGTGTCAAACTACTGTCAAATTACTAAACAGCGCTGTTTCCTGGAACAGCTGCAGTCTTTTTTTTTTTTTTTTTTCGCTCCGCTGTAAGGCAGAGGGAGGCCACGCCCCCTCCCAAAGGCATGTCGCTCTTCTGCTTCCGTTCTCATTGCGTGTGTTTACGTGTTTGCGCATGCGCGGTCAGGTCCCCAATGTGACATCAATTTACGCGTAAAGGCAGCGTAGAGAGCTGCCTTTGCATGTAACTGCGCTATGCTAAATGCTATACGTAAGTTCACAGCACATTAGTGAATAGATGACACGTGACTGCTGCTGCTACGTTCTTTAACTAGTGGGCGGGTGACAGCGCTAGAGATGATAGAGAAACTTTGTTTTGAGGAAAAACGACAGCTTTTGAAAGATGGAGACCAACACCTGAGTTACCAGAGCTTCAGCTAAGGTAAGGTCAGAACATGTTTCACACTTTTCACAGTGAATGGTACAAAAGGAAGGATTGGCTTTGTGGATGCTCCTCACTGAGGCTGTTCTAAGTTGTCATTTTCTCCGTGTTTCTGTGTTTCCAACACAAACAACAGATGTGCTGTCGTGTCATGAGATATATCTTGTTGGAGAGTATGGAGGCTATATTAAATAATTGTTTATGTTTCTTTAATGGTGTTTATGATGTGGATTTTGTTCGATGGCTAAACACTTGTTCATGTGGATCTTGTTGGGTTTTTTCTTTCTTATTATGAATTTTATATTTTGATAAGCGCATTGAGATGACTTTGTTGGAAATTGCTTCATACAAATAAAATTGATTTGAATTGAAATAACACTTGACAGCAGAAACATATGAAATTGTCATTGGTGGTCTCGATTTGCAACGTGCCTACCCAGCCGTAGTGGTCACGGCACGTCACTGAGTACATTGTAAGGCAAGGCAAATGTATTTGTATAGTGCATTTCATACACAAGGCAATTCAATGTGCTTTACATGATTTAAAAAGTGCAACAGAAAACATTTAACGGTTTAAAAATCAATAAGAACATTAAAATCAGCAGTAAAAACTTTAGGTTGTGAGTGTATGAGTAATATGAGTGAGATGTCTCACTATGGGATGCAACCTTTGTCTGCATTCCTCATTTATTTCAATCTGCCAATCCTGATTGGCCGGTGAAGCGCATCTATACGCTAAGGGGAGACCCTCATCCTATATCCTCAAAATAAGCACCTCTTATCCTTTTTTGAGCAAGAAGGGTTGTCTGGTGAGACATCTCTCTCATATTACTCATAGAACCGAGGTTATGTACATAACCTAAAGTTGTATTTCATAATATTTTGTGAGATGTCTCACTGTGGGATATGGAAACTCCCATAGTGCAGACATGCTTATCGAGCAGTACCAGCCTCCAGGACAGAAGTCTGATCACATCAGGACAGTAAAACCGCCCGTGCCACGCATGGGGCGAAAACGTCTAGCATGTAAAAATTGACAAACGTGAGGGGCAAGGTCCAACTCACCGCTGCACAGATGTCCTGAACAGACACCCCCCTGAACAAAGCCCAGGATGTGGCAAGACCCCGAGTTGAGTATGCATGCAGACCCGTAGGCTTCTGCAGACCCTGACACGAGTAAGCCAAAGCAAAAGCCTCCACCATCCAGTGTGACAGGCGTTGATTGTTCCTCCTGAGGCCCCTCGTCATATCCATATAAGTGCAGATCGCACAAACTGGACACATTCGGCCCCTGCAAATGTGAGGCAGAAAAGGTCAAAAGGTCAATGGGTGAACACGAGCCCACAACCTTCGGCACAAAGGCCAGGTTGGGTGTCAGAATGATCCTCGCATCACCTGGGAAAAGCTCAGAGCACGACGGATGAACTGCATGGGTGTCACTGACCCTCTGATCAGCGGGTGCTGACTGGCCGACTTATCCCCAAAGCCAACGTCACAGCCGGCGATCGCCGCCAAATACACTTTCACAGTGGAAAAGGCTTTGTTTTTGTCAATCAGACCCTGCAGAAATGACAAAATCACTCCCACCTGGCACTGAAAAGGGACGTGGTTCCTCTGGAGGCACAACCTCTCAAACAGCTTCCACCTAGAGTTATAAAGAGACCTAGTGGAGGGGGCGCGAGCACTCTGTATGGTGGAAATCACACACTGTGATAATCCCACGGCTGACAGATTGAGCCACTCAGGGGCCAAGCCCACAGCGCCAGACGGTCTGGGCGCAGTTGGAAAACTGTGCCCCTCCCCTGTGACAGCAGGTCCGTGCGCAGCGGGAACTGCCAGGGACGTGCACTCAGCAGCTGGTAAATATCCGCCAGCCAATGCATGGCCGGCCACAGTGGAGTCACCAGGATCAGTGTGTGTCCGCAGTCCCTCACCCTAGACAGGGTGGAGAGAATCAGAGCCAACAGGGGGAAACGCGTAAAGAAGCACGCATGGCCAAATTTGTGCTAGTCCGTCTACGCCAAGGGGAGCCTCCGTGCTGCACAGGGAGAAGAACATTGCACACTGTGCGTTTTCTTCCCCTGCAAACAGGTCCACCTCTGCCCGTGGGTAATGGGCCCACAGCTGCCGCACAACCTCTGGGTGCAGCATCCATTCCCCGTAAAGCGGTGCGCCCCTGGATAACAGGTCGGCGCTCACGTTCATGATCCTTGGGACATGAGTTGCCTACAGCGAGAGAAGACCAACACTCCGCAGGATCAGTCTGCGTGCCCCTGACAACCCGCCCTGACTGTTGATGTACACCACCACCGTGGTATTGTCAGTCCTCACCAGGACATGATGTCCCCTGAGAGATGGAAGGAAGTGGATCAGCGAGAGGAACACCGCCGACAGTTCCAAGTAATTTATGTGAGCTCGCTGGAGGACCGCATTTTAAGGACCCCTCACAGCCCTGCCCTCGTGGGCCCCACCCCAGCCTGTCAAGCTGGCGTCCGTGGAGACCACCTTCTTGGACATAACGATACCCATAGACACCCAGTCCTTCAAGAAGCTCGGGGCACGCCAGTGGTGCAGGGTGCGCCGCACTCCGGCGTAACCAAAACGCCCTCCTTGTGCCATGACGCACAGGATTGAGCCCATATGAGGCCATCCACAGTTGAAAATCCCTCATGTGAAGGCGACCAAGGCAGATCACGCGGATGGCCGAAGCCATCAACCCGAGTAAACAAAGACACAGTCTGAACTAAAAAGACGTGCCCGCCCAAAACAACCTGAGACATGCCCCGAACGTCTTCACCCGCTCCGGTGAAAGACGCGCGGTGAACGGTACTGAGCACAGGGACAGACCCAGGAAAATTATTTACTGTATCGGGGACAACAAGCTCTTTTCCGCATTCACCACAAATCCCAGATTTGGCAGGTGATCCAGCAGAATGCATGTGTGCGCCCTGGCCTCCACTTCTGATTGTGCCAAAAGCAGCCAATCGTCCAGCTACGTAACCAGGCAAATGCCACGCCTCCTCAGCGGAGCAATCGCAGCATCCGTGCAGCGCACAAACATCCTCAAGCTCAAAGAGAGGTTGAATTGGAGGTACTCGTAACACACCCCTCAGAAAGCCAACCGGAGGTACTTTCTGTGAGGCGGATATATTTGAACGTGAAAATACGTGTCTTTGAGATCGACAGATGTGAACCAATCACCCTGTCACATTAGACGCAGTAGGGAGGAATGTGCGAGCATCTTGAATGTGTATTTCCTGAGGCACTTGTTCAGGGCCCGTAGTTCCAAGATGGGACGGATCCCGGATCCCCCTCGTTTGGGGACCAGAAAGTACCTGGAGTAGAACTCCTCCTGAGACCGAGCGGGAGGGACCACCAAAATTGCTCTCTTGCGCAGCAGGGATGTGATCTCTTTTTGTAACACACAAGCTGATTCTCCGTGGGCCCGAGAGTGAATCACGCCGACAAAATGGGAAGGGACAGATGCCAACTGCAGCCTGTAACCCCTCAATATTGTCCGTAACACCCGAACCGTACGCCACCAGAGGGCCCCCCCACAGCACGGACCCGGTCTGTTTTGCAATGCTGTAACTTACAGAGTTCCATGTTCTGGTTATGGCATCATGGTTACGTGCAGCTTTGTCTGCCAATGTGTCTTTGTGTACATGTGTTCTGAGTGTTGATTGGCTGGGAGGCTGGGGAAAAGGTGGGCGTAAGCGGGGAAAAGAGTGAACAATCCTGTTACCACGGTAGTGTGAGTGTATGATGGTGTAAGACGGTTCTTTGTGTGTTTGGTTGTTTATTTTTGGCATGTTACTACGACCTCCATTAAAGCCTGTAAAACAGTTATAATGGCTCGAGTCACGTCATTACAATATCTTTTGGGCAAAGCTGCTACTAATCTACCAGCAGCAATACGTTCAATAAAATAATAATTTAGGGCCTACAATTTAAGTTAATGGGTCAGGCTCAGGTTGGGTCGGGCTTTATGCCCGCGGGCCCGGGTCTGGTCGGGCTGGATTTTTTTGGCCCGATCTAACCTCTAGTTTCCTATGATCTCTGTACCTCTACTATCTGACCTGTGTCCATAGATCTGAGAGACTTGACTAACATCTCACTGATGTATTCTTGACCCAAACCAATTCATAGTGTAAAGACTGGACTAATGTGGTCTGACCTCTTTGTTCTGGTTACGACCCGAGCTGCAGGGTTCTGAACCAGCTTTAGCTGTTTGATGCTTTTTGGGGGGATTGTATGCATATTTATATAATATTTGTGTTCCCATTAAATTGTCCATCTTTACCAAATAACAGCTGAAAAAACATCCTCTCCAAAACTTTTGCTGTCATGGAATAAGTGTGTTTCTTTTAGTTTTTTTTTGAATGCAGCTGCTCCTTTCCAATATTCCCATTTTATTGCACTCCATAGTCACTTCCATCTGTTCTTCGACTTGCCTGTCAGACTGTCAGAGGGATACGCACTCCTGCAAGGCTCAGGCAGGAAAATGTCACCTTTTAATATGCTAATGTCTCTGGTCCCCATGGTGCTATTAGGAAAGAATTTGACTTTCCTGGACAGGTGTAGAAGTGCGGTGTGTGACTGCACGAGAACACACACACACACACACACAAACCTGCTGATAGCACGTGTGTTACAGGGTTTCATGCTAAAGCTAATTGGGCCACAAGCACGCATGCAAAAGTGTTCAAAACCATGTCTGTGAAAGTGTCACAGCTATACATCTATACGCCGTTTTTGTGTATGTGTACGAGCACATTCTCCCTGACCCATGTCATTGCTCTCCGTCTGCTCTCCTCCAGACACGCCTTGGGAGTCAGAGGTCTGTGGAGATGACGAGACGGGTGGAATTAATTTCCCCTCGGATTCTCGTGCAGAGAACTCAATGTGTTGAACTTTACATAACTAATGTTGAACTCTTTAGTCTGTCATCCTGCTGGCTCTGACATTGTAAACTAAGTAGATATTGAGTTGTCTCCGCTAACACAATCATCTGTGAACTTTTTTGGGAGGGGGGAAATCCACACCAAATACAAACATGTGTTGCTCTGTGTTTTATTCAGTTCCAAGCAGAATGAGTACATAGTTTTTGTAGATATTGGCAGCATGCCTACTGTATTTGTTTTGTGGCCCAATGTTTCTTTATCTGTAATGATTCTTTCTTGCTCTTTTTCCCTCTCTACACTCTGTTTTTTCTCTCCCACTCTCTGTGTTTTGTTGCCAGTGAGCCGTGAGGTTGAGAGATAGTGAATGGGAGGTATGGTCAAAGAACAGGACTCAGGAGAGTAATGGCGTGTTTCCACTGGTGGTATCGACTCTACTCTCTTTTTGCATGTTTCAACTGGGGAAAAAATACCTGTACATTTCTTAGTACCTCCTTCGTAGCCGTTCCAAAAAAATTCACCCGGGTAGGAAAATGTGATGTAGGCACAAAGCCGACAGTTGCGTCAACACACGCAGAGAGAAGGAGAATCTGGCCACCATTGTTATTTTTGTTTGCAAAACTTGTGAGGATGGCAGCAAGAAAGTTCACTCCATGGAGTCTGAATAAGGTTCAAACTTTCCTCACGTTGCTTGGAGATGGCCGCATTCAGAACGAGCTTGATGGCTGTATTTGTAACAAGCGAGTGTACCAGCAGCTTTTTGAGCAAATGCATGATCATGGCCTCTCTGCAGTGCCGGGAGAAGTATGAAAAACTCGAGCGACTATTGCTTCATTAAAGACCACAACGGTCGGACTGGAGCAAGCCGCAAGAAGTGGAAGTGGTTCGACCACATGGATACTATTTATGGCCACAGACCTGCAAACATAGGCGGGGAAGGCGGCGTGGAATCAGCTGTTGATCTGTTGAACGCCATGGTGGACGACGGTGAGTACAAAACGAGTCCTCTTTTCTTTCTTTATTTGCTGGCTTTTATAAAAGCACACGTACAATATAACAAAGCCAAAACACGAAAGATGAATTTAGCGCTTTTGTGCTGTGCGCCATTGTTGTAGAGTTTTAGCAGTGAGAGGATCACAAGACAAAAGGATCACCAGTAGATTCATTACACTATCTCAGATTTCTTTAATCACATATCGTGCATGTTTGACGTAATATCCATTTTTTGTTTTGATTTATTAATATATTAATAAAGTTTCAATTCACCAGTTCATCAGTAATGTGACTTTTATTGCTCCTTTTTTATCCAGTAGTAAATGTCCGTCTGTGTCGCCACTGTGTGGTCAGAAGAATATCCAAATATCACACAAACGGAACAAGATTTCATTTTAAAACAGAAAAACGCTGCTAATGTGGTTTTTGATTTTTCTGTCTTTCTGTTTTGGTTTTGAGTCAGTAAAAGAAAAACAAAAAACACACCGTTTATTTGTTATTTTGAAAATAACCAAAGGACAAAGGCTACACGGATTTCTCATAAGCTATTTGGCAATTAAATGTATTCAGATTTATTTTCTAAGGTGATTTCACACAAGTGAGGATACCAACGAGTCAACACCATCACCACAGTCCAATTGCCCAGCAATGCCCCCATGTGCTTCACCATCACCTTCAGTGTGTGGCACACCCAGACGTAGGTGCAGCCCTTTCCATTGTAGACTGTTACTGGCAATACCACTCGTACCAGAGATATGTTTATTGAAAGTAATCCAAGTCCAAATTGTGTGTTTTAGTAAACTTTTTTGTCTTGTAGTCAACAGCAAAAGAGACGATGATCTCATTGCGTTGATGCGCCAGATGCACACATCTGATGTGGAGCAGCAGGAGCTGAATCGTGCACAGCGTGAGCTAAATCATGTCGGGCGTGAGCTGGATCGTTCACAGCGGGAGAGGCTGTGCAAGCAGGTGCTCCATAATGTTGCTCTGTGCAGGGAACAAGAGGCAGCCCTGCGGAGAGAGGAGATGGCCGCCACGGTAGACTTTAACCAGACCTTCCTCAGGACATTGGGCCAGCTCGTGCAGGTGTTTGGTTGACGTGGCCCACAACCTCCAACAGCCGACTGAGCATTTTGGCTTTTAACTGTTTTTATAAATATTTGTAAATAGTTTTAAATTGTTTGGTGTTTATACTACCTAGGTGTGTTTGCATGTGTATATTTAACTTTTTGTACATTTGTATATTCATAACTATTTGCTATGTTAAAAATATTTTAAAGTATTTGTGTTTGAAAAACTTTTGTACAATTATTTTTCAAAGACTAATCTTCATGCATTGTATGTATTTTAAACTACTCTGGTTCAAAAATACTAAATAGTAGGAAAATGCTGATAGTTTTAATATTTTTCTATAGAATTACACTTGAGACAGTGACTCTCCAGGCTCTGCTGCTGCTGATTCTGCATCCCGCCTCCTGTCATAAACCTCGCCATGATTTTCACACAGGTTATGAAGAGCACAGCAAGTCAGCACCACACTTTTTACCAGTTTGAGGTCACAGTCATTTCTTTTCATGAGGCAACGCCACTTTCCCTTCAGTCGACCAAAGGCATTTTCAACCACTACCCGGACTCTACTGATTTTCTTATTGTACACCTGCTGTTCTACAGTGAAGCGCCCAGTGTCAGAGAATGGTTTTAACAACAATTTCTGCAAAGGGTAGGCAGAATCGCCAAGAATGTAGTATCCCACATTCACCCCACCAATGTTCCTGTAGGAAGTTGGAAATAGATTGCCCTGACTTGCCAACTCGCACAGTCTCAAAACCTGAACATCGTGCAAGCTCCCAGGCTGTCCTGCAAAAACATTCCAAAAAAGCCCCCTCCCATCTACCACACCTTGAAGAATGATGGAATGCCACTCTTTAAGATTAAAGTAATCACAGTGGTACTCTTGTAGTGCCAGGGTTGTATGTGTGATCCATCAATAGCGCCAACACACTGTGGGACCCTACCTCTTCTCGTTATAGGCAGCCAATTTCTAAACTTCTCCAGGCCTGGTAAACGTGTCTGTTCTGGTACCAGGTATGTCTCTGCAACACCACAGAAACCTTGAACACGACGACACACAGTGGCTCTGCTCCCCCCAAAACGGTGGCCGACAGTTCTGTATTCAGAGCCGATCACAAGCTTCCACAGTGCAATGGCCACTCTCTTTTTTTGAGGCACACTGCTGTGGAAGTTGGTGTCCAACTCCTCCATCGCTGGCCACATCTTGTTGCACAGATACTGAAATGTTTTCTCCGACATCCTGAAGTTCTTCACCCACTGTGCAGTTATTAAGCCAGGAACAATGATGTGCCATCATTCAGGAGATCGGTTAACTGCCCAAAATGATGGTCTGCGTCGGCGACTCAGCAAATAGAAAATCTAAATAACACAAATATGTAGCATTCAGATTTTTATATGAAACAATTGTATGTGATCTACTGTAAAGCTAATATACATTACCGTATAAGGTAAATTTTATATATATATATAAACGGTTAATTTAAAATAATTGAATTAATCTCAGAATCCAAAACCGGATTTTTAAAACTTTTTATTGTTTTACTATACTATGCAATAATAAGACATTTTGTGTTTTTCTGTTTAAAATAAAATTTTCTATTTGTGTGATATTTGGATATTTAAGGGAAACTATGGATGGAAATGTAAAAAAAATAACAGTGATTAAAGATATATGTATATTATAAAAAAGACTGACTTTACAGACAAAAAAGGAGCAACGCGTAAGTCACATTACTGATGAACTGGTGAATTAAAAATGTTATCGATACATAAATAATAAAAAAAGGATGTTATGTAAAACATGAATGTGTGTGATTAAAGGAACTAGAGGTGATGTAATGATTCTACTGGTGCTCCATGTTTTCTTGTGATCAACTTTTGTGTGTTGACGGCTGCTGTTAGTGGCTAGCGGTATTAATAACTCTTTACCTAAACGTCATCGACACACAAAATTACGCCTCTAAAGAATGTTAGTTATGAGGTTGGCTTCCCCTCCGGCGTTGTCTTTTTAACACGGTTGATTCCTCATCACCGTCCGTCTTCTCCAACAGGAGCTCCCAAACTCTCCTATTTGCCTCAGCAGTGTTTCTTGTCGCTGTCTCTAACCTTCTCTGATATATTTCCTTTATTATTTTTGTGCCAAGCAGCCACACTCCAAGAAGTAAAAACATCCTACATTGTCCGTTCCTGTCAGCTTGTGGGCGTGTGTTTGTGTGTGTGGGTCTCGTCGCACGGAAAATTACGTCATGGCAGTTTCGGGCATTGCTCAATGGAAATGCCCCACAAAAGCAGTATTGGGTCCTGATTGTGAGTAGAGCTGAGCTGAGGAGAGCTGATACCGCCAGTGGAAACGAGTCATAAGATGGACATGCAGTGAGAAACCCTACTGAGGAAAGATAACACAAATGTCTCAGTGTGGACTCCATATCTCTACACAAATTTTTGTCAGATGTGAGTGTTTCCTTTTTTTCATCGATTACACTGACTTTGACACAAATTACACTAAAATCACTGCTACACATGGTACACATTGCAACAAAAACTTTTCTAAATAATGAAATTTATATTTTCAATTGCACCATATTCCTTTATCCTATAACAACATTTTTATTAGTATTGGAAGTGTTAAAGGCAGGGTAGGTAATTTTCGAAAGCTGGTATGATTTTGGAAGTAGCTCTGCCTTTACCCACCCCATGCTCCCTCTAAAGTCACGTCCCTCACTCACATGCATGCGCGTCGGTGCTCCAATAGCGGACCTAAGCTCATCGCTTGTATTGTGTAGAAACTACGTCATCTCATTCAGCGATAAGTAAACACTAAACTTTATCATTATATATGTTAAAAAACGTGACTAAAAACTCAGTTTTAACTCAGTCATCTGTGACGCGCTTTGAGTGTGGGCCTGTGCACGCAAGGGGTCGAGAACGAGCAGGGAGACAGTGAGACGTGATTGGTTCAAAAAAAGAAGTGTTTTTTCTTTGGTCGAAATTTTTACAGGTTTACAGCTGCTACAGATGACAGATTTTCTCCGTTCCTTTTTCAGAGCACGTTATTTCTGTTAGGACATAACAAAAATTTCAACCAAAAACTTAAAAAGGGTATCTAGAGAAAGTTACCTACCCTACCTTTAAATTTGACAACAAAATACAAATTATCATTCATTTAGTTATTTAATAAAACTATACAGTATTAAGTTAAGTTCATATTTGTTTTGGTTAAGTTTCTCTTCTCATTCATTCTTTAACACAGATATGATTTTGTATTGGCTCATTCAACCTTGTCCAGCCTCTTTAAACCAATTTGCTCCAACTCAAAATGATCCACTTATTTGACAAAATTAGTTCTCATTAAGTCTCGTTATAAAAATATATTTTGGCTGTTTTATTACCTCCGCCAAGAACGTTATATTTTCTGTCTATTTTATTAATTTGTCTGTTAGCAGGATTACATCAAAAGTACTTAACAGATCCTGACAACATTTTATCCAAAGATAGATCTTACACAATGGAAGATTGCATTTTGAGGGGATCCAGATTGATAAACTGATTCTGAATCAGTTTAAAAAAAAAAAAAAAAAAAAAACCTCATCATTGGCAATATTTAAAAAATGAATATCTGTGATCAGTTATGACAGGTTTGTTCCTGCCTTATCCTACCGTGTTTCATCCAGATTGCACATTCCATCGCTATTTTTTCATTAAAGATATGGGTTGCCCTTACATTTGGACCTACTGTATTGTTACTGTATGAACTCATTCAATGCCAGCCATTTTCAGAACGGCTACCACCCTCACTGCCAGCCATTTTAGAGTATTTTGACTCATGTTTAAAGACCCACAGAATATTTTGTACTATGACAATCTGAAATCTGATTCTGAAAATCAGACTTTCTACATTAATCAGAAAAAAAAAAAAACATTTGTTTCTAGCTTGTTTCATTCTTCCGGAATCAGCAGTTGAATAGAGGCAAGTTTCACACAACTTGCAAGTTTCTGACAAAAAGCTGAGAAAACAAAGTTTTTTTCTGAAAAAAATCTGTCAGTGACTTTGAGGCAATTTTTTTAGTGACACCTCAACATTGGTTTCCTTTTATAAAACAAGACTGAGACCGGGCTTTTGATGGCAAAATTATTATTTTGCTATCTGGGTCAGAGTTGAATGGATTTCTTACTGTATTTTGGAATTCTTCCAAGTCTCTCCCCCCGTACGTCTCCACGCACACAACGTTCTCCTCCTCATCCCGGACATGCAGAGTATCACCGCTGGCCCCAGTTTGTTGATTATTTTTTCTCCCAACAGTCCACTTAGTTCCACACATGCTGTGGTCAAGGGTGCGCTGCTGTGAGCTTCTGGGTGCTTCACCATCAACTCATGTAGCACCATCTGCTGTCTTGTAAACTCCTTTCCTCTTCTCAAACCTCTGCCCATCATGGCTAATCTCGCATCCAAAGGTGCGCTACTGCCACCTACATGGCACCAGTTGGTCACTACATCATAGTACAAGCCTGATATTCACGAGAGAACTCCGTCACACTTTTTCCGAGCAACCCCCTTCAAAAAACACAAATGACGTATTTTTACGTCAATGGCAGTGAGTGAGTTAATGGGGAAACATTTCTTCCAAGCTTTTAAAGAAATATGTTATGGTAGAGAGGAGATTTGGCGCTTGATGAAGGTTTGCTTTCTCTTGTGTGCTCTTGTTTTATTTTAGCTAAATTGAAATTTCTTGCATTTCATGTATAAACGTTATTTGCCTTAGGTCTTAGACTAGTTTAATATCAGTTATGGAAAGGGCACTGGCAACACAAATTTAAAATAAAATGGAAAACAAAATGCATAGCCTATAATTAGATATGATTCCGTGTGGGTAATTGGCTCCCTTTATTTAGAATGCACGTCTTGTCATAAACCACTATAGTGAGAAACTAGATTTAGATGAGTGCATTAACACCAGCACTGTATGAATTTCCTTTGCCAAGCTTCCCCTGAGAGCCGTGGATGTTCATTGCCTTCATTACCCTTCATTAAATTACCTACCACATTTAAAACCATAACTTCTTTAATCTGCAGCCTTTTTTTCTCAGGGTGAGTTAAGTTGTTACTGCCAACACCAACAATCAGCATCTTTAGCATGCAGTTGGTGGTTTGTGCTGTTGATGCCTACTCTGTCTCTTTTTCCCTCTGAGCCAGTGAGCCGGTGGTGGCTGCTGCTGTTGGGATAAGGACAGCTAATTAGCCAGAGTGACTCTCTCTCCTCCTGAAGCAGCACTACTTCAAAGTCACTTGACTGTCCTCAAGCCTACAGAGAGAAAGGAAGAGAGGGAGAGGAAAGATGAAGTGCAGGATGAAGGGGGAAGTGAAGGGAGGGAGGAGTGCGTTCTGGTGGGGAGGTTGGGAAGGATCATGTTCCTAAAGTTTGTACACTATAAAACATGCCTTGTGAAGTAAATATCCTTACTTAGCTGTGCAGTTTTCTCTCCTTCAGGCAAGTAAGGGTGTTTGTGGTTTGCTGGTGCCTCTGTCTTCTTTATTTAAGTCCCAAAATGTCTAATGGAAAAACTGGTGGGAAAGTTTGGCGAGGTTTAATTGTCTCCTGAAGAAAAATAACCAAAATAAGTACACAGAACTGTACAGTGAAACGAGGCAGAAGGACCTCAGTCAGGGTGGCCAACAGGAAAGAAAGGAGCGTTTGATATGAAAGCTACTTGGGACAATAATTATTGTATGTGTTTTATTTTTTTTTAAACATAGGCCTCATATTAATAAATCAGAGATCATTTGCTTAAAATAAGATTTAAATTGCCAATAAGAAATTTGTTTTGATCTCCATTGTAAATATTTTTACTTCATTCTTACAGTGATTTCTTGTGTTTGCCCTAAATAACTCTGACAAAGTGACTTTCCAACACATTTCTGGTGTTTTCACAAACTGAAAGTTGTGGCAAAACAATGGTGGTGGTTTATTTTGGGGTTTACACCTGTCAGCATAGAACTTTTAATGCTGGTGTTTTCGCTGACCTGGACAAGAGTCAATTTCTTTCTTCATCACCTCAGACAGATGGCTAGATTTATTAATGTAAACAATAATCGTGATAAATGTAAAGCTACATGCACAATCGTGGTTCTCTGCTTCCTTCACAGCAGACTGCTTTGGATGCCAAAGACCTTTTTCACTTCTTCTGGTGCTTTTCCACCTACAGGTTCAGGTGGAACCCACACACTTCTTCACCACTTGCTGGTCCTATGATAACCTTTGTTCTTTTCTGATACTGTTCTGAGAATCATTGTCTTCACCTCTCGTCGACTCCTTTTATGATGCTGTGTTTGTGCTTACACATTTACTATGTCTAGTTCCCCCAATAATGATTCTCCAAAAGTATTCAAGTGTACAGATTCGGACACATCCAAAGATCAATAAACAGCCAAACCAGAATGTCTCGTGAGTGAGGTGATATCATGGGGAATACTAGGAACAAACTAAAATGAAAGGAATGTCAAACCAATTACTGTCCTTGCTAGGGGTGAATATTGGCAAGGTTGCTGCAATACAATACGTATCACGATACTGGGTCACGATACAATATTATTGCGATATAACACGATATTCTACCCAGTTAATATCAAAATTAAACATAGAGATGACAAATCAAGTTGCTGTATATCAGAGGATATTGATCATTCAGAGGACAAATTCAGTCCAAACTATTTGCTTCAAAACATCCTATTTATTAATTATTATTAGTGTTTTTGCACATTTTCGCTGAAAAAAAGAAAATGCAGTGTTACACACTGCCATCATAAAATAATGTGCAACAAGTTTCTTTTCTCTGAAACTACTGTGTAGAAGTCTCAAAGTAATTATTACAACATAATGACTGCATTGTAACAACTGTAAGTGAGAACATTAAGGATAAATCACCATGAGTTACTGACAATGCACAAAAAAAGGCAAAAATAATTTTTCCTATTGTCAGTTTAAACACTGATCTGAACAGATAATATGAAAATAAAATGTCTGTGCATACATGAATGTTACAGGTATTACACACTGCCATCATAAAATCAAGTGCACCAAATAACCATTGCAACACATTGAAAGCATTCTAACCACCACTGAAATATTGATTAAATAAAAAAAATTGCGATATATATTTTGAAATAGATTTTTTTTTTTTCACAGCCCTAGTCCTCATTGTCTGGCAAAGAAACACACAAAATCACGGTTAGAATGGTTGTTAAAGAATATTTTGATTTTAGTAATGACCTTGTGGTAATCATTTGGTAAGCATCAAATATAGAGTCAAACATAGCTTTGTCATATTAGATGCATTTTCTCTTATTTTTATAATGTAATGCATGAGTAATATTAAACAGTGAACATCATATTTATGTTTTGACATTCACAACATTAGGGAACTTGGCCTTTTTTTGAAGCAACTTTCAAAATAATAAATTCAAAAGCAGTGTTGAAAAGCCTTTTGGCTAATACGGCAAATAGTCTAAAAGCAGAAGGTGAACACAAAGATTGTGGTGGGTGGATGATGAGCACAATGCCGTAGATGAATCCCACATGTTCTAATCTTGTTATCCCGACACCTCAGAGACCAAGCTGTAGCTTCTTCTCAATGCCTAATTATTACAGATTGGCCACTCTTTCTCATTTCTGTATCGCTGCCAGTGGTTGTGATATAGAAATGCCTCCGACGTGCACGCGTTGCTTTCTGCTCAGGGTTGTTGGTGTTGGTGTGTATGTCTGTGTCTCTGAGTTTGCACAGACACTTTGAAATAAATGGGTTTCATATGTTGTACCCCTTGCACGTTGATCTATCAGCTTTGTACGATGCTAAGCCAGAGGCTTCAATCTTTGCACACAGTTTGAGCTGCTCAGGAAAAAAACGGAAGAATTATGCACTCTGCAGTGTTTACGCTTTTCTTATATGTATTTCTGCTTGTTGAGATAAAACAATACTATACCGTTTTAATACCTTGATACTTTACAGCTAAGTTTATTTATTTTTTCATGGCAGAGGGCGCACATGTCCCTGTGTGTTAGGACCTTTCTCTCCTTGCTAATAGCGTATATCCATTCTCAGTCATGTCACTAAAATCTCGACTCTTAACCTTTTGTTGTCGAGCTTGGTTTCCTGCACTTATTTATCTCCAGTTAACGTGTTGCATGGCAGTGTGTGGCCTCAGTTGGACACAGGAACACAAACTTTTTGTGATTTATCGGAACCTGTAAACCAATGGTTCTGCTGGAAGTCATTTTCAGGGTTAATCTCAATCTTCAGTGTAAATCTTTAGGGTTTTCCAAAATGTGCCAATTCGTACAAAATGCCCCTTGAGAAAAAGTTCTTCTGACCAGTTGCCTTAATTCTCCTCAGTATTAACACAGTTGATACATCAATTCAAGTTTATTGTTTCATCTACACAGATGCTGTATATACTGGCTGGCAATGTGGAAAGTTTACTTGCACTGTAGGCTCTAAGAGGGCAAACTCAAAACCTAATCTGGTTACAATAAAAAAAAAACAATGCTTTCACATTTTTCCCGATAGTTTAGCTTGCATTGTTGATTTCTTTGACCAGTGCTGACAATCATATAAACATATACAATTTGATGAACACTTTGCAAAGAGGAAAATTATGTTTCATCTCTGCTTTCCACTAATTATCTAATAACCTAAGCATAGCTTCGGCTGCATTGTGTTACTGTGTTATGGTCGGGGGTTTTGATCTTTTTCAATGAAATCTATTAATTACATAGATGGAATCATCAACTTTACATCTTAGTCATCATTAGACAGATTGCCGTACAAATGGTAAAATTAAATCAAGAAGGGCAGCAAAGGCAATGTGCCAGCATTCATATCAAATTAGCAGCATTTATATATTTTCCAGACAAATAAGAAGTCATTCTATTGTTTTTTTTGTTTTATCAAAAAAGTCCTCCAATAACATTAGAATAAGTTCTAGTTGAGATAAACAAAATTTCCTCTCCAAAAGAACCCAATTGTGTTTTTCCACTAATTTTATGTAATAATTTCACCTTGGATCTTCTCATTTAAGAATTTTGCAGGTGGAGTGTATATTTATTTCTTCCTTGCTACTGACTACTTTAATATGTATTTATGCAAACTAACAGCTCTACTAATACTGGAGCTCTCTCTCCACCCTTTCCCTGTTTTATCCACTCTATCCTATTTTTCTCCCTTCCATCTCTCAGGTGTAGCCCTGGCCTTCCAGATTACATCTTACCTCATACCAGCCTATCTCAGGGACGGCTGGTAAATGCCACACATGCACTTAAATTAATCCTTCGTTAAAAAAAAACAAAACAAATTCATGCAGGTATGCCATAAAAAGGTTACATTACCTGTATGTAAGGCAGGGCCTGGAAATGTTAACTCGTGTAGCACATTCCATACACAAGACAATTAAATGTAGCGTCACGTCACCCTGAGTTGGAAAATGCAGACTAGGGAAAAATAATTTGTAATAATTGTTAATGCATTTTATTTGACTGGGATGAACTTCAGTAGGAAAATTCAGTCTTTATTGACAAATTATAACTCTTACTAAGATCTGAACCTATTCATCAGCATTTCTTTCTAGCTGACTGTGTGTGATTGTCAAAAACATACCTGCTACATGTACAGTATATCTTTTAAATAATTGGAGGTAAAGGGATACAGCTTGTAGCTGTTTTACTGATGCTGAGGTGGAAAAACAGCTTTTACTGTATTCACAATGTCATTGACCAATGTGCTACTTTCATATATCAAGGTGCGTGACAGACTGATTGTGTCCGATCACGTGAAACACTAATAAATAGTTAAACATTAATAAACAGCTGGTGAAACATTAGTCATTTTCCCGTTTGTGTTTTTTAAAATGTAGCTACTGCGTTATCTGCAAAACGTTCAAATCAGGTTTATTTACAGTTAATCTTCAGTTTTGTTTGACAAGTATAAACTGAAATAAGCATACCATTTAATGTTTAACATTTAGAGTCACTCCATCATTTTCCCCATCGTTATCCCTTTAGAAATAGGTAATGATTTACCATATGTGACTGTGATTTGCAAATAAGCATTTTAATTATAGTCACATTCTGTAGAGAGGCTAACAAGTGTCTGATGCACAGAGAACTCCTGCAGCCAACTTGTTGACAGAGTTTGGAGGTAATTTGAAATCTTACAGTTGACCAATTTTACCTATTGACCAGCTGTCAATCTGGTATCGACTCGTAGGCCTGTTTTTTGCCCCTTGTGGTAATGAATGAGGCATGTATTCATATGTGAAGGTAATTAGAGGCTAAGTGAACTGCTGATAGCTCATTACTGCTGTCTGCCTGAGTTCCAGTGTTTAAGTGCTCTCATTGCTCATGGGTCACTACTCTTATTTCCATTTTTAAACTTGGCGTCTCTGTTGGACAAAGTTGTGCAGTTTTTGTTCTGTACTTTATAAAGGAGAATTCCCATTATTGTAATACCAGAGTTATATTTGGTTATATTTTTTTGTTTTACTTTGCCTCTGGCTGTAAAACTAGGATAATGTAGCTTCAAAAATATTGTAGTAAAGTCATTTTGATTGCTTGACTCACAGATCCAAGTCAAATGCAAATGTTTTCTTGTTTTGCCCTTTAAGAGCGCTTCTTTCAGTTTTTTTTTTTTTTTTTTTTTTTTGCCTGTTCACTAGTCTTCATTTGCTGTTTCACATTCCAAGGTTACCTTCCTAATTCTCTCCTCTGAAATTAGAGAGTGACTGGCAGACTGTCCGAGTTTGACAGAAAGACTTTCGACACAGAAATGAGGCTGCCAATGGGATTCTCTGCCTGCCAGACGCTGATAAATCACTCATCCTACAAATGGCTACTGCACAAACACATGTATGGATCATCACTCCACCCCACCTGGAAGCTAGAGGAGTCAATTTGAAGAGGGGCCATGATTATACCTTTTGTCCTCAGCATGTGGAGGGAGTCTGCCATTAGATCCAGTTGGTTCAAGGTCATTGAGGGAAATGTCTGCTGGTGTGAAATGATGTGCCCTGCTGCTGATTTAAGTGTCATCCTGATGAATCTGCGACAGCATTGGGACACATCAAAGACATGATTAGAGAGGCAGGAAATAAATTGGAGGTGGGACAGCGAGATAGAAGAACGAACATTCAGGAATTGGTCGTGGGTGTGAAGAGGTAATGAGTACGTGCTCACAGGGTGTGAGGTGGACAATAGATGAGGAGAAAGCGACTGGTAGAGTCCAGATCGATTTACATGTCTCTGGCATTGATCAAAGAGGGACTTCACCCTGTCCACACAAAGGATGACTGATAAAGTGATTACTAGAATAACCTACTGTGTTGACTACCTGCGTGTCTTTGTGTGTGTGTGAGGTGCCTGGAAAAAGCAGAAAGAGAAAGTAAGAAGTATTATTCATCTCAGTCCAGCAACTGCATTCAAATCGAACTGTGTGTTTTGCCCTCAGTAGGAATGAAAGGCAAACTCCTCACCTTAACAAACAGAGCTTATTCTCAAAGCTTCTCAGTACTCTTTTTAAACCAAGTGCGGATATGAAAATAATACCAGTGTAGAAAGATTCCTGAAACTGATTTTTGCCTTTGAAACCGATGTACAGCAACCTTCTCATTCTCCTCATTAACATGCACACATCACACACACCCATTGGCTGCAGCCTGGCAGAAAACACAGATTCCGTACGGCCGACATATGGACACTTAGTGATACCCCCTGGTTGGCTCTGATGTGTTGGTGCACATTAGTGACTGTGTGCACATCATGCTGTAACGGGTCCCAACTATGGAGTTATAATCGTGCCAAAGCCTCACAAACACACAAAAGATGTTTTACGATTCCCACACAAACTCGGTGGGCTTACATTAACAAATGGATGCATTTTGTTTTGCAAAATTCTAGTGTAAAAAAAAATAAATTGTTTGATAGATATGACGTATTAAGATTTCACCGCATATTTCATAAAATTGGCATCAGGCAATGTTTGCATGAATATTATGATGAAAATAAATATAGAAATACTTTAAAATCATAGACATAACTATAATATAACTAAAATAGGGTAGAAAATATGTGTCGTTTTTTATTAATTTTAAAGAATTTTTCAATACAGCAGTCTTGAATCAGTCACACCGCATGATATTTTGACACTGAATAATAAATAAAAAAAGTGATTTGGTAAAAAAAAAAGTGAGCGCATATATAATGTCACTATATATTTGATATGTTTTATGCATTTAAACCTTTTTTTAACTAAAAGAAATGCAGTTAAACAGAATATTTGTTAAGCCATTAACCATTTGCATAACAAAAATGCATTAGTCTGTGAAAGATGTTTTTTATTTGCAACTACAGTTTGTGAGTCATCGGGCATTAGCAAACATGTTTTGAGTGTTTGTGAGGTGTTGGCATGATTTTAACTCCATTCCTAACTCTGCTTCTTTAAAAAACAATTATTAGGGATTTTAGATTTCTTTTATGGTAAAAAAAAAAAAAGGGCAATATAATGCTAAAAACTGAAAATGTGTTTTAAAGCACAATATTTTTTTTTCAATCAAACCATTTTGACATCACACCTAGAGATCTACCCATTACCAACCCCCCACCTTATATATGAAATCTGATTTACTATATGTTATAAGTCATATTGTGTTTGTGCCATGATGAGGTAAAGGCCTCCATTTATTGTGACATTCTTTTAGCTTACAAGACAGTGTGTCTTGTCTTTTTCTGATTGTTTTGTGTCAAGCAGTTATACACAATACATCACTGCTGAAAAAGAAAAAAAAGCATACATTACCATTAATGCCACAGTCACTCTTCCTTTATATGTCACACCTGTTTAAACCCACAGTTTCAGAATAGTCAATCTGCATAGAATACATTTCTTGCTCTATGTCTTTTGTTTTGTCATGTACAGAAGCTTTGATGGCTGCGTCCTCGGTGCGTGTGTTTTTTTTTATCCGACACACATGGCTGCCCTGTTGACTTTGATCCTCAGATCTCACTATCAAGGGACCATTCACTGGCTTGCCTGGGGGAGGTGACAGGAATGTCTGTGTTTTCCATCTGTGTCCATGAGGGAAGAGAGAAAGGCGAGAGAAAGAGGGCGAGTTGCAATAAGTGGAGAGTGAGAGATGACAGAGCCTGTGATCCAATATTTTCCCCTTGGAGATTTTGGACTGGTTTTCTCTTGTCTGTCTGTGACACGTGTGGCGAGAATCTAATCACTTTGTGTCTTTGTTGTTTTCTGGGCGACTCTAATTCTCTGTGCTCCATCACTGGACTGTGAGCCACAGCTATGAAAGTATTGATGTCGCTAGTCATTAGTCTACTCATCCATTCAGTCATCGAGAGCCAGGGCTGTGTTTCAAAAAAATCAATAGCAAACTGATCAAAGTATGCTAAACTTTCTCTCATCTTTTTTATTCAGAGTGACATATCCACATGTCCCATCTCACTTCCTGGTCATTCTTTCTCATATTCACTTAATTACCCAACAAATGTAATTATTTGACTCATTAGGGATGTGACACATACCTGTACTCGGAAAAATCCATGAACTGTAAAGTTCAAGAGCTGGAAGATGTTTTCTAGTTGGTTTTGACCTCACTGCACACACTTTATATTATTTCTTATAGCAATGAACACCTCTAGAATATTAACCATTAGCATTCACCTATTGATTCTCAGGAAATGAAACCAATGGGGTTTTATGTGATGGCTTTTTAACCAAAACCATCTCTATATATGGCTACGTTCGGACTGCAGGGAAATGCGGCCAAAATCCGATTTTGGGGTTGTATACAACGTGTATCCGATCTGTTAAATTCAGTTTGAAAAACAGAAAATGTATCTTTTTAAACCTGACCAAGGCCACTTTCATACACAAATACAACAAATGTAATCCTGTGACTCATTGGAAATTCTACTTGGAAAACTCCATGAGCTGTAAAGATCAGGAGCTGGAAGATGTTTTCTAGTTGATTTTGACCTCACTGCACACACTTTATTTTTGATAGCAATGAACACCTCTAGAAGATTAACCCTTAGCATTTTTATGTGATGGATTTTTAACCAAAACCATCTCTATATGTGGCTACGATCAGACTGCAGGGAAATGCTGTCAAAATCCGATTTCATGACCATGTGCCATGTGTATCCGATCTGTTAAAATCAGTTTGAACAACACATTCATATATTTTTTTTTAAATCTGACCAAGGTCACTTCCATCCACAAATACAACAAATATAATCCTGTGACTCATTAGGGAACTGTAAAGTTGATGTGTTCTAGTTGGTTTTGACCTCACTGCACACGCTTTATATTATTTTTTTATAGCAGTTAACTCCTCTCCAAACCATTAGCCATTAGCATTCATAGATTCATAAATCAATGGGATTTTAGCCAGTGATTTTTTGTTTTTTTTTAACCAAAACCATCTTTTTGGCTATCTTCATACTGCGGGAAAATGCAGCAAAAATCCAAATGTTTTATCCATATGCGACCTCTATCCAATCTGTTGATGACAGTTTAAACTACACAAATCTACTTATTTCATACATGTTCCTAAAATCAATATGTATCTGATATTTTGCAATATGTCTACTGTCTGACTGGCTGGGTCACATTTGTCCGACCTTTACATTAAAATGTGATAAACGTCACAATTCTGCATCCCAGGAGGAGCGGAGGACAAAAGTGGAAAGTGGAAGGAGAGTGAGGTGTTAGAATTAATAAACATTTCTATTTTTCACATATCAGTGACGCACACACTGAGACGAAATGCCTATATATTTACTTTTGTAAAGATAGTGCGTGTGTGCGTGGTCACATATTCCCTCAGGGCTTCTTTTGCCTATGAGGGTCAGTTCAGTGAGAGCATTCAGTTCATACTGTAAACTATTAGAAGTTGCATTTAATGTGTATATTATGAACAAGCTCACGCAAAAAAAATCTGTTTATCTCGTGCATTAACATCTGCTTTCTGAATGTAGCCTATTTAACAACCTCTGCTTTACTCAACGCTTCCTAATGATTTTTTTTTTTTTTAACCACTCATGTTATAAGTTTAAGTCTTTCATTTTTATATGAAATTGACCCAATTGGATATACCCTGATTGCCAAAATCTAAGAAATTAAGATAAAAACTCAGATAAATGTGCACATATTGGACCATTTACATCTATGGCACTGGAGTGTTTCTTTGCTTCTGACATTCAGTCAAATTATAATATATAATACATGTATTTCACTTACATTCTTTTAATACAAGCAGTATTGCTAGCCCCACAGATTTACATTTGCAGGTTATTTGACAGCTAATCTTGTAGAAAGCAGGCTGTTGTACAGTTAATTCTTCACATTAGACCCCATTTCTTGTATTTCAATTAGGTAAAACTAAGTGCTTAGAGAGAGCTTACACAGCCAGCTGCCGGCTCTGTAGCATTTAGACAGCTCATCCCTCTCGGAGCATGGTTAGCATTAGTTTCTTTGTAGGGAGCATGCTGCCAGCGAGCTAGTGATAGCTTCCACAGGGCTCATCCTTAACAGCGCACCTTCACACAAAGTGAGATGGTGGCACAGTCTAGTGCTGCTGATAGCACTTACTAATGCCTGGATAAGCCTCATTTTAGTGTAAAGCTCCATGCCACGGCTCATATTTCATTCACTAGAGTCATATTTGGGTGGAGGTGGTGCTCTGTGTCATGTCTCACTATTGGGAGGTCAAGGACTCATGCTCCAGACTTATTCTGTCTATGCAACATGTTTAATCAGATTTTCTTTCAATTCTAACCATTCAAAATAATGTGAATAAGAGTGTTATAAGGTGAGTCATTGCATTTAGTTAATTTATTTTCTTTGAAGGGATTGTTTGTGTGATTTTCTGTTACTGTGTGGCCCATGATGGACCTTACCAGGATGTATCTGCCTTCATTGCTTAGGCTGGATATTTGTGTTATTGGATGTGAATATTATGTAATTATACTACTATTTCCAGATGTCTGAATCCATGCTATAGCATTAGTATATATGGCTAAACTACAGGTGCAGTGGAACTTAAAGAGTAACTAAACCCCAAAACCACTTTTCAAACAATACATTATATATTGTTATGTTCATTGATCCTGGTCCAACGCTCAACATTTTAGTCAAAATATTTCATTTCGGCGTATTTAGTTCTAAAATGAAAGTGACTGCCCTCTATGGGTTGAAACCCGGCTATTTCAATTGATTTTTGCAATTGGCTGCGAACAGGATCCTGTGACATCATTGGACCATCTTGCATCATAAACGATTACTGTTGGCCCCGCCGCTCGTATAAAAACTAGCACCTGTCGAGGGCTGGGCGATTTTGCATAAAAAAATCTCAGATTTTTTAAAGAAAAAGTTGAGTTTTGATTTATTTATTTTTTTCAATGCACTTAAAAATGACTGCAGACATTAGATTTATTGTCAAAAGTGCAACTTTATTGCTGTGATTGTACTCAACACTTAAAATGCATAGAACAATCCCAAAATAAAGTAAATGACTGTCATTCAACAATTTCAAGCTTTAACCCAGGTTTAAGCAAAAGTGCAACTTCACAGTAGCTTCAATTTTCTGATTAAGAAATCAGATAACTACATATTCTATTAACATTACAATTAAAAAGAAAATAATAAACTCTTCCCTTAGCATCTCAGCATAGTGTGAATAAAAAAATTGATGTGCCTGTGTCACACATATAGCCTACTCAAAGGGTAAACACAGAGGGGGCTTTCTCACATTTTGCTATGGTAACACACAAGGACGGAATGCGAACAAACCCAAAAAAAAAACTGTGGTGGAAAAAAAGAGATTTTTATTTTATTTTTATTTATTTTTTTATTTCAATTTTTTTTAACTCGAATTTGCAAAATAAATTTGATAAATTGATTAAATAATTTTTTTGCCCAGCCCTAGGTTGAATTATAAATAGAGTATAGTGAGTATTGAGTAGGTATTAGTGTAGCATAGATTTTTCTTTGGAGATATTATAGTAATTACTGGCTGTGTCTTAACTGCTCCAGGATCCCCGCCCATAAACAAGGCTTTTATTTAATTTCCCCCTAGTGGCAGGTCAGCAAAAACTGGGGCTTTGGTTAAACTTTTACACGAGTTACAAAGAGTATGGTTTGTGTTTATTTCAATATTTTGAAACAAAAGCAAGAAATGTTAAGCCTGTGTTAAGAGGAGAGGGAGGCAAATGCAAAACAGCAGCCCTCCATGATAGAATATAGTACCTGTGTATTATAGACCAGTGGTCCTCAACCACCTGGCTGGAGACCATTATCAGTCCATCGACCATTTGGTACTGGGCTACAAAAACGAAGAAAAATGAAGAAAAAAAAGAATATATATATATATATATATATATATTTTTTTTTTTTTTTTGATTTTTATTTATTTATTTTTTTGTGCGTTCTGGTATTTTTATTTTATAAAATTGTCAATTCCGCTTTTGCACTCACATCTGCTTAACTTGACTGCAGAGTTCTGAAAATTAACAATATGAATATGAGCAATCACTCCAGCAAATGTTATTGCAGGTGTCTAAAATAAATATAATTAGCATTTTGATCACAATTCAATCTGTCTGTTTATAAAGTCCACCCCTAAAGTCAAACATTAACTTGGTTTTCTGTCACTGTCTGTATGTCAGTCAAAGATAGACACTTTTTGGACAAAATGTTATGGACGTGACCTGTCTGAGAGCAGGCGAGGAGCTGAAGTGCTGTAAACATTATGTGCTGGGTGGAAAAAGGGTAATGCTGATTTACACTGGCAGCTGTTCATGCTGACAACAAAATCTGGAAGTGCTGACAAAAATCCAAACTCATTTGCTCAATTTTGGTGAGATTTAACTTTTCTCTTTCTTGGGAAAGCTGTGCGTGTCCCCGAGCAGCTCTGTAAGCAAAAAACAAAACACATGAGTTTACGATAACTCAGCCATCTGCTTGTTGTTGATACTGTGATGTTTGTCTCAACGACGTCAAACTTTCTTATTAAAGTAAACTAATTATTATTCAGCCAAACTACCGTTGGTGTATAAGCTGTCATTTAAAAACAAATATCTATCAGGTTTGTTTGTGTTAAAGTGTGTAAAATGAAAAACGCACAGGTCTGTTTTTATAAAGCCGTTCATATTTCTTCCCTGAGATTGCAGCGTTTCCTGGTACACAAGCCAATTTGAAAGCAGGGAAAGCTTATCTGTGTCCTTGCTGCAGGTAGAAAGTGCCAATCAGCTTTTTTCCTTTGCTCTGTAATTACTGACTGCCTTCTCTCTTAAGGTCACCTTAACAGGTAACTTGTGAAAATCCTTTCTACGGCCTCATCCCACTCAGTTTTTCACTCCACGCTACATTCTCCATGTGTTCTTGTGTTTGTTATATTAATCAATACATTTCTCTCTTTTCTTTCTCTCTCTCTTACACAGGTGGAGCGAGAAATTGCTATTCTGAAGCTCATAGAACACCCACACGTTTTAAAACTACATGATGTCTACGAAAATAAGAAATACTTGTAAGTACCATTTTTGTTCTCTGTGTGTACATGAAAGTTGGCAGAGGTGTAAAGAGTACTGATATATCCTACTCAAGTAGAAGTAATGTTTATTGAATGAATTTGTACTCAAATACAAGTAAAAAGTAGCTCAATTAGATGGTACTCAATGTAAAAGTTAATAGTTACTTTCACCCCCCGTGTTTATTTTTTACATCTCATGTATAAACTTTAAAACGAACAGACCAAATCTTGCACGTTTGGAAATTAATTTATTTTCCACAAAACCATCTGTATAAAACAAAGGGTTTGTCAAAATGTACAATTCTTTTTTTTATTTTTAAATAAATTCAATTCAGTTTAAGTATAGTTACATTTATGCTAAATGTGCCGTGTGCATTCCTGTCAAGTACCCCGTTTTAGCAGTGAAACCGTATTTTACCCCTTATTCCCGCCATCTTCCCGTATTAGTATTTTCCCGTAAATATCCCGTATTTTAATGTAATAATAATTATAAGATGTCTTACTAAACTGAACGCCGTCACTAGCCTCGTGAGAACTTCAGAACACCTGAAATGGCCTGAGTGGCAGTTCTCGAGAGATTAGTGCTGACAGCAGCAACAAACCCAGAAACAACTCAGAAAAGAGATGAATTAATGAAGACGTTCCTGTGAAAAAAACAAAGACCTGGTATAAATACGTTGTAAAATGTGACAGAGTTTATTTTCCTAAAGAGCAGCAGGATGAGACAGTTATATGTTCTGTTAGATTAATAACTGAGATTTTAACGTCTATCACAGAACACGTAAGTCACCATGAAAAATCAGCCAATCACAAGCTCCACAAATATACACTGCTTTAAAAAAATGTTAAAGGATGTAAAGTCTGTAATAAATGTGTTTAATAAGTCATTAGTGAATACCAGAGAACCACATGAGTGAACATGAGAAATTATAAGAAAATATCTAATGAAAATAAAATGTTAAAGTCGAACTTAAAGACAAGCAATGTGAAATTAACAGTAAATATGCAATGTGTTGATTTGTATATGAACTGTAAGTATATTAAATAAACACATGTGCTTCATATACACATTTATGTTTTTATTTAGGCTGTTTTATAATTTAGGGCTGGGCGATATATTGAGATTCATGATGTATCGAGTTTTCTATTTTGGCGATATATAAAACTATAATATTTCATATATCATTACATATATATATATTATAGCTTATTATGTATCAAAATACTAGTTTTAGGAGTCACTGCTTTTACTTCTCAGAACAACATGTAAAGATCAGTTAGATGGATTAATGTGTGCACATATTGATCAGCTGTTTGTTAATAAATGTCCCTGTGTGGCATTTAGCATCAGCAAATTTAACCCAGAATTGTTTTTCTGGTCAGACTTTATTTGGTAAAATTATCTAAGATTTATATCATATATCACTATTTTGATAAAATATATTGAGATATGAGTTTTGGTCCATATCACCAGCCCTAGTAGGAATGTTCACAGCATTTTAATGTTAATAAAGGTTGACCTACCAGATTCTAATCACATAATTGCATTTAGTAAGTGGTTGATAAGTGGGTATTTTAGATTTCTTGTACATCTATCTTAAATTATAAGGGGTACTGGAGCTTGGTTGGGCAGGTGGGACGGCTCGTACTGGGCGCCAGAAAATTTCTCTTATTTTCAAATCCAAAACTTGACAGGTATGATCATGTGGCTAAAAACATAATGGGTAGAAATCCCAACCTGAACCAAAGAAAGTGGCTGGGCTTTGATCAGAAATGGCACGACAAAGAACATATGGATTATGTTCAACACGCCTTCATAAACAACAAAAATAAAAAAATAATAATTTACTCAGTAACGGTTGGATGTAGAAATGTAACAAGTTACGGTAACACTTTACTTGAAGTTTACAGGAAGCTCTCTGCCCTGGTGTAAACAGACACACCCACAAATGTGAGCATTTCATCGTCCTTTGTGCAGTGCTATGTATGTATTTTCTATAGTTTATGTATGTACCGGTGAACGCCCCGCCCCCACGCTCTGTTTGTGTTTATAAAGCAGCATTAGCTGCAGCTACGGAGTGGGTGGGAGGAGGGCAGGCCGTCCTCTGGCCCTACATCAACATGTGGGGAGGAGGAAGTCAGTCTCCCTTCTATAGACACGCCAACTCATGAATATGCATAAGTAGGACGCAAATCCGTTTGTGTAGAGTTGCTCAGAAAGTGACTTTTCAGATGCTAAAACTCTGGAAAACAGGCGAGTTTGGGAAAATAAACCTCAAATACAATGTTTTTCTGAGAACAAATGGAGATGGGTGAAAATAGCATGACATGAGACCTTTAATGACAGCCTTCATGACACCTTATTAATGCTAATGATAGCATAATGTCAGCCTTGTGTATGAAACTCTAACTAAAGTGTTAGCCTAATTACTTTACTTCTTTTGAAATGTACTGAACTACAAGTAAAATTACTGATTTAGAAATATTCCCATGCCCTAAAAGAACCCAGAAAAGCAACTCAATTATGGTAACGTGAGTACAGTCCATACTTTCACTTCTGGAAGTTGGTACATTAAAACTTCAGAGGCTCAGAGATATTGAAAATAAATACATTTAAGCACTGTTTTAAGTTCCTAATCCCTCTTTGAAATGGCTGTTTTTCTGTCCCACAGAGCCAAAGTGATTGGTTTGTTATATGATCACAGGGCAACAACAATAGCCTTTGTGTGGTGGATGGAGCATTAGTATTGGCATAAAGCATTTAATTTGGCTGCTCGCGCTAGGGGACCGCTAATAGGAAGAGGAAGACTCTATAATGTAAACACTGTGACACGCTTATCACAGGCAGCACAATTGCATTAGGAAACATTAGACATGGAGCCTGCGATGCAGCAGCCTGTCGCACACACACACACACACACACACACACACACACACACACACACACACACACACACACACACACACACACACAAATCTATTTGGTAACTTCAGCACTGGTCATTGACAAATCCCATCAGTCCTATATATTGTGGACCTCTTGATCTAGTGTTTGTCAACTGAATTCAATTTCTTGTCATCTTTAGCTGACATGCCAAATAGGATTGTGTGTTCACTGATGTACTCTGCAATGATAGAAATAGCAGGAAAATATGATTAATCCCATAATTGGATTATTTAAAATTACATTCGGGCCCTTTTGGCTTCATCACTTCTGGTGGACAGTCACTCGTAGTTCCACAGTTTGCATCACATTACCATATGTTTTGGCCTCACAGAACTGTTGTTTCTGTCTCCAAATGATTCTTCTTCATAGACTGTATATCTGCTTGATTAGCAGTAATTAATTAATAGTCATGGGGCATGTATGGAGTTATCTGTCCAAGAAAAATATTTACTCTCTTGCAGTCACAAATCCTTGTTATGCTAACTTGTGCATAAGAGGTATGTTGGAATTAATGTATTGAACAGGAAATATTGTCATGACACTTGATATTTTTCATTGTCATGAATAACAACAAATATTATGTATATTACAAGTATTGTTAGCATTTTAACCCAGAGCAGTGGGCCACTACAGTTCCCAGTGACCAGGCCACAACACCCAAATGATATCACCATCTGCAATAGGGCTGGGTATTGCCAGGTATCTCGCAATACAATACATTGCAATATTTTTGCCCACGATAACGACATTATCACGATACAGCGATTCTGCGATAATCGATATATCGCAGGAAAGTTTGTCCGCAATATATTACAATATCTGTCACTGAAAAAATTCAGAATCAATTTCACAGGAATTATAAAACATTGTCAATTAATTTCACATGAATAACAGCCAAGTAAAACACAGTGTGTACTGCACAGTGACTCTTCTTAACACACACTGACCACAACTAGTCACATGTCCTTGTGTTATGTTTACGTTTTTAAGGGAAGACTGATACAAAATGCTTCACAAAATATTGTTAATGATGTTTGTGCAAATTAACTTTAAATCATTAAAAACAAAATGAATGCAGAAAATGCTCATTTCAGTGCTAATATGATCAACTTCTCTGTGAACATGGACACATCACTGTAGCTTAACAAGCAGAATTAATGTGTTTTATTAAAATGGGAAAATGTCACTGCATATGAAAAATAAACATTTCATTACAATTATAATATAAACAACTGGGTGGTCTATGAAAACCTGGGCACACATTTTAACTTAAACCTGCACTGCAGACTGCACATATATTTCAGTGGGAAATGTCACTGCATATGTCACAATGGGAAAATGTCACTGCATATGAAAAATAAACATTTCATTACAATTATAATATAAACAACTGGGTGGTCTATGAAAACCTGGGCACACATTTTAACTTAAACCTGCACTGCAGACTGCACATATATTTCAGTGCTAATACTAATATCAATTTGTTCTTTGTAATCTTGAAAACCTAAGTATATTTAACTTGTGTTTAGTGCTTAACTTGTGTAAAAAGAAAAAAAAACAATATTCGGCAGGAGTGTAATGATAATGTAACGCAAGACGAAATATGGCGATATATTGTTGTAGCGTTATTTTGGCAACGTTACATCAACATATTTAACCATGTTTACCTAATAATTATAAAACTGAGGAAATTGACTTGGTAATACTTCCCTCAAAGTCAGTGGTGGCTGGTGCATTTTTCTCCGGGGGGGAGGGGCTATAAAATAGACAGACTAAAAACAGGGTTTGTGCCGCTTTGAACAAATAAGTAATAAAATTGCAGTCACAGAACTGTTTTAAAACCATTTAAAAACTTATAAACAAGCAAGAATAGATACAATGGAGTGAGTGTGTGTGTGTGTGTCATGGTTACTGGTATTATACTTTTTGAAATTGAATTTGTTTTTATTTTAGTTTTTAGTTTTTTTTAATTTGTTAGTGTAACAAGTAATTACATTAAAAAAATGGGGTGAAAAAGGCAGTGGTAAATGAACATACATAATTTAGGACCTGACAAAATATATTTTAAGACCTACTGTACAAATATTTTCAAGATTTCACATTTATTTTGTTCCTAGTTTGTTCATGTTTCTTTGCCTTTTCTGAAAAATGCTTTAAATCAGTCATACTTGTTTTAATCCATGCTGGATCTGATCCTGACTTTTCACCTGTCAATCAGCCACTTTATGATGGACGACTGTGACGTCAGCCCCTCCCATGGCGGGAGGGGCTGATGTCAGCGGGAACTGTTTGCGACTATTGAAGAGGAGTTACTGCGCATGTACAACTTTTAATGAGAGTGAATGGTAAAGATTAGTGCGCTCCAAAGCGGAAACACGTCACCATCAGACACAGATGACTCAAACAACTTAACACATACAGTAATTTATTTTTTATTCATTATTAATTATGAATTTTTTTTAAATGTCTTACTCAAACTAACGTGGTGAGTGGTGGGGCGGCGCCCTAGCATCCACTATTGGCCAGTCGCCACTGCTTAAAGTTTTATACATAAGGCTGACATTACGATGTCATTATCTGTCATTAGCATGAATAAGATGTCATAAAGACTGTCATTAAAGCTGATATCCGTTTCTGAGAAATGTCTCGATGTCCCGCCCTAAACAGCCTCAATTCCTCCCACTGCTTCTCCCAATCTACCAGAAACCACGCCTCTACTTTTCTGCACACGCATCGTGTAACATAACAAGGTCGCATGGGGTCGCATTGATATAGGTCTAGGGGTCAGATAAGAGCCAAAATCATATTTACCTGTTTGCTGTTGTGACGCGCGGCCTTGTTTCCGTGCACAGTTCAGCATTCACTTTGATTGACAGTCTCAAAAACAGGAAGTCAAAGCCTGTTTGCTGGACGCACTCGGCGATCATTTTCATTTGTATTGGGATCCATAAGACGAAGGAGGGACTTATATACATTAACGTATCTGAACGACCACCGGCAGTAGACCATATTCAAAAGAATCATAGACAAACATAGATTTGTCAGAAACTCCGGATAGCAGCTTTAAGTTTCGTTTGCTAAATTACACCTTTGGAGCTGTTAGCAATTTTTGGGTTAGGTGGAGGGATCTAGTGCAGGTAGGGTTAACGAACAACATTTAACAGGCTTCATGACACCTTAATCATGCAAATGACAGGTGTCATGTCATAATAATGATATCGTTATAACAGCCTTATGTATGAAACTTCAAATAAGTTTTATTTTTTTATTTTTTTAATTGTAACAATGAACAAAAGCTCTTCAAGATTCAAGGGGCCCCACTCCATTGGAAACAAAAATAAAGGCAGAGATTTTTTAAGTTATAATTCATCCTGGATGAGAGACACCAAAGAAGAATTCTTGTTGCATTTCAGGGGAAGACGTTGGGACATGAGGTCAGAGATGGTTTGGACACATGCAGAGTAGAGATTAGTGGATATTATGGAATCAGCAGTCTGGTACTAAAGTAGGAGCAGAGATGCTTGATGGATGTAGTGCAGGAAGATAATGCTGTTTGTTGCTATTTGCACTGATTATGCTCATCAGAATTACTTTAAATCTCACGGCAAAATTATTCTTGTTACAGTGGCTCCACATAAGAAATGATAACAGAGGTGAAAAGAAAACAAACATATAGGCCAAGACAATGATTATATTCAGACAAAAATAAGGATCAAATGAATAATAAAATAAGTCTGTATGTGCAAATGCACATGAAAATATGATCAAATGTGCAAAAAATACATGTATGTTTATGATATAAGAAGAAGGTTGCAGAGTGAAAAGTGCAACGGAAGAGACGGACTATAGAAGACTTTTCAATAACCAATGAAAAGTTAATTAGGAAAAATATGGTCTTAATAATCATTATGTTGCAAAAGCACACAGCAGACGCAATTCTTAGAGATTCTGGTGTGTTTCTAAGAGGAAGGTGCTCTAATTGTGCTGGACTGGATACTACTTTTGTTTGCCAAAGCCACTGAGGGTTCGCCATGACAGCTTTCTTTGGATTCAAGATTTCTGGTTGTTTAGTGAGCTGTGTGTCCAATTACAGTTTGCAACACAATATGTTAATCAATAAAAGTGAATAGACCCGTGTATCTATTGGGGGAGATAAAGGGAGCGAAGGAGAGAGAGGGAGAGAGGGAGGGTATTTTACTGCCTGTCTGGATTTCAATTTGTTGTAGTTAAGATGGAGGGAGTTTGGGAGTAAGATATATAGGTGGTTGAGACCAGTGCAGAGCAAAGGTTCTGTTGACTTTCCACCTACGGCTGCAGCTTTAGGCGCAGGTCAGCGCAGATTCATCTTCTGTCTGTTCACTTGGAGCCAGAAAGTATGAGCACCACGTCAGGTTGATGTAGAGCCTTTGTCCAGGCCTGACCACACCGACCTGAAGGAACCATGGAGGACTTTTGTATGCATGCTTTAAATGCTTCCATAAACTACTGCAATAGTAGTAGGTATAGTCTATCTCATATGTGTCATATTCCTTTAAAGCATCCAAACCGGCCTGCAGGGAAAAGTAAAAATAGTTGAGAAAAAAACATCAATCATTGTGTAAATTTAAATGACGAAATAGTTTAATTGTGGATGTCTCAGTAGGGTTGCAAAGGGACATAAAATATTGGCCAAATTTCCACGAAAACTTAAGCTAAAATATTTTGTCAATATTCAAAAAATAAAAACTTTTTATGGCATTTTTTTTTCTTTTTTTAAATTAAGCAAAGATTGGGAGTGATTTTAAATCACTGTATCATATCCAAACATAAATTATGGCATCTATGCAAAATAATATATTTAAAAAAAACACATAACATTTCAACAGATGTATTTGGAAGTAGAATTTTACAATTATTCAAGTGGAGTTTCATTGATTGAATTTGTCACAAATTCCCATGCTTGTATAACACAACGGAAGTCATTTTTACTCTCAAATTGTTGAAAGAAACCACATTTTTCCAAAATCCTCCTCAGTACTCAAATTATTTGACAAAATGTATGTAATAAAATAAATATAGTCACTACCTGTTTCCTATTTTCTTGGATATTGTCAGTGTTTTATATACTCTACTTGCTTTCACATCATTTATACATGGAGATACATATAAATTGTTTTGGCTTTTTAGCACTAATGTTGAAATTGTTGGATTCTGCACCTCTGTGGCCCACTTCAGGTCAAACTTTTCTGTATTTGGCCCCTGAACTAAAATGAGTTCAACACCCTACTCTATCTTCTCATTCCATTGATCATTACCTTTTTTGCACCTGGCCACAATTTCACACACCAAAATTCTAAAATGTTTAACCAAAGATCAGAAAACTGTTATTTATCTCAAACAAAACAAAATTCAGTTGACAGCTCTTATTTCAATAAAAAAGAGCTCAAGTGCAACAATGATTTATTAGATATTAACTCTAATACTAAACTCTCAACTGTCAGTGAATCAGTTAAACTAATGCAGCTCTCAGAGAGCGTTAACATTAGCCAAACCCCAAATATCCTCTTTGCCAGATAGTTGCAGTTATCTGCCTGATATTCACAGTCACGAAGTTGTCGCGTGTAATAAAACTTTATAATGATCAGTTAATTACAAACTGTGACATGATTTTTTTGAAATGTTGTCAATGATCAGAAATTAGGATTTTTTTATTTTTATTTTTTAAACTGATCCAGAATCAGTATATTGATCCAGAGCCCCTTTTAAGATGTAATGGAATCTTTCATGGTCAAAATCCGTTGACAAACAAACAAATAAAAAAACACTGGTAAAAATAGGTAACAATTTATACTTCTATTCTCTCACAATAAATATGTTATGTTATGTTTCTGGTAAATGTTTAAATACGTGTCTATTTTCTACTTGTAGCATTTTCTCCAATTATGTGTCGGACCCAGGAAGACAAAAGCTAACAAGGATGATAATAAACAATATGTTAATTGGATTGTAATCAAAACTTGATTCCCGTTAAATTTGAGTTATTTTTTTAAAAAGAAGCCCCATTATCAAATATTAGCCCGTTTCTTTTAATGTAGTTATTTTTTTACAAAATTTCTGATGTGATTTCCTAGGTATCTTGTGCTAGAACACGTCTCTGGTGGTGAACTGTTCGACTACTTGGTGAAGAAAGGCAGGTTAACACCGAAAGAGGCCAGGAAATTCTTCAGACAGATCATGTCAGCCCTGGATTTCTGCCACAGTCATTCCATATGGTAAGTGACACATGACATGATGTGAATAGACAGACCTTGACTGTCATCCCACAATCTGTATGGTGTATCTATGTTTATGTCTATGTGCTGTCCTGTCCAGTAGTTTATTCTTAGTCTGCTACTTTTTAGTTTTTTTAAGCCAGGTCTGTTCTATTTGGTCACACTGAATAGGATGTGGGAGTTAAAGAGTGCATGGGTAATTTTCTGTCAATGTGGATTAATCTGTGACTGAGTGCATTCTCAACTGCCTCTTGCTTTGTCTTGGCATCATGTGCTATTGTCACCATTATTTAAAATATAGTTTTAACATAGCAGGAAACAGAACTGTTCATAAAGCAAAGTTTAGATGAATTAAAATCAACATATTGCTGTATTAAATGTATTCAAATCAAATTCAAGTAATATTTTTCCCCCCCTTGGAATATTTAAAAAATAATAAATCGTAATGTTAAAAAGTTAGGATTTCTCTTTTTAAAATAAATGATAAAATCATAATCGTAAAAGCCAAGTTGCTGACCAAACATTAAATTCTTAGTATCATCACAATGGATATAGGATTCTTGTTCATTTTTGTAGTCCATTAAAACATTACAAAACTATTACATCTTTGGTCTTATGACATTTACTGTTAGTTTTTAATGTATTTAACAGTGAAGCATACAAAGAGGGAAGCATTCATTTGACCTTATTTGGCAAACGTTAAGTAAAGATATACTGTAGGAGTTTTTTTATTAGATTATTTACATTCCTATAATATATTAAGGATTCATCTATTCAGACAACTGTTCCTCAAGAAATCCACTTTGATCTCCTGACATGTTTCGACTGACAACTGCCAGTCTTCATCAAAGGTGTATGTTGATTGCGTTGATGTTTCCTTGACTTCCGCGTAATGATTCTTTTTGTCTTCTTTTTCACATATTATTAAAAAATAAGATAAAAACAATCTTGCTGGAATTATTAGGCAAAAGTCAAGGCAACTTCAAAGGAAACATCAGCGAAGACTGACAGTTGTCAGTCGAAACATATCGGGAGATGAAAGTGGATTTCCCGTGTGCGTGTGTGTGTGCGTGTGCGTGCGTGCGTGCGTGTGTGAGTGAAATATCTCTGTGGTTCAGGGACAGACAGAGCTGAAACTTTCAACATGGCTGCTGCTTGGTTCAATTTTATGAAATTTGGAACTGATGGCATCTTCACTGTGGATTAAGTCTTTGTTGGCTTTGATCATGTGAAACAGTTGGCTGGGTTAGAGGCAGCCTGTGGGCGCACCAGAGCCAATCACTCTTTGAGCAGGGGCAGAGGGCAGACGGTGTCTGGCCGGGGAGAACCCTGTCCCGGGCAGAGGCGACCCGGGGCCTGGACGCTGTCCGCGTGTATGAGCGTGTGTGTTTTTAATTCAGAAATAAATTTGCATTAGGAATTAAGTGTTTACAAGGTCAGTTTAAAGAGGATTTACTCTTTTTGTGAATTAAAGAGGAATTCAAGCTTGCATGTAAACGATCCATGAAAAAGCTACTTAACCTCCCACTTTTCTATATAGCAAGACATACTTCCTACGGGCACTGCACTAGTCATTCAAAAAGAAGACAGTAAGAATCTTGCTGAAATTATTTACATTGCTTATTAAATGGCTACACTCTGCATTTAGTAAATTTCTTTAATTTTAGACGTGGATTTTACTTTTGTTTTGGGAAATCAGATGATTATCAAATACAACAAAAATGACCACAATGACAAAAAACAGTTCAACAGAAAGTGTTCAAATGTAAAAATACCAAATTAGAAGAGAGCATCTGGGACTCACAATAGATGCATAATAGATCATTTCAACTTCCTCACCCACAGCTTCCTTCCTGTTCCTGTTTGAGGTCTCAGTATCTGAGCTACTAACATCCCCTCACATAGCCCCATAGAAAATGATGCTTTGGGAATTTTACACTGGAGAAGATTATTTTGAAGTGTTGCTGCACCCACTCGTGCTCACACCATCCATCCTCAATTAGGGGCAAACAGACCGACAGACAGATGCCCCCTCCTCACCTCTCCAATTCCCACTAATGAGATCCCTGCATGCTCAATAAAAAAGTGCTTCTTCAATCTTTTTCTTCAATTTTCCTCGTCTGCACAGGGGAGACACACAAGGCATTAGAAGTGCTTATTTCTCCCTGTGACTCATGATGGCGGAAGGAAGGGGGAAGTGAACCCATGCTCTTTAATGACCCCTCGCCTGCCACTTGCTACCTCCAGCTTCCTGTCCTCCGCCCACATCTCATCCCCAAATATCTCTCCATAGCCAGATGGATGCAAAGCTTGATATGAATGAAAAAGGCTGCTTATGACTCAGTTTTTTTTTTTTTTTTTTTTTTTGATTCAGATTGCTCGCTTGATTCAGAAGCGAGTACGTAATCAGGATGACTGGTACGGGCACTGAGGCACAGAAAAAGACCGATTGAGGGGAAAAAAAGAGATGTTACATCATGAGTTAAATGTAAAATAACTGCAGGCAGATTGAAAACCTATAAATATGCATAGATAAATAATTATTCATACACTTGTAGGTAATACTCAGAGGCTTAAAGAGCACTGATATATCCTACTGATGTTGAAGTACTGTTGCTTGATTGAAATTGTACTCAAGTACAAGTAAGTCATAGATAAACTACTCAAGTACAAGTAAAAAGTGGCTCAATTAAATAGTACTTAAAGTAAAAGTTACTAGTTACTTTCACCCACACGTTTATTATTGGTAATGAATCTTGCCACGGTTCCCATGCATACTGTAAACATCTTGTGCAAAAACTTAGAAAGGAAAAGACAAAATCTTGCACAATGGGGACTTCATTTATTTTCTATAAGCATCTGTGTAAAATAAAAGATTTGGCAAAATGTACAATTCTTTTTTAAATAACATAACACTAATTAATTCAATTCAATTCAAAACACAATTCACAATGTCCGTTGATCATTTTTAAGTAAAAACTTAATAATTTACTCCGTAATGGTGGGGTGTAGAAATGTAACAAATGTCTTTAGTTCTTTTAAAATGTACTTTAGTAGATTGATTGATTTGTTTTTTATTTAAGTGTCATCCACATACGTGCCCAGCCCTCATGGGCTTACAAGACACTGAACAAAAATAAACAACAAACAGATGGCTACAGGCTGGTTTCACAAACAAAAACAGTGACTTCTCAGACTGGATACAAAAATGTGTGTTTTTTTTTCTTTACAAATAAAACAGACATAATAAAAAATCCCTTTTCTCTATAGCCAATTCATAAGTACAAGTAAAATGGCTGATTTAGAAATATACTCAAAAAAGTACAAGTATCCATAAAAGGAATTCAATTACAGTAACATGAGTACTTGTAATCATTACTTTCACCTTTGGTAATGTTTGTGACTTATTGCAATGATAGAATAAAATAAAATAAATCAGCACCAAAGGGAACAATGTTTAAAATGGAGCTGGGAGCACAGCCAGTAGATAAATATATCCATTATACATTTAACTCATTTTGTATGGAAGCCCAAGGTTAGGGTCAGACAACAACCCCCTCTACAGCCACTTTACATTCATGGTCTTAGTACTCTCTACCCAACGCCTGAAAAATGCATCATATTACTGAGTGTTGGTAAGTAGAGCTGCCTTAAGGAATCCTAATAACAGTCAATCCTGCCATTCAACAAAACACACATGGAATACACTCCTGAGAGGGCAGTGTAACAGTTGGTCATAACTACAAGCAGCCACGAGAGACATGGAGAGGAGAACTCCAGTTTATTTACCCAGAACGAGAATTCTCTGTGCAGTTGCAACTGAATGAACAGATGTGAAGTCAGGAAAGAATAAGAACAGGTAAACACCATATTCACTGTCACCATGGAAGACATACAGAAATGTGGAGTTGGTTTCATTTGTAAGATACTCCTAAATTGTGATTTAAGCACAGCTATTCAGCTACAGTATATCAAATGTAGAATGAAGGCACCAGAAGGCAGACTCACCAATAATAGCTTCACATTTCAGCATTTCCACAGTTCAGCAACTGAACCAATCAAAAACTATTGTGAAAAAGTAGCTCCATCACCGTGGAATGCTCTTAATTTGCAAAAGCTGGGATGAGTTCCTGAAACACTAAAGTCAGCAAATAATTGGGACATTAGGAGTTTACAAAAGTGATATTCTGTTGATTATATGAACTATGAAATCTCTATATTAGATTTGTTGGCACCTTTTCTGCTCATATTGAACAGGAAGAACAAACTTCCAAAAAGCTGCTGGAATTAATATATTTGAATATATATATCGATATATCTACAGATATATATATATATATATATCTATATATATATATACAGTATTTAATTTATTTCAGATAAAAACATAGTGTAGGCTTCATAAATCAATAAATCTGAGATAATTTGCTAAAAAAAATACGGTTGAAATTGTCGCTCAAAAATTTGTGCATTGCATTATGGGATGTGGAGTCCTGTATATGGAGGCATAGGAGTTTTTTTTACTTCATTATTACCGTGTTTTATTTGCCAGACAGTGAAGGCAGTGATTCGCTTAACACAATTTCTGTTCTAGTTTGTTCCCAGTATTCAAACGTTATATTGTGTAGATTTCGGCCAGATTCTGATCTTTCCATGTAAGCTCTACAATAAACATTCACAATTGTTTTTCTACAACTTTAAGTCGGTGAAAACCCAACAAATGTGTTGGGAAGTCATTTTTGTGCTGAGTTTTCAGGGGCAATTACAAGGAATACACAGTAAGAATAAAGTAAAAACACTTCTATGCATCAGTCTATGGTACTCCACATCCCACAATGCAATGCTCAAAACTTTTCCAACAGTGTCAATAAACCGAGTGTTTAGGGTGGGGATCAAAACAAACATTTGAGCAGAATTTTCAACCTTTTAAATATTTCTATTTTTAACAAACACTTAATTAAATTATGTTAAATAAAAAGGGATGAAAATAGATCAGGATAATGAATGCTTTGATTATTTAGTTTAAGGACAAAAAGAGAGCTCTGTACCATTTGTGTAGCATGTAAATAGATTAAAATAGTGTTCCTCTAGATTGAACAGTTTCTCCTTCCACTTTTCACCTTGTAAACAAAACTTGCATGCACGACAAAATACCACATTGCACACGAGGAGTTTGACTTTCACACCTTTCAGCTATCTCCGCCTTCCCTCGTGGAGCTTTAAGTGTGTGTGGGCGTGACATAAAGTGTCACGAAACGAGCCTCTTTAACTTCTTCATCAAGTGAGTCAGAGTCTGCGAGGGTACTCCAGAGCCGAACCATTTACCCCAAACTCATAACTTAATCCTAAGTATTCACGCGTTCCCCTTCTCTTGAGGCTGTAATGTGTACATTACTGCTGCCACCTACACTTGGATAAAAAAAACAGAAACACACACACCTGGTCCACAAGTCACATTAAACCCACACAGTAGCATTAGCACTTGTATCATCCATATCCACCTTTTTCTCACACTGCTTCTCTCCCACACGCTATCATTAGCCACATACGAAGAATCATATGCATCACTGATGATGTCACTCAGGTTGTTATGTTGCAATTAAAAAGAATATGTGGACTTTATTAGCATATTTCACAGCATTAGGGGAATGCTTTATTCTTATATAATATAATACCACTATTGAACGATCTACATTACTCATAACACCGCATCATCATTTTGTTTTATAGGTTCTTTACATGGGAATTTAATGATCCTTTCATCATACATCATACTCTTTTATGGAATTGCCTTTTCTTTGAGATGAAATTTGCTATGTTAACGTTGGTTAACATCTGTGGAGCTTAGTTATTTTCCACACACATTTTCCTGCTGATGATGTTACAAAACAAAATAAAAATGTCTGTATGTCAGATTTTGTCTGTATTACTGAAGTGTAACTACTTTTTAAAGAATCACTAGCTTAGAAAGATGGAAAAATAGTTATAATAAAAACAAACATAGAATAGGTCCAAACAGTTTTTGTAAAGGTACGAAAAGGAACATGATGAGTGGAAGGTTAGCTATTCCTGCTCAATTTTGAGAAAATAGTCTTGAGGTGGTAAGGTAATTGTCATACCGTTATGAGAATAATAGTACAATTAAAAAAATGAAAGCTTGTTTGTATATTTGAAATGTGGCTATCACATGATATATACAGTATAACAGAGCTATTAAAAAATGTAACATTTTAAATTGTTGTTTGTGCATACGGGCAAAGTTTTCATTCGTGGTACATTGGGGTAAAAAAGATGTCTGGCCCCTTTTTTACATATTGTTTTAAGGAAAAAATTTAGCCACTGAAATATCAAGTGTGTATTGCTTAATAAAGTAGAAAAATGCTAGCTTTCTAGCTAGTTTTTTGTAATGCAGGTTTGATTGTTGATTTTCAGCACTTTCCCTATTCAACTCGTTATCACCCGTATCCATGGAAACCCGAGAAAAACTTTTTGATGTCAATTATTAAAAAGGCAATGTAGGACATTAGGTATTAAACCAGGAACTATTGAGTTGTATTTTCATGTTTTCCTTTCCACTCTGTTATCACAAAAAGGTAACGTAGTGGAAAGACCTTCATCATTTAACCTCATGTTAAACAAAAATGACGAAGATGGTCATATACACAGCTTACATGGAAAATTAAGTGAGCTACTGCAACCCTTTAATTCCATTATTTCCAACATCCCAAATGTTCCTCTAATCACAGTTTTGCCCATACAGACCTCATGTGATCAGCAATTGTAGAAACTTTCCAAACAGCCCATCAGCATTAGCAACAACGCTACACATAGAGACGAATAAATCATCTTGGTCAAATATGCTTGGGGATAATATCTACATAATGCCGTAACACATCAAGTTGCTGCCCTGTGATTACCTGATTGGCTCTTTGCTAGCATAAATTGTCCGAATGTTACAAACTCTTCAAGTAAATCACTTTGGCAGAGTTTTTAGGGGCAAACACAAGAATTCACAGTAAGAATGAAATACATAGACTTCTATGCATGTCTAAAGGACTCCACATCCCAGAATGCAATGTGTGAAACTTTTCCAACAGTGTCTTTTTTTCAAGCAAGTGATCCTTGATTTATTGATCGATGAGTCCTACACTAAAAAAAAAAAAAAAGATCTCCAGCAGCTTTAATCTTGATTGAAAAAAAAAAAAGAAAAAGAAAAACCTGCTTTGGGATGCATTGCAACACCATGCAGTAAAATAAATGAATAAAGATCAGCTTTCTAATTCTTCACCTAATACAAAGTGACAGCATTAGCTAATAAACTCTAAGCTCTTTGAAAACAGCAGTCAAAATGGAATATAACCTTAGAGCGCATCTTGTTGCTTGTGCATGTTTTCTAATTGGGTCAACACAAGCCCTGAAAAGTTCCTAAAAAATCCAGATGGAGGATGATGACGTGGAGGTGCACTGAAGGCGACATTAGTGCATTTTAACTCCATCAAACAACTTGGCAACCCAGAATAGCTGTGTGACTTCATGAATAGACAATGACAGGGGTGCTGTTTTTCTGACATGTTAAGTCACCATGCAGCTGTTAAACTGTGGTGTTTATAAAGAGATAATTAATCTCATTAAATGAGGTAAAGCGGAATATAAATATAGTGAGCCAATAATGTCACTTCTTTTTTCTCATTATGTCAGAATTCTTCCAGTAAACCCTAAAGAGGACAGACATCCTAACCTTATGCAAAACCTGAACTTCTCAGTAAATTCTATGCTAATGACGGGGTCGATTAGAAGCTTCAGTTTAGAACACAGAATGTGATTGTAGAAGCCGCCTGTGAAATAGGCAACGATCAGAAAAGATGTGCACACAAAGAGATGCTTTGTATATTACACTGTATCATCACCACTGTACACCAGCGCATAATAAACTACAAACTATTTGCAACAAAGAAAGGTAGGAGTAACACACAACATAATGCATAACAATAGTAACCTGCAAGAAGTGCGTCTATACAATATTCTACTACAGACATTGGCAACGAGTGGCCCGGGGACCACACGCGACCTTTGATCTGGATTTGTGTGGCCCCCAACATAAATGTAAAAAAAGTCAAAAAGTACATAAAACAATAATAAAAATACACAGTTACTCCCAAAACACACAAACTGACTATGAAAACACACAAAACTAGGCAAGACCTGCATTTGCAAGGCAAATACATATTTGGCAATTGAAAATGACAAACTCTATCTGGATTTGTTGACAAGTTTGTTCTTTTTACTAATTAAATTGAAAGTAATAATGAGCTTCAGTCCCAGTAAATAAAATACTCCACTTGAGATTAACTTTTCATAACTGTAAAACTGCAAAATTGTACAATAAATATTCGTAAAGATGTGGAACATTTGGTTTTTGACACGACCTTGACCTTGACATTTTGGCTCCAAAAAAGGTCGACTGTACATCCTTGACATTGCTCGTATGAGATGACGTACGTGTCAATAGTGCTGCATTGGAGGAGTTCCAGGACAAAGCAAGTCGCTGAGGAAAAATAATAACTCCAACGAGAACAATGTATTTTTTGCCAAATACAATAAGAATATACAAATTGGAATATACAAACATTTTTTCAAAAACATATAAAATTACATAAAATATGCCAAATGACTAAAAAAAAAACTTTTAGACACAGAAGGACTTAAAATTATAAGACAAATATATAAATTGAGAACAAAAAACGTAAAATGCGAGGAAAATATCAAAAATTACTTAAAAAACACAAAATAACAAAAATACATATTCATTCCTGTATTCATGCTTAGATTAGTCATTATTCTAAACACTGACATGGATGTTGATAACATGGTCAATCACATTTCTGTGGCCTCTGCTGTGATAAAAGTTGCCCATCCTTGTTCTACAATGTGTCATTTGTGTGTTCCTTGTGGAACATCCTAAGCTTTAACATGTACCGTATTATTATTTCTAATGCCCTGTAGAAGCCATGTGTGCAAAAGCTCCCAGCATGGTAGCTGTTTTTATAAGAGAAAATTCCCAAGTCCAGTGGAGTAAAAATCCAGCCTCAGCTCCAGCTCTTTGCAGCCATTACATTTGTTAAACAGCATCTAGTCCTGCCAGTGCAAGCTCCTGCTGCGAGCTTTGTTGTGTTGGCAAAAATGCAACAGGAAAGCACAGGCACATTTATCAGTGAGGCAGTTTCACGTCCAAGTTTGGATACAGAGTCAGAAACAGGTTCTCCCTTGATGCAGTGACTAGTTAATTATTCAGTTGTTCTATTTCTGGGAGACTCTTCTTTTTATTTAACAAGCATTTTACAATGTAACGTGCCTGTAACGTGTTCTCTAATGGAGCAACATCATTTTTGCAGAAAACTGAAAACCTGTGAGACATGTAAAAGTGTCAAAGTAGCACAGCTTCACAGTTTGCCTCAATGTTGTTGCACTGGTTGTTATCAGTGACTGTTCCACAGTTTTTATGTGTCTGTTGGAATATTAGAAAGACTGATGAATAGGAGCATAACCAACTAAATTATGTATTTAAAGCAGAACTAAGTAACTTTTTCACCTTAATAAATCCTTTTCGTTTATGGGGCGATTGGGGGTCTTTCATCCCCCTGCTGAAAACTCGCAGCGCCGTTCACGTTCTCGTGACAACACGTGCTGCTTTATGACAGCCCAATACACACTAAAGGTGCGTTCACACCGAACGCGACTGTAGCGACTGCAGTCGCTTCAATCGCCAGTGATGAGATGCTTGAACACAGTGGTGCTTTTTGGTCACTTCATCGCTCCAGTGGCGTCATTACGTGTACGTGTGCATGTGCGTGTGCGTGTGTGTTGGGGGTGGGGGGGAGATAACTGGCTGATCACTTCCCTTATCATAAACAGCACCGTTTTTGTGGTATAAATGATCAACTTACTGAGTTCATGAATGAGTTCACTCAGAATGTAGGCTTATTCAAGATGAACTGCTTTAATTTTGCCCCGGTATGTTTAGGAACCCTCCCACTGCCCGTCTCACTGAAGCGGGAGGGAGGAGCTGCTTCCTCGTGGTGTGGAGTGTTTACGACAGTGACATAATCAAAAGGAACCTTTATGGGGAACGCTAAGCAGAAGTTACTTAGTTCTGCTTTAACTAGTAGAAATATCGACATTTGACTTTCTTTCTTTTTTTTTTGCACACATGAAATACATAGTATGACAATGTAAAGCCTTTTCACAGGGAAAGAATAAATTAAAAATGAAGTTGCTGGTGAGGAAGGAAACCTGAGGGGCTTATAGTTGAGGCTCACTATTATATGACTTTCTTGTAGAAAGATATAAGAATGTGTAAAAAAAAAAAAAAAAAAAAAAAGGAAAGAAAAGAAAAGAAAAGAAACAAGAGAAAAAGATAAAAAGATAAAACAGAAAAAATTAATGAGGGAAAAAGAAGGAAATCAAACAAAACAACACAATGTGCGTAACCCTAAACTTCTCCATGAGTGACAGAGGATTAGCAGACACATTAATTAGATTTAGAGTTCTTTTATTTTGTATCAGATAAATGGGATACATTTAGTTAAAAATTGCACAAACATACATCTCAATTATCACATGATACAGAGTTTATCTATTAAACATTTTGCTAAGTTTTGCCTAAACCTGATCCAGGATAGTCACGTTGATCATTGTCAACCAAAATACTCCTGCTTGCCTTAAGTAACATTTATTCATCATTCATTCATTCATTTATTTATTTACCACACATTAAAGAAAAAAACAACATTTAATATACAAGGAGGGAACAAAGCAGAAATGTATAAGAGTTTCATCCCTTTTCAATAAACACATGCAATTTAAAATAAGAGCTAACAAACTCTTGTGAAATCAGGAGACAAAATGCACAATTAACCTTTGATATATGAGGAAAAAATATTTATAAAGAAAGTACCGGTGCACAAAAACCAATGTCAAAAGACATTGAAAATATTGAAGAAAATATTAATTGAAAATCAAAAATGAAAACATATATACATATCCATACATATATCCATACACTGTATATGCATTAACACTGGCTTTCCTCTTGAATTCTCTGCACTTAATGTTTTCTCAAATATATAAATTAACAGTTTGATTTTCACTCATTTAAACTCTACAGGGTGACAGATGTTGGCTAATGGCTTTGTATTGGATTCTTCAAAGTTAGTGCAGACGATAATTTCCAATCACAGATTTACTTTTCACTTAATGTTGCCCAGTAGTTACTGTGGCCTCTTGGGTTCTTTTTATTGTTGAATCACAGTGGGGATGAGAGAAAACAATAAAATATACTTTAAAATAGCTCTGTATAGTATTCTGTGAAATAAAAAGCCTTGCAGAAGCATAAAATCACCTTTTTCTATTCAGTTTATTTGTATTTCTGTACATGTGTTCATGTGATGAACTGACGACCTGTCCACTGTGTGTTCTGAGTCCTAGAGGAACATTCTATTTTATTTTATTATGTTTCTCTTTAGCTAGTCTTTAATTTAGCATCCATCTCTCTTTTCGTTAAGCATTTGAAGACATCACCTGATCTGGACGTTGCTGTGCAATCGACTGTCAGACTTGTTGCTTCCTAGTGGATAATTGTTCTTTCCTGTGGGAGAACACTTTGAACTCTGAGGCTAGTAACATCATTACTAATAACGGCTGTGTGAAGTGCTAATAGTTTTAGCCTTGAGGAGAAGTCATTTGGATTCTGTCTGTTTCCTTATACCAAAAGCAAGTATCACACAGTTTAGACGTGATGACGGTTAATCCCACTGTGTTTGACATCAAATGATGTCACCTCGGGTTAAATGTCCATTGTGATGAGGAGTGAAACGGCCAGTGGCGATAACTGTTGTACTTCCTCTTTAGTTAATTAGTTTAGATCTAAAGAAACTCTAATTATTGCAGTGAAGAATGACATGGACTGCTGTATTAAGTAGGGATGTGTATTGCCATGAATCTGACGATACGATTCAGGATTTGCATATCACGATACGATATAGCTCAATACTAAACAATACGATATACATTGCGATATCAATAATTACGAATTTCCACTTTACAAGTACAAAATGGTTTGAAAGACAATTAAATTTTTTTAAACTTGCAAGAACAAGGAAATGTAACTGTAATTCAAGAACAAATATCAAAAACAAGTAGTATGTTTAGAAAACTGTTAAATAACATTTTTTTTTAAAGGTTAACTTTTACTTCTACAACAGATTCTGTTTCTGAAGATAACATGGTTGATTTTTTGCTTTTGAATAGATAGACCCAGACACAGAGATAGACAGAGAACGAAGAGACACACAAACATAGAGAGACATAGGCTTCCTCTGGCCACCTGTGTGTGTATTATAATTGTAATTGCAACTACAGTAAACCACATTGAAATAGAACTACTTTTGTTCTCAGAGCTGTTCAATTAAAAGGTCCGGGAAGAAAAAACTTTACAAAATCAAATATACTGTGTGAAGGAATAAAACTTCAAGTTGAGGTAAAACGTGTTAAAGAAATGATAAAATGCATACACATGCACACATTCCATAGTCAATCATCAATACGTGCATATAGGGCAGGGCGATATGGAACCAAACTCATATCTCAATATTTGTTTTCAAAATGGCGATACAGAAGTCCCTCGCTATAATGCGGTTCACCTTACATGGCCTCGGTCGTCAACAAAGACTCTGATTGCGTTCGGCATCAATGTCTGACTGCTAGCAGTGTGACTCTGAAGTGCTGTATGTTTTAAAACAGGTTTATGTTTTAAAATCTACAAAGGTTTGAACTTTGAGAGTGTTTAAGCAAGAGAGAAATGTTAACTCCTGTCTGAGAAAAGTGTATAAAGTGTGTGGTGAGGGGTTTTACAGCATTAAAACATGTATAATTGTAAAAAATAAAGCTGACTACTTCATGGATTTTGCCTATTGCAGGTTTTTTTTAGAACGTAACCCCCGCGATAAACAAGGGACTACTGTATACAATATAAACGTCTTAATAGAAAGACAAATCTGGCTTGAATTTGCTGATAAAAAATGTCACAGGCACATTTATGAACAAACGGCTGCACAATATGTTCTACTCTTGTCTTCTCCTATGAGGGACAGCACGTGTGAGTGAGTTCTGTAGTGTGGCTTGTTTAGGGGAAAGTCTGGGTTAGGAGGAGCTGTTCTAAGAAGTAGTGAAAGCAGCAACTCCTAAAATGAGTATTTTGATAGAAAATAAGATATAAAATATGTATGTATATATATGTTTATCGATATAGGTGATACTGTAATTTTCTATATTGCAAAAATAGTAAACTCGATATATCGCCCAGCCCTACATACGTATACTTTAACCTTCAAATGAGGGTTACACCATAGAGCCAGAGGTAGATTGTGCCCTCTGGTTACTGTCTCTTTCTGTGTATGATGGTAACAAATGCGAGTGAACACCTCCTATGTAGCGTGCCATCCTACCCTAAACACACACCCCCACCCCAACTCTCCCTCCATTTGCCCGGCCACTTGCTGGTGTCTGTTTGTAAGATGAAGGGATAAAGGGCGAGGGACGGAGAGGAATGGAAACAGACGGGGAGAAGGACACAGCAGGGGGTTGTCACAGCACATAACACCAGGGCAGGAGCCTCCAAGGTTCAGAATGGACAGGGGGTGGGGGGGGTCACAGGTGAAGTCATTGCACAACTAACAGCGAATTAGAGCGTAATGCACAGGTGTTGGATAGACCTTTCACTGCATGTTTTATTTCACCTTAGTCCTTTATGTTCAGGTAACTTATAACGAGCCATTTTATGCTTCATTACCTTTCTCGATGTGTTGCAGCCACAGGGATTTAAAGCCAGAGAACCTCCTGCTGGATGAAAAGAATAACATCAGGATAGCAGACTTTGGAATGGCATCCCTACAAGTCGGAGACAGCCTGTTGGAAACCAGCTGTGGGTAAGTATCCTCTGGACTACCATTTTTTCTGCTTTTTTCCATGCCATGTTGCATGTTTCCATTTAGAAAAAAGAAAAGATTTAATGACAGCAGGCCCAGCATGCAATAAGTCGAGTTATTAGAAGTGTTGCTGTTTGTAGTGTTTTAAAGGCGTCCATTTTTGGCTGGTCCCTTGAGGAGAGACATTATGTTCTTCTCTGAGGACACATAACCACCAGCAGAGTCAGAGAAGCAGGCATGACCCCACATTATTGCTCTCCATCTCCTCATATCTCATACAAAGTTTATGATAGCACAGTCACGACTGCAACAGGCCACATCCATCACACCACTATAAAACATCCTGTTGCAACGAAAGCAAAGAAGCAGTGAAATCAAACGAGGACTTCACTTCTCATATCGTGGTTTTATTTAAAATCGCGGCCATATTCAACGATGACAAAGGCACCAGTTTTGATTACATTATTCCACCCTCAGGACTCTAGCTTATAATCAGGAAGCGTGGTCATCAGAAACTTTTTTATTTCACTTTTGAAGAATCAAACTTGATTACAACAGAATCTACACTGAGCTTAAAGTCACAAATAATCTTTATTTTTACTGATGAACTCTGAAGCAGCTGAGGCAATCTCAGAAAAAGAAAGTCATGAACTGCTGAAACCTTTTGTCCCTAGTTGACTCTAAGTGTGAGTTTATATTGGAGTAACTGAGGTTAGAGCTTTGCCCTCACGTTGGTTGGGGGTTGGCAGAGTACTGGTTAACTGGTTAATTCTTTAAACTTTTACAACACATGGATTAGTAGTAATAACATAATAGTAGTTTAGCTTCACGATTGAGATGTTGGAATAATTTGACTGTTACAGATCCACCTAAATCTAACATTAGAATATCTTTGGGATCTCCTTTGTCTTTCATTTCTTTGAAACAACGTTTATAGTTTGTGTAGTTTGGTATTATTGAAAAAAAAAAAAAAACTATAAATAAAACCAACAACAGTCCTATAACACAAATTAACTCACATGCAGGAATGCAAATAACCTCTACATAAACTAAATATTATTAATACAAAATTCTAAAATAAATAAATAACAATAATACAAAATGTAGTTATGGAGCTTTAGTATTTATTAATAATAATAATAATAATGCATTGGACTTTATATAGCACTTTATAATGGACACTCAAAGCGCTTCACAGAATTAAGGCATTATTCTTTGACTCCACACCTAGTGGTGGTAAGCTACTATTGTAGCCGCAGCTACCCTGGGGCAGACTAACAGAAGCGAGGCTTCCATAGTGCACCATCGGCCCTTTCGACCACCACCAACACTCACTTATACACTACATTTATACTAGGCAATGTGGGTAAAGTGCCTTGCCCAAGGACTCTAGATCAGGCAATGACAGGCTGGTATTGCCAATTAATTTCTTTGTGTGTTGATCTCCATTTACGCTCCATTTACGCTCAGCTCTTCTACAGTCAGATTTCAAATTCTGCATTATCTCAGTCCTCCTCCAAGGTATTTTCTGTGTGTTTGGTTTTCTCTTAGTTTTGATTGGAGCCACCATATCTATGACATTACAGACTGTCATAGATATGGTTGTATTTAGAGCAGTGGATCCTAAACTTTTTTTTTGCACCCCACTTTAAAGAATGAAAAACTCTCAGGGCCCCCTATCACACAAAATATCCAAAAATAATGGGTTTAAAAAAAGGGACTTTTTTCAACAACAACAAAAAAAATTGAACTATTCTTTTTCAAATTTCATAAAAATAAAATTTTTATTCACATATTTTGAAACAGCACTAAAGCTCTTTATTAATAAAGTTACTCTAGGTCAAATTGCCCTTCAGGGTTTTTTTTTTTTTTGGTACATTAAAAACATTTTTTTAAATAAATAAAGCAAAATTCATTTGCAAAAAAAAAAAAAAATCATGCAGTTACGGCAGCTGAAGTAAACGTGCATGCTTTCACGTAAGTGCAGCAATAATTCCATTTGCACTTTAGTCTTGATAAAGGGGCGGATTCACTAAGATCTGAAATAAAGGGTGGTAAACCAGGTGCGTCCCTAAATCCTTTGGTGGTGCTGCTTCCTCACCTGCTGTGGGGAATTCACTAACATTGTGCCACTAGCTGCGTGCATAGGCGTGGTTCAGACCGCCCTATTTAAATGAACATGAATAAACAAACATTTTGCATTTATTTATTTTTATACAACTTTAAAACCTAATGATATTTTTTCCCCCTAATTTAATTTAGGTGTTCCGCCACATCCTGTAACTTTGATCTTATCAGTCCATGAAAAACAGGCAGATTTGGACAGAAATTGATTGATCTGTTAATGCCAAAGATCTGAGTTAATGCACAACAGAGTCTGTCAGCACCATTTGAAGATGATCTACTGATCATCATCCAGCAGGTCTGAGCTCCTGAGTAGTCACGCACGCTCTCATTTGTGAACATTGTTCCATCACTGCGTAAATTAAGCAGCTGGTCAGTTGATTCTGGCCTGATACTCCTGCCATCAACGCAACACGAGAGGTTTACAGTCAAAACATGGAGATGAAGACACAGGAGCGACATCCATGGAGCTCTATGCACAGCATCCTCTCTGCACCGCAGCCACTGCACTCCACATGCGCTGCCGCGGGTGTCCAGTTTTTTCGCCCCCTCACACACTTTACTCACGTTTTCTTATTCAGTGGCTGTTCATATTGACTATTGTTTTATTTAAATTGTTTTCTTATACTAGACGTTTTTTTCATCTCCGCTGTGTTTTGTGTCAACATTCAGTGCAGTGATGATCTCTGTGTTCGAGCATTTCATCCTCGCATTTTTTTGCGCCCCTTATGAGATCCGCCTACTTTACATATTCATCAGAGGGAAACGTGCTAAATGGATTGTGGGCGCATTGTGACACACAGAAGACTGATTCCCTAGGGTTTGTACCCCTTATTGGCGCGTAGAGTGACGTTTGCACACATTTTAATACCCCTAAACCTTTAGTGAATCCGCCCCAAAGAGCGCAAAGTGTCATCAATAAGTTGGCTAGAAAAGAGGTTTTTACATTTGAAGTTTCCAAAAATATTTCATATTCGACAAACGCAGCATGACTCACGCATCACGTCGACAGCCATGAGTTGAGTGATGGGAAGAAGTTGCAACATCTGTCCTGGCTCACATTGACTCTGTCCAGATTAAAGCTCAGAAGCAGCTGCAGCAGGAATTACTCAGAGTTGCACAAATTGCACACTTCCACACAAAGCTTAAATAATCAAGTCATCTAAGACTGTGTTCTTGTCTTACTTAGTCATCTCACTCCCACTGACCCCTCCCCCTCGTCACACGATACACATGCATCCAGCTAAAACACGTGTATCATTTGGTCCACAGCAGTATGGATTAGGCCAGCTAAAAGCATCAAGCATTTTGAACCATAAATCAGATGTGCAGCGTTACATTGCATCCTGTCAGTGTCAGAGAGAAGCTCAGGCCTCTTGTGAGAAGTGGATAAATATGGCATCAAAATGTAGCTTTTGAGGTTAAAGCTCTTTAACTACTTTAAGAAGTGCTTTTACTTCATTCTTACAGTGATTTCTTGTGGGTTTTTTTGCTAGAGAAGAGCACGATTTGCTTGACGTCATTTTTGTTCTGGTTTGTTTTCGATATGATGTCACTCCGATGTCGGCGGAAGCCACTGTTTTGCCATAAACTGTGTAAACGCCAAAAATGTTGCTTCTGCAGTGTTTTTGGGACAAGAACAACTTTTGGATGACATGCACTTTAAATAATATAATTCATGTGCTATAGCAGCTTTGTCATTTGATTTGTTTGTGGAAGGTTGAACAATCACTTTTTAATTCTGCTTTTGAACATTTTAAGGTGGGGGGAAAAAAATCAGCTGTTATTTCAAATAAAGCAGTATTTTCTGAGGTTTTTACTCTGGCAAATACTTTAATAGAATTCAGTTCTGGTTCACCACAATGACCTGTAGATCCATGTGGACGCAAGGCTGAAAAAACAAAACTGTTACGTGTTGTCAAAGAGACTTGCATCAATGCCCTATCTCTGGTTTTCTATTTGTTGTTTTTTTAACTGAACCAGTAACCTTCTGGGCAACCAATTAATAACAACTAGAATGTATTTTTGCTTCATTGATTTTGTAGAAATGTTTTTTTTTTTCTTGGCACGCACATGTCCTTAAGTTAAACATGTTGGTGCCATTTGCATTTTCCTATATTGGCTCCAGTGTGCCATGTGGTTACTGATTACTTTTACTCTTCTGGCAGTCGTATTACTAAGTGTACGTATGACAGGGTTTAATTAAACACATTTATCAGGCTTACAGTCACCGTGCAGCAGGTTGACATAAATGTAATCCATTCAAAGTAATAGAGCTGGAACTTGCTCCAGGTGAAAAATAAGGAGGAACCATAAGCCATATGCATAAATACATGCATGCAGACGTGGAGATGTATGGAGGAGCTTCAACACTGACAAGCAAAAGCAGATTCAGGAAAGAACATCATCTAGCCCCGTCTTAATTAGTCCAGCTGTGAGTTCAGCCGTGCTTAGTGTTTACATTATTTCGGTCACACCAAAGAATAGGAGACTTGAAATTGGGTCTGATATTTTTTTTTTTTTTTTTTGTGCCAAAAGCCTTTTTCTGTTTTTATGATTCACAGGATCCAATTTGAACTTTTTCACTCACACTTTTTAAAATCATTATATGCTCAGTGTAGTGTGAATTTAAATCAACTGTACATTTATGAAGTCTCGTTTCCATTCACAGTTCAAAGAGCTTCCTGTAGTAGACATCATCTCATGTTCAAAAGCTCCCACAGATATTTTATGCATCATTTATTTCTCCGTCTATGTTGTTAAATAAAGTAGTTCAAGCCGAATTGTCTCCTGCTGTACGGTTCGTTGGTGGTCTCCAGCTTTAGGCAGATCTCTTATGAGTTGTTTTTGTTATTAGATGCTAAATTTCAAGACAGTCGGCGAGGCAAATGTAAGAAAAGTGGATAGAACTCTCTCTGGTTGGATGAAGCAGCTTTTAAAGAATCCAATTTCTCTTTTTTTGTCATCATTTAAGAGTTTGGCAACATTGAAATAGTAATCATCAGTGCAAAAATGATCATTTGATTTGATTTGAACCTTTAACTGAAACACATTTAGAGTGATATAATGTCAGAATTACATTGATAAAAAATTATAAACCAACTCTCATTTATTCATATGTTCCTGAAAGTGTCTCCTGTTTTAATACTTAGATAGTTCAGGGCACTCAGATTATATGAGTCGAAAATCTTTAAATATTTGGTTTGAATTCAGAGTTTACTTTTTAAACAAGGCTGAAACTGCCTCTGGTAACTTTACATCTCTGAGTTGTTGGTTTAAATTCATGCTGTAAGCCAGTCGTGTACCCTTAGGGGTACTTGAACACAACTTGGGGGTACACAGAAACATTTGTAAATTTTGTTTCTTAGGACAAATTTTTACATGCACACAAACATTTTCCTGATCCTTCGATAATAAATTGTAGCACAACTCTGTTTGAATTTTATCAAAAGGTGAAGTTAAAAAAACAAAAATGGCTAAAACATCAGAAATAGATGAGAAAGAGGCTTAAATCCATGGTTAATGTTGAACCAGATGCAGGACAGTGTTCAGGCGAACCTGCTGACACAAATAAACAATGCGTAACATGCACTAAGGGGTACTAGCATTAAGACAGAACGGATAAGAGGACACAAAAGGATGGGAAACACTGCTGTAAGCTAACCACTTTAGTGTTCAGTTGAGAGTAAACTGAAACCTCCATTCTTAAGCTTTTCCCTCCTTGGTTTGCACCAGTTTTGAGGTCAATTTCACTCCATGTCACTGTCTTAGAAAACTAACTTAATGGACAGATAGGGCAATAGCACTGTCATGGTTGAAAACGTGGAATCCAAACCACTCATTTTTAAACGATTTGTGTCTAAAACATCTGGAAACAGACACCGAAGAAGTGAAAACATGACTAGAATAGTGTTTGCCATTGAGAGAATAAAAATGGCAACATTTTGGTTGCTATCCCTTTTTAAAAACCAACCCTGACAGTGTTTTGTGGAAACTTTAGACAAAGACAGTTCGAAATGTCACACTCCGTACTATACACTACAAACTCAACGAGTATATACGGTCTACTACATACTGTAGTATGCTTAGGATGATGACTGTTTCCACTGAAGTATACTTCCAAGTTGGATTTTAGATTGGGCCCAGAAAATCCAGTCCGTACTGCCCCTGGCCCGCGGGCATAAAGCCCGACCCAAGCCGAGCCAGACCCATTAACTTAAACTGTAGGCCTGAGCCCGAAGCAAACCTATTGTAAATTATTATTTTATTGAACGTATTGCTGCCGGATTCTCCACCTTTGAAAGTTCTGAAAGCATTTAAGTGAGAAAGTGAGCAAGTAGAAAATCAACATGTGGTCATTTGATCCAATAAACTTGGGGAAACACATTTCATTTTCTGAGACCCGCCATACTGACAAAACTTCTGGTTAACTTCAAAACAAGAGCACTATTTATAAAAGTGTTAAAAAGCTAACAGAAGACAAGAAGAGATGCTTTTGTTTTGAAAAGAGGATGTTTGATTTTTAGCTTGAAGCCGGTCCCAGGACTCGCAATGCATTATGGGGCAGTTGAGTATGTTTAGTGTGCCTTAAAAAATGTCCCGATATAGTATACAGCCTTGTATTTCTTGAGTACTCAATCTTTTCACACTTGACATAACTTTGACATAGAAATTTAGTATTTAGAGTAGTACGTTAGTATGACATTACCAACACAGTCTACGAGTTCTGTTTATGCTTCTTGCTTCAGTCATAACAGACTCCAACCTTTGCTCTCGACTGCAACCTTCTACATTTTTATGAAAAATGTCTCTAACATCTCTAAATATCATTGACAGTCAAGCTGAAATCAAATGGATTTAAGTAGCAGACAAGCAACTTTTGAGAAAATGGCATTTCAATGCATCAAATCTTCAATCAGTCAAAGCTGTGTGACTGTTTCATCCTGAACCTTCACTGATTTGACTTCTCAACTAATAAAAAGTAAGAACTTTTGCCCAAGTGGGGGTTTCTTTTGGCCTAAACTTTAAAAATCGAAGAACCACGATGGAGCGCTGACTACCAATCGCTTTTATTTAATAATTATTAAATATTTATTAATATTAATATTTATTAATAAACCAAACCAGTTTATTGAAATAAACACAAAAATGAAAGAGATTTTTTCACATCATGAATTCTAAATTCTGGGCCATGTGCAGTGCAGAGTTTGCAGGCGAAGGTGAAGCAAAAAGGATCCTTCATTCAACAGCAGCTTTTATGTAAAATATGTGAGGGTCTAAGTATACACTATGGCTGAATAATCAATTCTGAACTTTGATAAAAGTTTCCCAGTTCTGAATTTAAATCTGTGCTGCTTAAGCATATGTACACAGCACAGGGTCTTTCAAGTACAAATCCAAATCCTAACTTTCTCATCTGCATAATGCATTTGACATTACAGATCAGGAAGGGATTCATTTGCATAGGCTTGTGTGCACTTGAACTCGCTTATTGACTTTACAGACTTATTTATCTTCCAACAGTGGTTAAAAACTGGCTGCATCTTCAATAGCACACAGAACCAGACGAGCCTATGGGTGTTTTTGCATTAATATTCTCTCATTAAAGCATTCAAGTAATAGACTGAGGGAGGATAAAGAGGTTTAGGCAAATCTCACCAAGGTTTAAGTGTGTTCTAGTTTTTAATTTTTTAATTGTCGGTGTAGATTGTGATACGCTAATGGTTTTGGAAAAGTAGGAAATTTAAAAAACACAAAGTTTTTGTGTGTAGAAAATAAATTAAAAAAATGAACTCTAACCCTGGTGTTCTTGTTCATAGCCACTGGCTTATGGGGCCCATTTTTACAATCAGGCTTCATAAATCTTAATATGATATTGATGTGTCAATTCAGGCATTGGCTTTACTGTCAGTCCACCCAGGGGCTGTAAAGATTAGTGGGTCTGTTCACTGTCTGCTGTGAGAGGATGCCCTTGGCTGAGCACGAAAGAGGGCATCCCAACATCCCCACAATCTGTGCACCGATAAAGCCCTTTTTGATGTATGTGCAGAGATGTTTAATGTTTCATACTGGGTGTGGGGGGGTTATGCATTATGGAGTTGTTATAGCTTCTTTTCATGAGACTGACTTAGCCATGCATTTTCTGAAGTTTGAAACTGGTAGAATTTGTTCAATAATATGATATAAAACAACATGTATGTGTTTTGTTTTCTCTCAAGGTCTCCACACTACGCATGTCCAGAGGTCATCCGGGTAAGTCCATCTTTTTCATTATTTTTACACCTTAACACTGCCTAAAGCTAACAAACCTGCTTAACCCTCAGGGAGAAAAGTATGACGGGAGGAAGGCCGATGTCTGGAGCTGCGGGGTCATTCTTTTTGCTCTGTTGGTGGTGAGTATCATCTCATTCTTTACTAAATGAAGACAAGCGAACTGCCTTTCAGTTTGTAGTAGGGGTGGGATGATACGATACAATACAATAGACCCCACTAAACATCCAGCATTCACTGGACCTACAGTTCACGTCCACATCGCGTCGGTTTGTCCGGACCACATCTGCATGTCTATATGACGTTTGAAATACAGTAGGTTGGCATCTGAACGTCACGATCGTGACCTCATCTGGATGTTGATATGATTTGAACAGATTCCTGCTCACTTCTTGTATGTACTCGTATTCACATCTACTGTCACGTATATATCCAGTTGTATTTCACTAACATTTATACTATAATTTATGTTCTGTGATCTTTTTAAAAAATAATGTACATGTCAAGCCTTAATTCCCACTGAGCAAGCTAATGTTAAAACGATATTAAGAAGACGTCTTTTCAGACTTCGTCTGATTTAGGGCTGAGTATCGCCAGGTACCTCAAGAAATGATACATCGTGATTTTTTTTGCCCACAATAATGATATTATCACAATACAGCGATTGTGCGATAATGGATATTATATATGTATCCATTTTACAGGAATTACAAAACATTGTCAATCCAGTTCACATGAATGACAGCCAAGTAAAACAAAGTGCATACTGCACAGTGGCTCACACACACACACACACACACACTGTAAATTTGTAAATATCCACTCGTCACCTATTGTCTCATGGTACTGTGTATGTACTGCATCATATATGTGTAAAATGTATATATATACTGTATATATATATATATATATTGTTTTCGTCATGTCTTGTATGTTGCAATATAAAAAAATAATATATATATTTTTACAATATTGATATTTGGCGTCAGTATATCGATAACGTATGGCAAGACGAAATATCGCTATATATCGCACACACATCAACAAAAATGTCAAAACTTGACTTAAACATTATAATAATCCCAAAAACACTGGTATTGTACACTCACAGTGCAGAACGATTATTAAAATGCAATTAAGTTAGTAATTAAGATAATAATGTGGTTAACATTTCAAATTATTTACAATGTACCTTTGAAAAATTATGTGGGTAAAAGGATTCACATTTGGGTTTATTTCACAAACGTTAAGGAAACGCGCTTGAAAGCAGAGGGTCTGAGGTTCAAATCCAACCTGGGTCATCATTCTTGTGCAGGCTTTTTGGATGTCAGACCATCACATAATTTTTATGCCATTTCAATGTTGGTTTACTCAGTGAAACAATAATAAAAAGACAAAAATAATTGTAATTGGAGAAAAAGGTGCTTTTATTTGACTTAAACTTTGGATATACAGTATGTACATATATACTCCAGGCATGACCTTTCAAACTGAACAGGAATATAGTAAATTAAAAAAAAAAACAATCTTGTGTCTAGTAGATTATGCAGATATTTTATTTTCTTTGACCACTGCCCCTTCCACCGGCAAGATATTGCGATATCTTGTTGCGTGAAATATCATCCCACCGAAGTTTTTACATCTCGAGACTAGCACGATATACAGTATCTCTGCAAAGAATAGGCAAAATAAGCAAATGCTTCAGCCTATAGCTTTTCGATCCTTTTACATATTATGTTAAGATTATGTTAATCGTCTTTTGTTTCAATTACTTAGTGTTTGCGTGCATATGTATACATTTAAACGTTTGATTTTTGACTGAAAAAAACTAAACTATACTAAACATAATGGATTTTGAAACCAAACTATGATATAGTTTTTATTATGTCTTCCTTTCCTGCCAGCAGTGATGTCTCAAACTATTCTAGGTACTTTAAATTGTGGACTGAATTAAATAAACATAGTGATTCTAAAGTAATTCCTGGGGCCCAAACTTAAGGTTTGAAGTCAGTTTTTTTTAAAACATTTCAACATTTGATCTGAGAGAGAAAAGGGTTTGTACGACGACCTAGAGACTTGGATCAGATTTTCAGCATAAAATCACAGGACCTATTCATCGTACACTCTCTGTACACATCATGGTGTGCGTCTATGATGGGCTGCTTTTTACAGCTGCTTCATGTCTGGGTTCACTCAGCCATGCAGCCCTGAGTTCTTGTTTCGCCAACAGCTGGGCTGCTGTACTGGAGTTCTAACACATTTGATGCATCATGAATAATTCATGTGAAACCAAAACAAAGAATAGTGGCACATTTAAACACCATCACTGACAGGGATGCGTATGGCCACAGGCATGTGTTTTTTTTTATATTTCCTTCCCTCGCTTTGTTTGACTCATGGTCGTGCACAGTTTTCATCTTTGCTCTCGTGATGCAGATCACATGACCGTACTAGTTCTGCTTGGTCTTTAAATACAATTTTTGCTGTTGCTGTTTAATCTCAGGTGAACCTTTCACCGTGCAGCTGTTTGGCTGTGAGATAACATTTCTGATTGTGAGAGATATGCAAAAATTTGCAGCAGTTTATTCTTTTACACAAGTCCACACAGCTTTACCCCCCTACATCCTCATCCCTCAGCTTTTCCTTCAGTCTTTCTCCCCTCCTTCTGCTCTGGTAGAAGTTGTTATTCATCAAACAGCCACATCTGTGAGGTGTCAGCTCTCTCTGATAAATGGCTGTGATGCGAGAATGCTAAATGAAGGAGGTAAATGGCAATTCTAGGTAATTATTAGAAAAGCGTTCTTTTCAGTGCACCGCTGTTTGTTATTTATTTTCTTTCACAGTTGAGAGCAGAATGCTCATTCATGTCATTCAAGGTCTTTTTGCTTTGTTTTTTTATGGTTGTTCTCATTCAGGTGAGTGCTTTGTTTGCTGTTAAGATGCAGCGTGTCTACTGCAACACGCTTTTGCTCCAGTTATGTTTTTTGCAAGAATCTGCAATCAAGGCACCTTTAGGCTCAATAATCTTTTTTCTTTTTAACCTTTTATGAATTGTTTTTGCTTCTGCGCTGTGCAGGGCGCTTTGCCGTTTGACGATGACAACCTGAGGAATCTTCTAGAGAAGGTCAAGCTGGGAGTGTTTCACATGCCTCACTTCATCCCTCCAGACTGTCAGAACCTTCTCCGTGGGATGATTGAAGTGGACGCTTCCAAAAGACTAACGGTTCGTCTCACTCAATATATTATAGTGTACAATTTGCTCATGGCTTTAGTTTATTTGTCAACCACACAATAGTATTTTAGGTGTAAAACAGGCATTTTGAAGGGGTTATTGGGGGTTTGTTTGCTTTTTTAGGTGGACACTACAAACATCAATAACATTTTAACAGTAAAAAAAAGCTCTTTTTTAACCCCCGTTTGCGTACAATTATCACAGGTAGGGTTGAATTGTTTTTATTTTTATCTAACTATATCATATCCAAATATATATCAGATTTAATTAAAATTACCAGTAATACAATTAGAAAACATTTCAACTATTTTCAGTTGTATAGTTGGATACTCTCCAAATTAAAGGCTGACCCTTAGCTATGGCGAGCTGTTTAGGAAATTAAATCTTTATTAACAGACTGACTATATTTTGAAAGTTTGAATATATGTAACGAAAGTCTGAATTAGTAGCAGAACAGGGGCGGGGCTAATGACTGGGCCCTTTAAACCAAAATAATAAAGTTCAAGATTACATCATTTTACAACACACACATGCCTGCAACAGCAGGACTTACAAGCTTTGACACCACGGAGAGCGACTATGTCATTTTGAAGTCCGTCAAACGGACATGAAGTATAACAAAACAAGAGAACAGCAATACATTAGGATGGTCACTAACACAAATTCAAAGCAGTTCAGCACCACGGATAGCGACCACTTTTTTTTGACAGCCATTTTAACCATTTCAACTCAGAGCCTGTATCAGTAGCTATAAAGTTTAATAACTGGCACAGCGGCCCACATGTTTACAAACACTATTTAAATATGAAGTACTATAGGCCTATTCACCACCATTTGAAGGGCATACGACGAACCATGAGCTCCGTTAACTCGTCCACGATGCTCTGTATGTCTATTTTCTTTGCTCTCTCATTCTGTATGGACATCATGACAAGTCCACTCAGTCTCTCCTGTTCCACTGTGCTCCTCAACTGGTTTTTAAATACGTTTTTATATACGTAACGCTTGAAAAATTGAAAAATGGCAATGAATGAACTGCTGTTAAGGCTCGTAAATAGTTTGTAATATGTAGAAAGCTTGTCACCTGAGAACGCGGCTGCTTGTTTAAGGAAACTCGCTTTAAGTACAGGTGACTGATTGTAGGACTGATGCAGCATTCCTGAAAATGAGTGGTCATCTGATGCGCGCTCCTGGCACGATGTTCAATGGCCAGTTATTTATACATATCTGATAGAAAAACCCAGTGTATAACCAAAAGAAAACCTAAAAGCATTAAGTCCCTGTTACCGAAGGTTAACATGTATTTCCGCGTATTCTGATGGGTTTCAACGGATGAGTTTCCATCTCTACATTAAGTCTCCTCCTCACTGTCCCGCGTCTGCATATCAGTCCATTTACAGCTTTTTATGGTCACTTTTTACTGGATCCAGACTGAGATAACGCTCCGTCAGCTCCCCGTGCACCATCGCCTCAGCAGTCCTCCGGTTGTTTTGCACCGAGCCTGCGCACGCATGCACCTAATTTAGTATACATACGTCACACGAAATGGGTCTATATAAGCTCTGTATAAATTTGCATGATGGGTGACTGCCCATACTTTGTGCTCCTCTGGGCACAAGTCATGGAGAGCCTGCCTTCTCCAGCTCCCGAGTCGTGGTAGAGGCCCGGCTCCCTTATGTCCTACCTTCTAGGGCCGCGGGCGTACCGCCTTCTCAGCCTCCCCAAAGTCCCTCCCCTTGTCTGAATATTAACTAATATAGGGTTGAATTTATAAAATTAAAGTTATATGGAACAAAAGAAAAAATAAGTTTTGTGATTTAACACATGCAGGTCTAATGTTTTGTAATGTTATCAAAGAGATACTGCTGAATTTGCTGTTTTTTTTCAAAATGTTCTATTCTGAAATATACCAATATTTTGTCAAACTTTTTTTGAATCAGGTGGTCTTACACATATTAGAATATTCTAAAATATCACCATCAGTTTTAACACGATCACAGCCAATAACTTGTTGTACAACTACTAACTAATAACATAACTAATAAGATAATGTTTCAATTTCATATTTGCAAATATAATGTCCTGCCATCATTAAATTCTATTATTATATTCTCCTTATCATATGATGCATTATTCTGCTGTAACATGTGGAAGTGTAACCTAATGAACTATACATTATAATTCATAAACTATAAAGTGTAACAGCATTACACAAATAGTTTGTTTCTTTGTGTTTCTCCTTATCTTCACCGTGTTGGCCCATATCTATAGGCTTAAGGGGCTCAAGCCAATAACATCCATTTCCTGATTATTTTTGAGTTTGAGATGCTGTGAGGACAGTCATCTCATTACAATCCTCTCATCTTTACTATTCAACTGAACAAAAAGAGACCTGGAAAGATAAGCTGCTTGTTACACAAGACCAATAAATATGAGCAGTCCATCATAGAGAGAGAGAACTGTCCTGGCTGATAAATGACATGAAGGTTTCTGCTGTAAAAAGAGATGGTGAATGTGTGTGTGGATCCTTTCACAAACATTTAAATAATTGGATCATGACTTGTATTCTTCTGATAGCAAAGTGAGCATTTAAAGTCATTAACAAATCTTTGCCTGTGTAAGGTCTGATCATCCTGTTTTCAGAATTAATTAAGACGAACAACGGATTAGGACACATTTCATACAGTTTATTACAGGTGGGTCATTCCATGTCATTTATAAATGGCCCACGCACTTTGGCGTGAAAAACTACTAAATAAATGATTATAAGACACAGAAGGATTTTCAATATTAGCGAGTGGTGAAGTAACCAAAAGTCAGATTCCAAAATTAAAATCATATAAAGACATAGTTTTATATCCCAAGAAAGAGTCATCTTTATACTATAAATTAAGACAGAAATCATATTTTTCTTACATTCCCATGTGCAGTTATGGGCCAATGAAAATGGTAAAAAAAAGTATTTTTTTGGGTTTCAAGAGACTGTCACCCAAGGACAAATACATATATGTGACTAATCATTAGTGATTTGAACACTCTATGTACATAGCTCACAGCTGATCAAATGACAGGGAGCTGAGGCATATGAAAAGTTGTTTACTGAAGGCCCAAACATGTTCCAGACCCAAACCCCAACATAACAAACTTTTTTTCCAATTCTAAGGGGCTGGCATGTCCACCATATAAGATGTATTGCATATATTTTTGTATATTCTGAGAGAGTAGGTAGAGCTGTATTACTATACCATATTTCAGTTTCCCATGTGATGTAGTTCCTGAGATATTAGAAGAATAGGGACGCACGAAAATCAACTAAATTGGCCATATCTCAAGAAGTATTCATCTGATCAAACTAAAATTGTACAGTGTAGCTATTGAATAATCACGGAACAATTGGGAAAAATGTCAGAATTTTTTTAAACCTAAATGCGTGGGATGTCCTGAGAATTTGTTGAAATGACCCAGGTCTACTTTTCCTCATTCTATCCCACTTAAGCTGCTGGAGACAATCTTTTTTTCTATCAGATAGAGACATCGTGTAGGCCTCGTAGATCAATAAATCGAAGATAATTTCCATGAGAAAAAGATGTAAAAGGTTGAAATTGCCACTCAAGTTTGCTTACACCTCCACTGTAAACAATCTCTTATTGACATTGTTGAAAAAGTTTTGTGCATTGCATTGTGGCTTGTGGAGTTTTACTTCATTCTTTCTGTGATTTCTTTTGTTTCTTCTTCAAACAAGGATGATGTTTTTTGACACCATTTTTGTAAATGTGTAAATAATTTGTAGATAAAATATGATGGGAGTTGCAGAACTACATCTTTTTTCAGTAATAATGAATTTATTTATTTATTTATTTTTTGAATAAATATGTATTTTTTAAAACCTGTAAAATTCCCATAAATATTTGAGAAAATGTGTGGCAAAGTCAAGGAATATTTACCAATTGCTTAACATTCAGATTTTGTTTGAATTTGTTGCTTATTCCTTCACAAAAACATGGATTTTTCTGGTCTGGCCCACTTGAGGTCAAACTGGGTCGTAAGTGGCCCTTGAACTAAAATGAGTTTGACAGCTGTTTTGTTCTAGTTTGCTCCTGGTATTCCCCTTTATATCCTCTCGCTCTGCAAGAGATTAGATTTCATCCAGATTTGGATCTGTTCATATACGTAAGCCCCTCAATAAATATCCGCCATTGATTTGCTGCAACTTCCAGCCCGTAAAAAAATGAATATATTTGGCAACTTTTAAATTATATTCACTTTACTCGGAAAATATGACGCATCAAATATTAAAACTGCTTTTATGACAGAAAAATTCATATTTGTACACGCATTATTTTTTATGATTAATAAGGTTTGGTTTCTAAGAGAATCTGATGAATTCCTACTAGTAGTTGAATGTTGTTACAAACGTGATTCAGGAAGCACCACAGCTGCCTCTCCTTCTCTTCAAATCAGCTGGAATTGCTAGTGACACGTTTGGAAACTGATTGATGTGACTGTAAATTTCAAACCACATCACTTTAAAGTGTGCGTGTGATCCAAGTCTTTTGCCTTCAGGCCTTCAGTGAAAGTGGCTTCACCCACTGGCCTGTGTCTGACAGGCACTGTGTGTGTGTGTGTGTGCGTGTGCGTGTGCGTGTGCGTGTGCGTGTGCGTGTCTGTGTCTGTGTCTGTGCCTGTGTCTGTCACACCGTGACCTCTGTGAAGCCGACAGGAGCCGCTTACATTCAGAAGCCTCCGTCTGCACATCTCTGCCCCTGTACTAATATCTGACAAAGGCTTTTACCAAAGTTAACAAACATCGGGTGAGATCCCACGGGTATGTGGAAACATCAAGACATTTGTTGGAAATGGAGATAAAAAGCTTTCCTGTTGAATAAGTGACGGTAATTAGAATTGCCACGTGCATCTCCTGCGGTCGCACAACAGCAGCGCGAGCAAATGAAAACATCCCAAAACTGACATTGATCCAGTCACTGAAACACTACGGAGTCATTGTAGTTGACATCTTTATTTGTTACTCTTTGGCTCACTGTTGGTCCACTTCTGTGCTTCTGTTTTTTTAAAAAAGGGGGTTTGACATTGTTGGAGACAAATTGGCCACATTCAAAGAGAAGTATTGAGAAAGCAATAAGAGTAGGAGAGCGAGGAGGAGACGGAGAGAGGGAGGAAGGAGGAATCCCTTCAGAGCTGAGGGCTTTGTAAGGTCAGCAGTGTGTGTGAGGGAGATAATATCCTCTGTTTATAGCTCAGTTGTTTCCCACTGGCTGTGTGAATATTCAGAGGTCTAGACATTTCCTTCCACTGTTGAACCCATGTTTATCGTTCCATTTTCAAAGCTAGCAATTTTAAGACTTGCTGTATCAAAGCTTTTTGTTTTAAATGATGATCATTCTGAATACTGTTAATGCAATATTTCCTTTTTGTGCTGACTATATTTGTTTTGTGTTGTCTTTCACAGTTGGAACAGATCCAGAAGCACACATGGTACATGTGAGTACTCAGCATTTTTCTCTCACTTCCATACACACACCTCCGCTCGTCCACTGCTCTACTAGGGCCTACAGACCGCAGGGGAGCCACCACATGAAAAATGACTTTGTATTTCAGCTTTGTACACAAGCGCACATTTAGGCAGGGCATGACTCCACTCTGGGGGATGTGGAGGGAAACTGGAGGTGCATGAAGGAGGATGTGCAGCAAATAGTCATCTGAACAGGGAGCAGGCATCAACCAAGCTAACATTTAGTGCAGCTAAAGTTTCACGTAGGCAAGAGTGTGTTCTCACAAAGATACAAACGTTCAGATATTGAATGAAGAAAACACCTGAATGCTTATATAAAAGAAGAGTTTTATAAGTGATGATTGAATTGATCATTGATAAACATATAATGTATATTCAACAGGAAAGAAACATTGAATAATCCAGCGGTTCCCATGAGAATGACCTTGCTGAACACTAAAGTGTAAGTACACCCCCAGGTTTTTGTTGACCTACGACTAGGCGGAATTTTAAAAAATGCCTTGATTATGGGCGTTGCTCCTAGAGTAGTTAAAACATGCCCAGTCACAGTAGCCCCGCCCACACACAGCGCTGCTCAGTTCTGCATGGAGCTGTCAATCAATGCTTACTGATGGCTGTGAAAGGAGGAAACCTCGTCCCTCCTCCCATCTTTTATAGGAGGGGCGGAGCCAACAGTGACTGTGAGTGACATCACTGATCTAATCTCAGCCAATAGGAAAATTCAAATGCACTAGCCAGCATTCAACACATAGAAGGCATTCACTCTGACATTTTACAACTAAAAACGCTAACTTTAAATACTTAGACTAAAATGTGAAGAGTGGGACTAGGATCAATAAACTACATTACCTAATACCTAATCATATATCAATTCAGCAGGAAAAGTGGTTTTAGGGTGTACTTACACTTTAAGTTTGAAAATCGAAAAAAAAAATCTATGCATAGAATTTTATTATTACTGTTCCAAAATATGTGATTGCACATTTAATGTTTTTTTTTTTTGTTTGTTTTGTTTAGAGATAAATATAGTCAAAATGTTTACCTTTTTTTCAATAAAGGTTACAATTTATTACCCCTTTTGTTGAAATCTTGTTGCAATGAGGTGGACTTAAAAAGTTTCATTCTTCAAAGGCGGCGCAACAGAAAAAGTCTGAGAACCAACAGAACAACGGTTTTTGTTGGTTGTTTAAAAAACATTTTGGTTGCAGTCCAAAAAAATGTCACGCAGCCACTTAAACTACACAATCACAAATTCATTTTCAACAAAACTGAAACTAAATGCTGAAGTGGTTTGAAGTCATTTTAAATGTTTACACCATATAGAGAATTGTCATTCTGTCCCACATTAAAAGCTGCCTGTGGGCTTTCTGCTTCACTAGGCCTAATAGAGGAAAAATTATATATTGTGATGGAAAGAGACGTAAAAATGTCAACGTATTGATTCAAATTTGTCTACCTGCGTCTTAGGACAATTTGTCTAAAACGGCAGAAGAAACCGTTTATTGGAATATTGTTGTGGAAATGATCCTGTTATTTATGAATGAAATGATACATGTTTGCTCCTGCTTTCTGCTGACAGGGTGACTAAATAAACAAAAAGAACTGTGACAGAAAGAGTTGACAATAGAACTCAAATACTTTTTAACATCTTGGTGAACATTTGTTACCTCAGGTTACCATTCAGAGCTTAAAGCTGCATAACCATATAACTCACATTTGGAAAAATGTCTGTATTTCATTCAAAAGTTGTTCTCATAAATCCTCTAATATGGAATTACTCACAAACAAAACATCACCCATCATAAACAATCATTTTTTGTCAAATGCATGGCCATGTTCGAATTGGCACACTCCGTACTATAAAACTCAATGAGTACCGTATATACTGTCTACTCTATACTATTAATATGATTAGGATGATGACAGTTCCCACTATAGTATACTTCCAAGTTTCCCAAGATGCATTTCAAACCTACAACAACAAAAACCTGAAGTACACTGAGACTAAATATCTCTGTTTATTCTCCACCTTTGAAAGTTCTGAAAACATTTTAAGTGAGAAAGTGACCAAGTAGAATATCAACATGTGCTCATTTGATCTATAAAACTCACGTATACACATTTCATTCCAACATTTCAGAGTTTTTTGTTGACCTGCCATTGTGCTACTGACTAAACTTCTGGTTAACTTTAAAACAAGAGCCCTATTTACAAAAGCGTTAAAAACTAATGGAAGACAAGAAGGGATGCTTTTGTTTTGGAAATTGAATGTTTTTTAGCTTGACGCTGGTCTCAGGACGACATTCCGCTTCCAATGCATCATGGGGAGTATGACAAGTGTGCCCACTGTGCACACCTAAAAAATGTCCCAATATAGTATACATCCGGGTATTTCTTGTGTACTCAATCATTTCATACTATCTAATGTGAACACACTACATAGTAATTTTAAGGCAGTGGTCATCCGTATGGTTGTCTTATCAACACACCAACATTCTATCCGTACACAGCGCCCCTCATTGGCCAGTTTAGGTCACGTGATTGGTCAGTCATTGGCCAGTTTAGGTCACGTGACTAAGACTAAACCTAACTGTAAACCTTTACCTAACCCTAAAATTGTTGCTATGTAGGCTTATAACTTAACCGTAACACTACGTACGTGTACTTCAGTAAACGTACCAATAGCACCATACGGCAACCGTACGAATAGACACTTTCTAATTTTAATGTCCAACTTAGTATGAGTAGTATTCTAGTATGCCATTTCGAACACGACCACCAACTTGGGAAAGTTTTACGCATTGCATTGTGGGATTTGGGCGTCAAAGACAGAAAGTTTCTTTCAAAAGTGTTTTTACTTCATTCTTTACATGATTTGTGTGTAAAAGACAGTGATCTGCTTGATGTCATGATTGTCCTGCTTTGTATATCCTGTTCATTTGTGAAGTCACTCTTATTTTCTGATGTATTTGGTTATTTTAGTGCAAGCCAAAAATATCAACATAGGCCATTGTTTTGTCAAAAGCTCCATCCAGAAATGTCACTCTGGACTAGAACAACTTTTGTTAGTAATCTTATGTGGTTAAGCAGCTTTAAAAGCACATGAGAAACAAATGGTAGACCAACGTCAATGTATGGTAAATAATATAAATTAGTAAGGACATTACTGAATATGCCCACTCTAATAACAGTATTCCTAATGGTGGTGAACCATGTCTTTTTCTCCAGAGGGGGTAAAAATGAACCTGAGCCAGAGCAGCCAGTTCGAAGGAAGGTGACCATCCGCAGCCTGCCGTCAGCAGACGACATCGACCCGGATGTTCTGGACAGTATGCACTCCCTGGGCTGCTTCAGAGACAAAAACAAACTCCTGAAAGACCTGCTCTCAGACGAGTAAGTGGGTTTATGTTGAACAGAGAAGGCTGGGAAGTGAAAAGCAGACGGATTAAAGAATGAAGTGTAACGTAAAGGACGTGGGAGGTGAAATAACTGAGTTTTTGTGACTGAGGCCAGGTTTGGCCTTGACATTTGTTAAAGTAACAGATATTTATCTGTAATGCTTGGTTTATGCATGTTTAAATCACTATTTTATGCTGCCACTTAATGTCAGAGGCCTATTATCAGAAAGCACTTAAACATGCTTTTGGTTTTCTCTCTGAACATTTTCACACAGTTCATAACCAACACTTGATATTCCAGCTACATACTGTATGTCGGTGTATCAGTGGTACCCTGCTGTCTTCCAATAGACATGTATTTTATAAAAAAAGGCTTTTTTTGCTTTTTTAATCTAAATCTCCTCATTTTACATTTGCCCCGCGTCTCCCACTTTCCATTAGGCAAGCATTACTCTATCTCTGTGCCCCCTCCTCACGCCTCCCGCTTGCTTTCTTTCTCCTGAGAGAATCTCTTAATTGTGCAGGACTGGAGGAAACGCTGGGGTCCTTGTCTCCCTTTGCCTGGCTGATTTTAGCTGAAGTTGCAGGTCTTAGTCTCTTTGCCTCCTACTGCTTTCCAGTCTGTCTTTACTAGAGGACAGATTCCTAGAAATGTTGCCTACAAGAGCATTGGCCTCAAGCTAAAGCTGTCGTTTTATTTTATTTTTTAAAAGTAAGGATTAAACTCAACATTTTGCAGACGGCTGTGCATATCTCAGGGTTGGGGTCAAATACATTTTATAATTACAATTACGTCTTCAATTATTCATATCCAAGTACAACTCAATTATGATTATGGTGAGCGGCATTTTTTCAAATTACACTTAAATTTACAATTAGTATTTTTGCCCTGAAAGTCACTCACAGTTACGATCTCAATTACTAAAATTCAATTACAATTATTCGCAATTACTGAGCCTGACATAAATAAGCCCTTTAAACTAAATCTCCCTATATGTGTTAGCTTACTGTTAGCATCTCTTTTGATAACGGGTCAGTTTTGACCCATGACATAAATCAGCTGTAAAATACACTAGAAAATATTATCTGTCATTTAATTTGTTTTTCATTTATTGGTTACCTTTCTAATCAATGAAAATATTGGTATTAATATTTTTGTGTGGACATTTGAGCCTTTCTCCTTTCAGTATACCCCTAGATTTAATTTGTATTCTTCTGAATTGTAAAATTATCCTCAAAATAAGTAACAGATAGTAGGAAAAGTTTATATGAAACATATTTTAATAATTTTAAGTGTGAACAGTATGTTTAAGCCATAGACCTTTAACATGATTCCCCAGGTTTACATTTAATTACATTGACAGTTTTTATAGAATTTTCATGCCAATTACAAAGTAAATGTTCTGAACAAAAGTGCAATTCAATTACGATTACAACAACAAAAACTGACTTTTTTATTACAATTACAATTATGATTGTCATAATTGTAGTTAATTATCAATTACACATTTACAATTATTGACCCCAAACCTGCCATATCTTGACAGACCTTTTTATTATTTATTTATTCATCAAGACGTAATGAGGCTAATCCTCCTGAGGTAAATAAATCGTGGCATTGTTAGGTTCATTTTTCTTTTTTGATACACCACAAAATAATCAGATTTTTGTGCATTGTTTTACAGCTATTAATCAATTCAACCTATTTTCTGACATCTCACTGTATGTTTACCTCCTCTTTACAGCGATAACCAAGAGAAGATGATTTACTTTCTCCTTCTGGACCGTAAGGAAAGATACCCCAGTCAAGAGGACCAGAACCTTCCCCCACGTAACGATGTTGGTGAGCGTACATTAAGGAATATACAATAATAAAAAATGTCATTATTCTGATATTTTATTTATATGGGATAGAGCAAACCAAGTGAAGTGATAATGTGCACTTCAGGAAGGTAACTCAGAAATGCTGCTTTGGATTGAACCTCTTGCTACATTATTTTCCTTTAAATTGAATCAGCTCCAGTAGCGGTGAATTGGTTCTCCAGTTGAAAACGAGCTCGGTTTATTGAAAATAAACAAGCTTCTGAATGACAAATCACATCTGAAATGGAAGTTATCAAAAGGCAAGAGATGCGTTTTTTATATGTACAATATACATACAGTATATATATACAGTATGTGTGTAAAATAAACCTTCACCTCCGACTGCTTGGATTCAGATCTCACCTCCTGAATAAAAGTACAAACCAGAGCACATCAGTTCTCCACCCACAAATCTGAGCACAGACAGACGCTTTACTTAAACCTGCCAGCATTATTCTCTGAAAAGCCTCTCTGCTGTGAAATGACAACGTTTTGAAGAATACACTCACTATACAGTCGATACTGTAGCTGTTACTTCAAGGTTTGACTGAAACATGATTTATTTAAAAATAGCAAAAATGTTAACGTGATCAATAATAACATTTCTTGCGTCAGGTACTAATAAACAATAAATGATTATAAGAAACAGAGGCAAGCTATGACTTCATGTAAAGGATTTTCAATATCCATGAGTGGTGTTAATAACCCAAAGTTTGGGTCCAAAATAAAAATGAAGAAGTCACATGAAGAAAAATTGTTTTTATATCCCAAGAAAGAGTCATCTTTATACTATAAATTAAAACCGTGATCATTTTTTTTCTTGCATTCCCACATGCAGTTATGGGCCAATGAAAATGGTAAAAAAAAAAAACTATAAAAGTTTTTTTTTTCGGATTTCAAGAGACTATCACCCAAGAACCAATACATATGTGACTAATCATTAGTGATTTGAACAGTCTATGTACATAGCTCAATGCTGATCAAATTACAGGCAGCTGATGGCATATGAAAAGTTGTTTAGTGAAGGCCCAAACATGTTCCAGACCCAAACCCAGACAAACTCATTTCCAATTTTGAGGGGCTGGCATGTCCAGCAGATAGGATGTATAGCAGATCCTTTAGTATACGCTGAGAAAATAGGTAGAGCTGTATTGATATACCAAACTTCAGATTCCTATGTGATGTATTTCCTGAGATATCGGAACCTGAAAATGGAAGAAAAATAAGGACACAAAAATCGACACCCCCAACAATAAATTGGTCATATCTCAAAAAGTATTCAACCGATCAAACAAAAAATTTACAGTGTGTCTATTGAATTATTAAGGAACAATTGGTAAAAAATACTTCTGAATTATTTGAGACTGAAGTGTGCGGTATGTCCTTAAAATATGTTGAAATGACAGAATGACCCTTTAGCGTTTGCTGTCCCTTACAGATCCTCCAAAGAAGCGAGTGGACTCTCCAATGTTGAACCGTCACGCCAAGCGGAGACCTGAGAGGAAGTCCATGGAGGTCCTCAGTGTCACAGAGGGGGGCTCACCAGTACCAGCCAGGAGGGCCTTCGACATGACACAGCACGGACAAAGGTACACACAGTCCTTATTGATTAAATACTAAAGAGTGTTGCTGTGAGATATGTTTGGAATGGAGGATCTCATTCTTGGTCTTTCTCTGGGGTCTCTATCCAGTTTGTGTTTCCTTTTATGTTTCAAAGAAACGAGCAGGGGCTTTTTAGCCGATGTCAGTTGGTTCTGCTCAGGAGGGTTGGCTTTATTTTTCTCTTGACGGTCAGAACGGTGTAAAATCTTGTCACCACTTGTCTTTTCTTTGCTCTAGCAACTTTCACCTCATTGACTACATCTCCAATAGCTGACTGCACCTGGACCTTTGAGGACAATCCCTGTGCACAGAGCTTGTCTTAGGGAGCAGCATGGGTTCTTAGCTATAGCTCCTTTGCTAGCTTACTGTTTGTGACTTCACATTGTCGCAGTAGTTTATTACACCCCCTAGCTTTGTGATGTAAGCTATTCTTCATTGATCAGAATAATCCTTACTTTCTTATTATACTTAAAGTGTTATCAAACCTGTCTGCCAACATCCGAAATACATCGGTTGATATATGAAATAAGAACATCTATATACAAATAATATATACCAATCATGAAAACAAATGTGTATAATACCCATATAAGAAAAGAAGCAAAATATTACTAAATTAAAGTAAGGAACTTTAATTTGTAGGGGTGTCCCGATATTGGATATTGGATATTGGTCCGATTTTTAAAAAAAAAAAAAAATATCGGCTCAATATTGGTATCGGCCAATACGCAAGGTTGCAATATTGGTATTATATTGGAAATGAAAAAGTTATATCGTGACTTCCCTATTAAATAGTAATACTATCAACATATGGACTGGATAGCCACTGATGAATTAAACAAAAAAGACAAAACTGTATTTCCCGAATACAAGGGTAAAAAAATTATTCAAAAGTCAAGTTGCTCAAACTTTAAACTGTTGGGTTGGGTTGGGGTTTTTGGCAACAGCTAAAATTGGTCTTATAAATCTGTCCCACTCTAGTTAAGACATGTCCAGTCTATAATGTCCCAAAGAGCAGTCTAAGCTATGCTAACTATGCTACTCAATACTATACCTCTCTATTTACAATTCTCTCGATCAAACCTACTCGCCACAGATTGCAGAGTCGACAGATGCTAGTTTTTATAGGTGGCGGCAGTGCCAGTAGTGGGGGTTTGTGACATAAGAAGCCACTAAAACATCAAAAACCACCATTCTCAGCCAATAAAAAAATATAAATTTTAGTATCCGTGTTTCGACCCATAGAGGGCAGTCACTCTTACATTTACAGTATACAACTAACTTCATCAAATTGACTTTGACTAAAATGTCTCCAGTTTGGCTAGAATTAATCAACAATAATACTTCATACCAAACAAATTTGTTTTCAGCAAAAAAAAAAGTGGTTATGGGATTTAATGACTGTTTAAAGAACAATTGTGCTTTCTGTAGACTTGATAGAAACAACCAAACATCTGCACTTCTGTATCTTTCCTATACATATCCTCACAAACCTATTCAATACCCTTCACCTCGCAATTGCTTAATAGAATTATCTTAATAAAATTACCCCAAATTAAGTCGTGTGTTGTTAAACTTAATGTTCTGAAGTTTGATTTATTGAGCTAAAAAAAAGTAATTAAAATGAACCCCATCTCATTTCCACATCCCATTCACAATACCTCCCCCTCTCTTCTACGCTCTTCCAGCATCAACTCAATAATCTCCAGCTTTCATAATCTAAATGCATTTTTTCATTCCAGATAAGGTCACACCAGAGCCACACCCTCACCAAGCACCAGAAACTGGTTTCAAATGATTTCATTCCCCCCCACCTCAAATCGACATATCTTCCCTCCGCACGTTTCTGCTTAAAGGCGGTGACATTTGTGTCAGGATGAAGATTGAATGTGAGGGGCGATAACCTGATATATCTAATGATAGTCACACTGGCAGAGTGCTGGGGAACAAAGTCAGGACTGAAACATAAAGGCAGAGAAGGAAACTGCATATAATGTATGTGTATATGATACATATATTTACATAATACGTATGATATTTATATTAAAGATAGGAAGGAAAAATTATTATATGGGGGAGAAAATTGAATATCCATCCAAATTTAGTCACTCAAAGATTTTAAAGCGCTTTGGAAAACAAAAGCCTCCCTCAAAAGTCGTGAATTATTTCCATTAGCCTCAGTCCGATAAGGCTAATCCTACATGCTTTGTCTCTGGTTCTTCTGGATTCATGTTCAAGATTCATCCTCTTATGTTTCATGGCCTCTGCTTCTTTATCCCCTCAGGCAACACCAGTCTTATCCCTTTTTGTAAAGAATCCCATAAGAGCTCAGTTTGTTAAAGGTTGATTGAACATTGAACACAAAACCTCCAAAAACGTTAAGCTGCGTCCTTCACAAATGTACTCTCATTTGTTGACAGAAACTTTAAAATGAAGACAGATCGACTACAGACGGCAGGAAAAGTCTTTGTACTCAAAGCAGCAAAGACTAAAATCTGTCTCTTTGTTTGCTTGGCAAACCTTCTGTTCCTAAGTCACTGAGGAGTTGGTTTAGTATTTTGGTTTTTGCATGAAATAAAATATGTATTACTGAGGGTTTGTTGGACCATCAATCATAAAAATGACAAATTAAGAAAGATTTGAAACACAAGCTGATGTACAAATACCTTGAGTGAGCCTGTGCAATTGGTTTTGCAATAAAATGACCACTTGAACTCCTCCACCTGGGGCAGAACCTCATCTCCAACCCGGAGAAGGCACTCCACCTTTTTCCGGTCGAGAACCATGGACTCGGATTTGGAGGTGCTGATTCTCATTCCGGCCGCTTCACACTCAGCTGCGAACCGATCCAGTGAGAGTTGAAGGTCACGGTATGTTGGAGCCAACAGGACCACATCATCTGCAAAAAGCAGTGATGCAATACTGAGGCCCCCGAACCGGACCCCCTCAACGCCCTGACTGCGCCTAGAAATTCTGTCCATAAAAGTTATGAACAGAATCGGTGACAAAGGGCAGCCCTGGCGGAGTCCAACCCTCACCGGAAATGATTTCGACTTACTGCCGGCAATGCGGACCAGACTCTGACTCCGGTCATACAGGGAACGAACAGCTCCTATCAGGAGGTTCGATACCCCATACTCCCGGAGGACCCCCCACAGGGACACGGTCAAATGCCTTTTCCAGGTCCACAAAACACATGTGGACTGGTTGGGCGAATTCCCATGACCCCTCAAGGACCCTGCTGAGGGTGTAGAGCTGGTCCACAGTTCCACGGCCAGGACGAAAACCACATTGCTCCTCCTGAATCCGAGGTTCAACTATCCGGCGGACCCTCCTCTCCAGTACCCCTGAATAGACCTTACCGGGGAGGCTGAGAAGTGTGATCCCTCTATAATTGGAACACACCCTCCGGTCCCCCTTCTTAAAAAGGGGGACCACCACCCCTGTCTGCCAATCCAGAGGCACTGCCCCCGATGTCCACGCGATGTTGCAGAGTCGTGTCAGCCATGACAGCCCCACAACATCCAGGGCCTTGAGGAACTCCGGGCGGATCTCATCCACCCCCGGAGCCCTGCCACCGAGGAGCTTTTTAACCACCTCGGCAACCTCAGCCCCAGAGATAGGAGAGCCCACTCTCGGGTCCCTGGGCCCTGCTTCCTGATTGGAAGGCGTGTCGGTGGGATTGAGGAGGTCTTCGAAGTATTCCCCCCACCGATCCACAACGTCTCGAGTCGAAGTCAGCAGCGCACCATCCGCACCATACATAGTGTTGACGGTGCACTGCTTCCCCCTCCTGAGACGCCGGATAGTGGTCCAGAATCTCTTCGAAGCCGTCCGGAAGTCGTTCTCCATGGCCTCACCAAACTCCTCCCATGTCCGGGCTTTTGCCTCGGCGACCACCGTGGCTGCACTTCGCTTGGCCCGTCGGTACCTGTCTGCTGCCTCCGGAGTCCCACAGGCCAAAAAGGCCCGGTAGGACTCCTTCTTCAGCTTGACAGCATCCCTCACCCCCGGTGTCCACCAACGGGTTCGGGTATTGCCGCCACGACAGGCACCGACTACCTTGCGACCACAGCACCGATCAGCCGCCTCAGCAACAGAGGCACGGAACATGGCCCACTCGGACTCAATGTCCCCCGCCTCCTCTGAGACATGGTTGAAGTTTTCCCGGAGGTGGGAGTTGAAGCTCCTTCTGACGGGAGACTCTGCCAGGCGTTCCCAGCAGACCCTCACTATGCGTTTGGGTCTGCCAGGTCTAACCGGCATCCTCCCCCGCCATCGGAGCCAACTCACCACCAGGTGGTGATCAGTTGACAGCTCCGCCCCTCTCTTTACCCGAGTGTCCAAGACATGCGGCCGCAAGTCCGATGACACGACTACGAAGTCGATCATCGAACTGCGGCCTAGGGTGTCCTGGTGCCAAGTGCACATATGGACACCCTTATGCTTGAACATGGTGTTTGTTATGGACAATCTGTGACGAGCACAGAAGTCCAACAACAAAACACCGCTCGGGTTCCGATCAGGGGGGCCGTTCCTCCCAATCACGCCCCTCCAGGTCTCACTGTCGCTGCCAACGTGAGCGTTGAAGTCCCCCAGCAGAACGAGGGAATCCCCAGAAGGAGCACTCTCCAGTACTCCCTCTAAGGAATCCAAGAAGGGTGGATACTCCGAGCTGCTGTTTGGCCCATAGGCACAAACAACAGTCAAGATCCGGCCCCCCACCCGAAGGCGGAGGGAGGCTACCCTCTCGTCTACCGGGGTAAACTCCAACGTACAGGCACTAAGTCGGGGGGCAAGAAGTATAGCCACCCCGGTCCGGCGCCTCTCACCATTGGCGACTCCAGAGTAGAAGAGAGTCCAACCCCTATCGAGAAGGCTGGTTCCAGAGCCCTTGTTATGTGTCGAGGTGAGACCGACTATATCTAGTCCGAACTTCTCCACCTCGCACACAAGCTCAGGCTCCTTCCCCGCCAGAGAGGTGACATTCCACGTCCCTAACGCTAGTTTCTGTAGCCGGGGATCAGATCGCCAAGGCCCCCCGCCCTGGACGACTGCCCGATCCACACTGCACCGGCCTCATATGATCCCTCCTGCGGGTGGTGGGCCTACGGGAGGGCGGGCCCACGTCGTCCTTTCGGGCTCTGCCCGGCCGGGGCCCGTGGGCAAAGCCCCGGCCACCAGGCGCTCGCACTCGAGCCCCAACCCCGGGCCTGGCTCCAAGGTGGGGCCCCGGTAGAGCCAATCCGGGCGAAGTGAACTGCCTTTGTTTTTTATTATACATATATGGCTATTGAACCGCTGAGAATCAGCACCTCCAAATCCGAGTCCATGGTTCTCGACCGGAAAAAGGTGGAGTGTCTTCTCCGGGTTGGAGATGAGGTTCTGCCCCAGGTGGAGGAGTTCAAGTACCTCGGGGTCTTGTTCACGAGTGAGGGAAGGATGGAGCGAGAGATCGACAGGCGGATTGGTGCGGCGTCTGCAGTGATGCGGAGTCTGCACCAGTCCGTCATTGTAAGGAGGGAGCTGAGCCAAAAAGCGAAGCTCTCTATTTACAGGTCGGTCTACGTTCCAACCCTCACCTATGGTCATGAACTTTGGGTCATGACCGAAAGAACAAGATCACGGGTACAAGCGGCCGAAATGAGTTTCCTCCGTAGGGTGGCTGGGCTCTCCCTTAGAGATAGGGTGAGAAGCTCAGTCATTCGGGAGGGGCTCAAAGTAGAGTCGCTGCTCCTCCGCATCGAGAAGAGCCAGATGAGGTGGCTCGGGCACCTAATTAGGATGCCCCCTGAACGCCTCCCTAGTGAGGCGTTCAGGGCACGTCCCTCCGGAAGGAGGCCCCGGGGAAGACCCAGGACACGCTGGAGAGACTATGTCTCTCGGCTGGCCTGGGAACGTCTCGGGGTCCCCCCGGAAGAGCTGGAGGAAGTGGCCGGGGAGAGGGAAGTCTGGGCCTCCCTACTGAGGATGCTGCCCCCGTGACCCGGAAACGGCTAAGCGGGAGAAGATGGATGGATGGATGGATGGATAAAATGACCAAAGTTTTACATTCAACCCTTTTGTACGGAAAAGGATTAAGGCCACTGTAAAAAAAAAAGACAAAAAACCAAGGTTCAATATTTTTTTCATTATTTTTAAAAAAAAGTCTGAATTCTGAGATTACGGTCAGAATATTTGCTAATGTGATTGAACTGCTGCATGCATATATTGCCGTTTTGCAGAAGCATGACCATCCTTACGTACAATTTTTACATGTGGGTGGCCGTCCGTGACTGTAAAAAAATGTAAATCCATTATTCTGATTTTAATCAAAGAATTCTGACTTTTTCTAAGAATTCTGACTAATCTTAGAATGTTGACCTTTTTCTTAGAATATTGACTTTAATTTCAGAATTCTAACTATAATCTCAGATTTCAAAGGGTTTTTTTTCTTAGAATTCTGACTTTAATCTCAGAATTCTGACTCAATTTCTCAGAACATTAATAATAAATAAATAATAATAGTGGACCTTTTTTTTTTTTTCAATGGCCCTTATTCTCTTCCGTACGTTTATTTTCAAACACTCCCATCTGTTTATGTGCAACCGTTATGCTAATATAAAAGCCAGTTCTCCAGTTCTGTACTGTGATGGATTGAAGTGGAGGTGTTCAAACCCCAATGTGACTCCAAATGAATCCCTCTCCAGCTAGAAGTTGGTGCACGTTATAGTTCAGACCTTTATTTTGATATTTAACCTTTTTTGTCCTCTTTTCCACCCTCGTGTATTTTCATGTAGCCACACGATGGCGTGATCGTATGCCTGGAATCAGCTCTACAGACAAAGCTCCTAAGGAATCGCATGCATACATTTTTTGGGGAATATTCTTTTTCTGTAAACTTTTATAGACAGCGTTAAAATATCAGAACTTCAGATCAGAAGGCGTCAGGAACAGAGCTGACTTTGAAACATGTGTTTTGACAGGCTTCATTTCTACCAGTGCGGATGGTGACTGAGAGGGAGAACACTTCTATCACTGACTTATATAACCAACAGGTCTCATCCTGGTTCTCAGTGCAGCACTTTGTCTCAGCTATCAGAGATGTCGGGAGCAGCTTCTCATGATTCATCCTGATGCATATGATTGGCGACTTAACTGCTCCTTTGAAGCATATTTGAATAAATATAAATATATATGATGATTTTAATGCAGCAGAGTCTCTTACAAACAGGGATGTTCTTATTAGAATGACCACTTCATTTGTTAACCACAGAGTTTGAGATTCTTGCCAGGGGGGCAGCCAAAAGAATAAAAAATAAAATACGTATATAGAACGTCTTGAGTTTCGCTTCACAAATAAGGAATGAAAACAAATGTACCAATCTGTTTATTTATTATTTTTCATTTTTGTATCATTTCCTAGTCACTGTATTTTTGGAAATTAACTTATGTGTTTATTATGTACAATATATTAAGAATTTTATTTTTTCAAATGAATTTGGAAAAACTTAAATAAAAACTCTGCGTCTGTTAACCAAACCACACATATCTCCACAGGACATTTTGATATAACTTCAAATCACATGAAATTCCACATGTCAAGAGAATTGAAGAGAGTTCAGTTCATAAATTGTAAATTATGAAAAAGTGCTGCCAAGTGAAGAAGAGTTTTCTTTCCCATTTCATTCCCCAGGAGTTGCTCTACATATATAGAAAATGACAACAAAAATGAAAAAGTGCAACAAAATCACAAAATTGCTAGCAAAAAAAACGCCAAATGACACACCTTTTATCTTACAAATGCAGAAAATCACCATTCGTGTGAGGATTGTTATGAATTTAAGGTGATTTGCTACTAATGTGGATTTCTAAGGGAGTTTAAGGTTGTAAAAAGGAAACATCTAAAAATGTTATGAGTTTACACCCTATGTGGTGTTGCCTCAGTCATATATTAGCTTCCTTATAGAGGAAGGAGAAAAATAGATGTATTTTTCCTTTAAATCCCACAGAGAGAACAGTTGCACTGAGCTTTTGCTCTGGCTTTGTTTTTCATTGGCTTTCCAGCTCCTGGCATCATTTTTCCATTTAGCTTTAGCTTTGTTTTATTTCAGGGCATGCCCTCATCTCACAGACTGTTGTACTTGTTAAACCCCCCACAGCCTTATATTAGCCCCCTACAAGTGCTCTGGATGGGTCAGACTCTGTCTCACGCTGAGAACATGAGACTGATTGTAAAATAAGCCTCAAGAAAATGTGAACTAATGAAACGGTTGTAAGCTTGTTAACAAAAAAAACAACATAAAAAAAAAAGCCTGTCAAAAATGTAAAGCAGCTGTGGATGCTAGGACTGGAAATATTTGCTTTTACACTCAATAAGCTGCATTTAGATGAAAGCAAGGTACATGATGCAGGTAAATCAGCATTTTTAAGACCCAGAGGTGCTGACGTGCACTGATATATAAATACAGATGCTGAGCTTACGGTTGATTGAGGACAACATAAGCAGCAGTTTATCAACAAAATAAATGTTATAACGGGTACGAGCAGTTCTACAGATTGTATTTGATCTAGAAAATAATGTGAATATATGATGGTTTGAAAGTTTGTAAGAATGCAAGTATTAACACTACAAAGCTGAACTTATCAACCCTGTGAAACACATTGTTAAAAAAAAAAAAAAAAGCAGCCTTACTTTGCTACCTACTGCTACCTATTGACATGTAGTGGTACTACATTGCATCTATTTCATGAATGTTCAGGGTGCTGACCTCAATTTATTACAAAGGAATTATTATTAATAATAATAATGATAATAACAGAAATTACATTTCTTATTATTACATTAGAAAAGTCATTAAACAACAAAAAACATCTGCTATTCACTGTTGCAAGTGCATCTGAAATATGTATAAAATGTTTCTTAATGTGTTTTAGCTGGCAAAAAAAGCCACAGTTGTAAATAACATGTGTCCTTAATCTGTCTTCTTCAGGTTATATAAAGATAAATGCTAAAACATTTGTGTGACACATAACAGGGTCAATGATGCATAAGGATTTCACCGCATGATAGTTAATAAAATCGGCATCATCGGGCAAGGTTTGCATAAATATTATAATGGCATTATTTAAATTACTATAATTTAACTAAAATACTGGAGAAAATAAGTTTGAATAGATTTAGTCATTTTAAAGATTTTTTTTCAAAACTGCAATCATTCATCAGACAGTCGCACCACGTGATATTTTAATAAAAATAGATAATAATACATAAGTTTTATATACATGTAGCACTTTTCAAATAAAAACTCAGACGCTTTACAAAATTTGGAACAAACAAAAATAAAACATGAGAGTGCTATTGTGGGTTGTAGGTGAGCTGAAACAGGCGAGTTTTGAGCAGTTTTTATTGATGGTCAGTGAGTCCGAGTTTCTAATGTGGATGGGGAATGAGTTCCAGAGTTGGGGCAGCGATGGTGAAGACTTGGTCCCCTATGGTTCGGTGCTTTGATTTGGTGATGGGTTTGAGAAGGTTTAAGTCGACAGAGCGGAGGCGACGGGACGGGCCTTGGTGCTGTAGGAGGGCTGTGAGGTACGGAGGGGCCAGGTTATTGAGGGCTTTGGTGATAAGCAGGACTTTGTAATGGATGCACTGGTGTTTGGGGGGCCAGTGAAGCTGTTGGAGAACGGGAGTGATGTGGTCTCTGGAGCGGGTGTGGATGAGGAGGCGGGTGGCGGAGTTTTGAACATATTGCAGTTTTTGTAAGTCAGATGAAGGGAGACATGCAGGAGGCTATTGCATTAGTTGAGTCTTGATGTAATAAATGCATGGATGAGAGTTTCAGCAGCAGATGTGGAGAGGGTGGGGCGGAGTCGAGCAATGTTGCAGAGGTGGAAAAAGGCAGTTTTGTGATATGACAGATGTGGGGCTTAAATGTGAGTGTGGGGTCAAAAATGAAACCAAGATTACGAATCTGGGAAGAGGTGGTAGCTGTGTGGTCGTCAACGGAGAGAGTGGAATCCTGAGAGAAGGGGAGGAGGGATTTGGGGCCAATGACGATGATTTCTTTTTTATTGCAGTTGAGTTTAAGGAAGTTAGATTTTGACACTTTGAATAACAGAATAAATTACAGAAGTAATTTAGTAAGTAATATTTAAAAAAAATACTAAAAGTGACTGCATATAAACTGCAAGTTACTACGCATTTGGTATCTTTTTTTATATATTTAAGCCTTTTTTACCTAAAAGAAATGCAGTTGGACAGAATGTGTAGGTGTCACGTCATTGACCCAAATACATTTGTAAATTTGCACCATCTTAATTTTATTTTAGTTTGTTTATTTGAACTTCTCTGTTGTTTATTGTTACAGTTGTTGGTTGGGATCCTTCAGTTGGGATCCACTACCTGAGAAGAATACAGTATACCTGAGATATATTTTCCATGTCGTGTCATTCTGCTGTGGTCTATTACAATCTAACAAATGAGGGCATTGGCCACCTTTTGGGTCCCCACCTTCATGTTGAGAACACCTGTGAGGAAAAAATGGATGTTTGAAACAAAACAAAGACAAATGGTCATCGTTTCTCCTGTCTCTAGTTTTACTGCTGGCACTTGAGATACAAATCAATCTAATTGGCTGTTTGATGCCAACGCTACAGGGGTGGCTGTGTTTTGATTGAACGTTTGGTCAGAGTAACCTGAGTGTAAATTTAAAGAACGTCAGCACACAGAAAACCCAGTGACTGCTCGGGTTGTGATTTATGAACGTTGCCCCTTGACTTTATCGTTTGAGAACAAAGGAGTTCACTGTGAACATTGCTCTTGACTGTAAATCATGCTTTATTTAATTTAATTTTAAATTATTTAGTATTTGATACACTACTGAGCAGTTAAACCATCTGCAACATTAGCTGCTAGTTACACAGACCTGCTGTACCACCGGTAACAGATGCAGAGCCTCGCTAACAATATGCTTGTAATGGCTACAGGACTTTGTGTTAATATTGTTATTTATTTATGCATGTGGGCATGTGACAGTGGACTGTAGCACTTAAATGTAAATGATGGCGCAACCGTGTGGACAGATGCTGCTCAAAAAAGCAAACCTAGCTAACGTTGCGTTAGCATCAAAACATGAAGGCAATGGTAGTTTGTGGAGCCTGTGTTTGTCTATAATTGTGTACAGTCGGTGTTATTTTAAATGACATTCTTGTTTTCAGATAGGCCACATTTGATAGCTAGTATTAAAACTCTTGGTGATTTTTCTTTCCGTGCATTAAAACTAGCTGTGTCACCCAGTCTCAATATTTCCTGTGTTTTTCGATGGCGTCCTTTGTGAAAACTGAAAGTATTTCCTTTATATTCTCAGCGTTTAAAGAGAGACAATAGGTCTACAGGCTCAGCCACATACTCAACAATCGCTTCAATCCATAAAAGGCAAAGGGAGAGCAGAGGGGGCTGGGTATTATTGAATGACAAAAAGGAAAAGTGTTGTGACAGTAAGCAGCTGGTGTTTCCTACTTCTGACAGGCATTGGTTTTGTGTGTGTGCATTTATGCGCTTGATGGAGACAGATTGTGCTGTGATTTGTTCATTTCTGAGAAGGACTCAAAGAGGTTATTGACGGCATCTGTTCCAGCAAAGACAGTCGTGACAAATGGCACTCAGCCAAAAGCCCCCTGTTCTTTATCTGCTCAAGTTTGTTTTCTGCCCTAAATGATTGATAAGTCAACATGCTTTAGTAATTTGCACATATAGATGGTTCATGTGTGGTAGGTCTGAGCTTAAAGCGGCTACACAAGGTAATATTTTAAATAGATAAAATCATAGTGTAGGACTCATAGATCTATGAATTAAACATCATTTAGCTCATTGTATTATGTAATGTGGAGTCCTGTAGACTGAAGCATGGAATAGAGAGCTTTAAGATTTTGTCTGAACCTGACCCAGCCTGTCAGATCCCCACTCGCATCGGATCAACATGTGGATGTGTCGGGTTAAAAAGCGTTCGGGCTATAAGTCGGACGGGTTCATGTTGTGTTCTGTTGGCGCGATACTTTTTTAAAGCTCTAGATCAGATTTCCCTTCTTCTTACCGTGATTTCTTGTTTTCCCCCAAACTCTGCCAAAGTAACTTCCAACACATTTGTGGTGTTTCATGAACTGAAAGTTGTGGTAAATCAATGGTGGATGTTTATTTCTGGGTTTACACAAAATGATCCAAATCCGGCTGAAATGTAATGTTTTGCAGAGTGAGTTGATATCAAGGGGAATACCGGAAACAAAATAGTGTCAAGCCAATTATGGTCCTCCTTGTCTGGTGAAAAACACAGGAAATCACAGTGAGAATGAAGTAAAAACCCTTTTATGCATCCGTCTGCGAGACTCCACATCCCACAATGCAATGTCAGTAAAAGAGTGCTTACTATGGAGACCAAAACAAACTTTCCAGTGGCAATTTCCACCTTTTTCCTTTCTTTTTGGTGTAAATAATGTTTGATTCATTGATCAATGAGGCCTCCAATATGATTTTATCTTTATTGTAAATTATTGTGGGTGGCAGCCTTAAAAGAAGCTGGCTGTAGTTTGAAGTGCTTAACTGTGTGTGCGTCTCCGTGTGTGTGGTACTGTGTGCCAACACTGCTAAGGTCACATGTTTGATCCAACAAATAACCTCCATCCGTCTGTGTTTTAATGTTCTCTGCACAGGTCGAGGTCTATTAGTGGAGCCTCCTCTGGCCTTTCAACCAGCCCCCTCAGCAGCCCACGGGTAAGTCACACACACCACACACTCACACACTCTCTCACACACACACACGCACGTATAACGCACACATTTAACACCCACCCGTCGATCACATTTTGTCTCGAGGGCACGTCTGTCTAACTACCCTGGATGCCAGTTTATTACTGTTTATATCTCAAGACGAAACATTTAATATTGTTCCCTCTTCCTCTTTATGCTCACACAAACACACGGTGAATTTATCTGCGCCCGGGGTCCTTATCTCCCTTTCGGGTCTTGCGGGAGTAGGGATGCACTGTGATCAGCTCTTCATATCCTGTGTTAGATCAGCCTCTGAATGAGTCATCCGTGTGTCTATATTGTTTGGACGTTTCTGTTTACTCCAAGTAAAACTAAGTGATGCTGCACAGTGGGGACATGCCAGTGTAGATAACAACCCTCTCCTACCTTCCCCACTTGTTATCTAGCTTTGTGTTTCAGAGGCCTTGGGAATACAGAAACTCCACTCAGAGAATTCTTCCCAACTTGTTTTTTTTATTTTATTTTTTTTATTTCCTTCCTCCACTGTGAGCTGAAAAAGCTTGTTTTAAACTTTCCCAGCCAACTTACGGTACCTTCGAAGGGTCGAGATTAAGCAAAGGTTCCTCACAATGCAGAGATTCTTTCAGGATGGTCTTAATGGGAAATTGATTTTTAGACCAATCCAAAGTCTGGAATGCTCTCAGTGAGCGACGATATTTATTCATTGTTGAAGGGTCAATGTGAAGCTGTTCATGTGATTTAGACATTGTAAACCAAACAGATTGATTTTATAGATGGAATTAACTCATTTCACATCACTTTTGATTGATTAGCCGTGTCCATTTGTACGTTTTAACCAGAGGTGTAAAGAGTACTGCTATAGCCTACTCGAGAAGAAGTACTGTTACTTGATTTAAATTAATTTACTACAAGTGTGTCAAACATAAAATACTCAAGTATGAGTAAAAAGTAACTCAATTAGATAATACTCAAAGTACTTGTTACTTTCACCACGTTTATTTTTAGTAATAATTCTTGCCACGCTTCCCTTGCATACGGTCAACATCTCATGTATAAAGTGAAACAATTGGAACTTAATTTATTTTCCACAAAGGCATCTGTATAAAGTTTTTTTTTTTCCTTTTAAAATAAAATAACACCAATGAATTCAATTCAAAATGAAAAAAAAAAATGCTCAGGCTCTAAGTATAGATCCATTTATGAGCTTTAAAACTGCCATGCCAAATGTGCCATGTGGGTAACAACATAATCGATAGAAACCACAACCTGAATGCAAGAAAGTGGCTGAGCGTTGATTAGAAATGGCACAACATATGGAACATATTGATTATGTTCAATGTGCCTACATAAAAGTTTATGAAGAGACCATGAAACGGAATTATTATTAAAAAAAAACTCAGGGTGTATATAGAAATATAACAAATTACTTCTAAAAACTTGTTTCAGTTAATAATAAATTACTGATTTATAAATATACAAAAAAAAAGTAGAAGTACCCATAAAAGCAACTGAATTACAGTGACGTGAGTACTTGTAATCAGTTACTTTCACCTCTGGAATTACCTTATTTCACATCTCTTTGCTTGATTAGTCGTGTCTGTACGTTTTATAACAGAAATTTACACGTCCCTATTTATGTCTTTCGTGTTTACATTTCTATGGTTTTCATTAATTCCTATTTAAGTTTGTTCTGCTGTTTTTATTTTATTTGCATGAGTCATTGAATGCTTGTTCTTTGTTTTCTCTGTTTGTCATATTCTCACATGCTTGCCTTTTGTGTGTTTGTTTCCTTCCAACTTTCTTTGCATGCTTCATCCCTGGTTGTTTTATTCTCTCTTCCACCTGCTCCCATGTTTGACTGTAATGTCTTCTCATATTAGCCTGTTAGAAAGTTTGGTGTACCACCCCAGTCCTCAGACCTATCCCAGTCCCCCAACACCAGCCCCTGTCCATCACCCGAGCTGGTTCCCAATCGTTCAGGCCAGCGTATATCTACCCCCAACTCACTGGCCCCTAACTGCGAGCCTCTGCCCGCTGCACTCATCAAGACTCAGACGCTGCCCGCCAAGCCCAAAGTCATCCCCAAACCTCTCCAAGCCACGCGATCCAACCCGCTTCCCGAATCACCCTCAGACAAACCTGAGCCCTCTTCCCCCTGCCAGGTTCCATCCCAACAGCCCTCTGCCTCAGTGCCTCCCACCCCGACTTCCCCACCCTCGCCGTGTTCCCCTTTACCAGCTGTTATTAGTGCCCTAACCCCCAACAGTCCACAGGTACGCCGCTTCCACTGCTCGGCACACCCGCGATACTCAGTGCCCTTCAGTCCCGTGGCTTCCCTCTCACCAATAAGGCTGCATCATTTCCACCCCTTAGCAATGGAAAACTCCTCATTTGACCACCCCCGCAAATCTATCCCCCTCATACAGGTGACCCCTCACCACTCCCCCAGAGGCAGCCCCCTCCCTACACCAAAGGGTACCCCGGTGCACACTCCCAAGGACAGTCCATGTGGAACCCCGACTCCAACGCCGCCCCCGAGCCCGTCTATTGGAGGAATGCCTTGGAGAACGCGACTCAACTCCATAAAGAACAGCTTCCTGGGCTCGCCACGCTTCCACCGCAGGAAACTCCAAGGTACGGACATGATGGGGGATACGTAGCAGAACTGCACCTTCACAATGCTGCTAAATGTGATTCTGGGCGACCATGGCTCAGTGGTAGAGTGGTTCATCCAATAACCGAAGGGTTGGGGGTCGAATCCCGCTCTAGCCAAGTCATTGTTGTTGTGTCCTTGGGCAAGGCAGTTTATTACCTACATTGCCTAGTATGAATGTGGTGTGTGTGAGTGTTGGTGGTGGTCAGAGGGACTGATGGCGCACTATGGCAGCCTCGCTTCTGTCAGTCTGCCCCAGGGCAGCTGTGGCTACAAGAGTAGCTCACCACCACTAAGTGTGGAGTGAAAGAATAATGCACATCAATGTAAAGCGCATTGAGTGTCTATGATAAAGCGCTATGTAAAACCCAATGCATTATTATTAATATTCATTGTCTGATTCACAGTTCCTACACAAGAGGAGATGTCGAGCCTCACACCAGAGTCTTCCCCAGAGTAAGTGCCTCCTTCCATTCAGGGCTCAGTAACTCTTATAGTAAAGCATGGAATATCCTCAGAAGCTTAATCTGAACTCCAATTATCCGCACGGTTGATTATCTTTATGCCGCATTCCCTGTGATAGCCCGAGGTCTGCTCTGGTTCTGGAGCTGCAGTGCTGGCAGGAGAAAGACTGTGGGTTCTAAGGGAAGGGAACGCTGTCAGTGTGATGTTCCTGAGCTCCCATGACGCTCGTACGTCAAGCTTGGCCTAGATATGCCTGTTTGGCTGGCTGACTGCGGTTTGGCTGGGACTCTCCCACCTGGCTCGGAGCAGTGCTGGATGCAGGGATTTGGCACCATCGGCAACAAAAGAGAAAAAGACATTTACTCCGTTTCGCCGCTTAAATAAAAAATTGCATGTCAGCTCTTGTTGCTCAATTTTCAAAATGTGCTTAACAGCAGATAACAAAATACAATCTCAGTTTGAATTCTTATGCATGTGATATGTAAAGTTGAACGTCATTTTTTTATGCTGGTAACATGAGGACACATAGGCTACTGTAGCTTTGGTGGAGTTTCATCTTGCTGATCATTCTGGCCTGTTTAGAGAAGCATCTTGATCTCTCACGTGTCCTTTCAGTTTCTCTCCCACTCTAATGTTCTCACAAGTCCATTTTAAACATGCCAAGTTGTAAAGCCCACACAAAATGTTCTCAACTGCATAGCTTGATTTGATTTGGTGTATTTTCAGTTTATTTTTCAATTCCAAGAGATTTAACGCAGTTGTTCTCAAACATTAGGCTCAAGTACTCCTTTTCTCTTATTTCTGAATCCAAGTACCCCCTTTGTCCAACTACCGATACAACATTTGGCTCAGAATACTATGCAAAAACCACTATAGAGCACAATGATGGAATGAATGAGTGATGAAACACATGTTCTAATCAAGATATTTTCCATTATCATTTTTATCAAAACATAAGCAATTCAAAACCCCATTATCTCTCTCAAGTACTGTAGTGCCATTGCCTACATGTGACAAACTCAAGGCCCTTTAGAGCATCTAATTTGGCCTGCAGGAGTAAGTAAAGAAAAGACAGAAAAACATAAATTATCAAATAATTCAGTTGTAGATATCTCTAAATGCACTAATTCAATGAAACACTACAACATTTTTAGGATCGCAATTTTCCCATGCTTTTATCACATGACTGCAGTCATTTTAAACCTCAAATTGTTCAAGGATCTCAATTTTTGTGCTTTACATGTAGGGATGAGAATCGAAAACCGGTTCTTTCTGAGAACCGGTTCCCAGTAATCCAATTCCTAGGAGTCGTTTGTTTGCTTGTATTTCATTTACGCTTATCGGTTACTCTTACGTCACCGATACGTAACGCTAAATTCCTCCAGGTCCTGTATATTGTGTTTATGCTAGCACCAAGTGAAGCTCCTTCCATCATATAGTTGTTTGCTGTCCACCGCAGAGAATCCACCTCCTTCACCCACAGCTGTGCTATGTTTGTAGTGTCTCTGTTGCTACGCTATTCACTTCCGGGTTCTGTACACTCGCGAAAAAGCTTCATTTTGCACTGACTTTTCTTCCGAAAACAACAAACTTCAGCAAGAACACACACCTCGTCACCAGTTTATTATATAACAAGTAATCAGACACGAGAGACGGACTGGTACTGGTTGTTGTCTTTAGTTGTGTGTTATCATACATGGCTGATGACGTCACATATAACAATGGGGACGGCGTCTCTGAAGGTCCATTTATAGAAATCTAAACAAAGGCTAAACTAAAGCTTTACCGTTTAAATACAAAACAATAAGTGCAGATATACTTTTGTTTAATATGTTCTTTTTTTACAGAATTATTTGTTTTATGTTTGAATTAGTTTTGGATCAAGTTGTTCAAGTTCAAAAGGAGCACTGTAAATATTCTCAAATGTTTGTAGCCAAAATTTGTCATATGTTGTAATAATAATAATAATAATTATTATTATTATTATTATTCATCAATTTTATATAGCGCTTTTGTATATATTATTGTCCAGTGAAAACAATCTATACCTGGTGGATTAAAAGAGAGCTGATATCCCTGCAGGAAATTAGAGACAACGATAATATAATAAAGAGTTAAAGCTAACAACTCCATTTGTATTATTTAATTCCCTCACCCAGGAATCGAATCGATAAGCTGAATTCAATTCCCATCCCTATTTACATGTTACTATTAGAATCTTTTTTTAAAGCCTTGAATATTGAAATAAAGCAAATATTAGTTAGTATTCTCTGTATGTTTAACATTTTCTTCCCATCTGTCTTTCTTTGCACAGACTTGCCAAAAAATCCTGGTTTGGTAACTTCATCAACCTGGAAAAGGAGGAGCAGATCTTCATAGTGATCAAAGACAAGCCTCTCAGCTCCATTAAAGCAGACATTGTTCAAGCCTTTCTCTCAGTATGTACACCACTGTGCGTGCTGTGTGTGTGGCTGTGTGCGTGGCGATGGTTTTTGTGTGTTTGTTCCTGATGCATAATGTTGGCAGTCCTGTGAGGCAGCTTTTCCCACTGAGTGTTTGCTAACATGCCTCTGATTCATGTAGCAAATTTGCTAAGCTGCTTCTGTTTTCCTCGGCGCCCGTAGATCTGCTCGAGGTCAAACAAAAAAATCATGTGTGCGCGTTCGTTGAGCATTAGCATATAGACGCTTAGCACTCAATAGCGTACTTTGAGCATTCCAGTGTGTTTCGGTATGCAGTGCAAGTAATTGAAAAATGGTGTCGATTGTATCAGCGTAAGTGAGCGTGTGGTGTTTTCTAATAGCGCCAGTGTAAATATGCACACAGAATCCAGCTTTCCTCAGTAAGTGCAGCAGGATCACTATCAGCAAACACTCTAGTTGATATTCACAGTACATAATTGAACAGTCCCAGTTAGATTTAACAAAGTCTAAGTAAATGCAAACTTCCGTCGGAGCAGGTCAATGTCAAATGATGTTCCCTCATCCCGGAGCGAGCTCATTTTTCCTTTGACGTCTGCTAGAAGGAATTCCACACAGGAGATTGACACCTGAATAAGTGACATTATCCCTCTCTGCACACTCACATTAATGGCATGTCAAAGTCTCTCCAGCACTTTGGTAAAAACCTGATGATTTCTGAGATCACCTACTTGGTGGCTATAGAAGTTCATTCCTGGAGAAAGAGTGCAGCAGACTTGTTGGAATGGTTTAATATTACAACAGCTTAAGACTCCATGGCATGCATGGCTACATGCTGAGGCATTAAGCTTCTTAGCCCATACTATGTGGGGAGTATTTTAATGAGGGATCATTCACTTTGTCACTTTCAAGGTGCAGGAATAAAATGTAACATCTCTGATTGTTGTGCTTAATCCCATTTTTTGCATCTTTGCTCCTTGTTCTCCCACCGTTTTTTCTCCTGTGTGACTCTTGTTTGTATGATTTATTTATTTTTTTTTTCTTCTGCTCAGATTCCCAGCCTGAGCCACAGCGTCATCTCTCAGACCAGTTTCCGTGCAGAGTATAAATCCACGGCTGGCCCAACAGTCTTCCAGAAGCCGGTCAAATTTCAGGTGGACATCACCTACACGGAAAGCACAGCTGCCACAAAGGAGAACGGCATCTACTCTGTCACCTTCACTCTGCTCTCAGGTGAGCACACCAACACTTTAACAACATCTTCATCCACGCACCAGTTAGAGCAATGGCCTGGTCTCACACATTGGATCACTGAAGGAAAATGAAGTAAAATTAGCCTGGAGCCCCTTTTTGACTACATTTCCAGTGAAAAAACAGGCTCCGCACAGTCACTAAAAGTACCACAGTGACTTCATTACAAATAGAGACATATAAAAACAAAATAAATGCATCTCAAGTTGCACTTTGTTCTTGTGTTGAAAAGGTGTGCAGTGGATATCACTGTATCACTGTAATACAGTGACTGCTACAGATTGTTAACTGAAAAGATATGTTTTTAACATAATGCACTTGTTTTTGTTCTTTACTCAGGTTTTTGATTAAAGTAATTCTGTGATACTATTAACTTAGCACAAATTTGCTAATTCATATTTACTGCTAAGCATATTTTTTTTCTTTGCACTCAAATAACTTTATTATTACTGTTCTAAAATATGTATTACTTTGTGTTATTTTTATGAATTTTGAAGAACTACAGTATAAATATATATAAATATTTCGTTAAGATATTTTTTTTTTACCCTTTTCGTTAAAATTTTGTTGGAATTGGGGGGGAATGTTACTGACTTAAATATTCAGTTCATAATGAGGTTGTTTTTTTTTTTTTTTACATGTCTGCATTATTGTGTGAACCCAGACTCAAATTACGACTAAGTGCATAAATGTGCACGTCTGTAGTATTTTTTTTTAGTGCATGACCTGTGATATTAAATTGAATGTAGACTGAAACAAAGGTTCCCTGGGAAGTATTTAAGGGCTGAAATTAGATTGGTGTCCATCCAGGGTTCATCAGCAGGCCAGCAGTGACTCAGCATATTACGGACTGACTGTGCTCCATTGTTGCATAATATTTAAGATCACTTTTTTCATTCCATCTGGCCTATTGGGTCCAACTTTCTTATTAGCAGAGCAAACTTTAAGCTTACAGGGCTGAACTCTGGGCCAATCCAGCACAGCAGAAGTAAAAACATGTCATTTTTAGGGGTTTATAAGCTTGTTGCTGTGATGTTTCTGTCATCCTAAAAGTTTGATAAGCATTTGCCTGAAACCTCCTGCAGCAAAACTAAATAAAGTCTGGCAATGCAAGATTATATATGAAGCCCTCGTGTGCAAATGCATGGCCGTGCAAAGCCGTACGCATGGGTGGTCTCTCTCTTTCTCGCTCACATGCACACAGAAAATCTCTCTGAAATAAGGGCTCAGTGTAACTGCATGTGGTGGAATACAGGCTTTGTTCCCTCTCATCACTGTCTGTGTACTGTACACCTGTGCAGCCATAAAACAGCAGGAGGCCCCTGTGCCAAAGCACTTTGCTCATCATTTATCCCCTGGGATCAGTTTTCCTGTCAAACTTCCCACTAAAGGTGATCGCTTTTCTTCTTTTGCTCACCTGTGATGATCTCGTTACAAATGTCCCCCCGTCATGTTGCTAACACAGTGGAGACTGTGCAGGTTTATCAAAGGCTTCTTATTGTGTGTTCTGGTCAGTGTTGGTATTGTTGAATACAAATTTCCGTCATAGTTTTTGTCAACATGTGACAGATTATTATTAGATTATGACTAAAAAAAAATCATGTGGGAACTGAAACTGTATCAAAATATATTGATATCTTCATTAACTAAAAAAACTAAACTACAATGTGCACATATGATGACGGTATCTAACCAAAACTACTTTAATTGTGTAGAAGGTGGGACAAGCCAATCAATGATCCAATAGGAAGGAAGCTGATTGTGTTTGCAGACGTAAAACTGCTCATCATGCATAAACTCTTATTATTTTGGTCGACTATATTTGCAACAGATATGATGTCATTTAGTTACTCAACTATAACTGAGATAGTCCCAGTGACAACATTATGACTAAAACTTTGTCATATGTCAAGGTTTCTTTCATTCAGAACTTTTTTTTCAAGAAATATACTTTGATTTCCGGACATGTCCGACTGTCAGTCTTCCTCAGAGGCATCTGCTGTGATCATTTTTTAAGTGATTTTTAGGTGCGGCCTACTTGACATATTGCAGATTTTCCTGTTGTGCCTTTTCTTTCCCCCTCCCTTTGAGTCGTCCTGCTGTCTCCTTTTCACATTTCTTATTAATGTGCATGTGTGCTGGTATGATTTTCATGAAATTTCATATAATACATATTTTTTGTCTTGTTCCATTTTGTTTTTGGGGTGAACTAGCAGCTGACTGAGTTTGTTGTGTGGTGTTATGGCCGTGCTAATTGCATATTTCTTCAACGCGATCAGCAGACGCCTCTGAAGAAGACTGACAGTGGACAGTCAAAACATGTCAGGAGATCAAAGTAAAATTTCCTGGAAAAAAAGTTGTCTGAATAAAGGAAGCCTTAGCATATTATTCATAAAGAAGACAAAACCATCTTGCTGGAATTATTGAATAAAGCTAAGTTGCATTTTAGTCAAAAGACTACGACTAAAACTGACATAGAATTTGCTGTCAACATTAACAGTTACTGGTTTGATGTTGGGATATTTTTGTGAAACTGGGCAGAACTTTATTCCTTGACAACTTCCTGCTTCCAGGATGAGTTCTAATGAAAAACAGAAGCTGGGTAATCAATTAACAACAAATGATTATAAGACACAAAAACCAGCTACAGTGACCTCATGTAAAGGATTTTCAATATTCGCAGGTGGTGAAATGGCTCTTTAAAAATAAAGTTACTAAAAAAAAAATTGTTTTATATCCCAAGAAAGAGAAACCTTTATACTGTAAATGAAAACTGATCTTGCTTCTTACATTCCTACATGCAGTTATGGGCCAATGAAAATAGTAAAAAAAGTATTTTTTTGCATTTATAGAGAATGTCACCCAAGAACAAATACATATATGTGACTAATCATTAGTGATTTGAACAGTCTATGTACATAGCTCAAAGCTGATAAATTACAGGGAGCTGAGGCATATACTAAGTTGTTTACTGAAGGCTGAAACCCAACAAACTTTTTTCCAAATTTGAGGGGGTGGCATATCTGCTATACATCATATATAAGGATGTATAGCAGATGTTTTTATATATTCTGAGAGAGTATGTGGAGTTGTATTACAATACCAAATGTTCCTATATGATGTAGGTCCTGAGATAATTGAAAGCTGAAAATGGAAGAAAAATAAGGACACGCCCCCTCACTAAATTTACCATTTTTCAAAAAGTATTCGTCCGATCAGACTCAATATTTACAGTGTGCCTATTGAGTAATTGAGGAACAATTAGTAAAATATTCATCATTTTTGGAGCCTGGGATGTCCTGAAAATGTGTTGAAATGACCCAGTGATGTGTTTGCATTCAGGACCCAGCCGACGCTTCAAGCGAGTGGTGGAGACGATTCAGAGTCAGTTGTTAAGCACACATGACCAGCCTGGGGTCCAGCAGCTCACCGGTGAGTAAAACGTCAACCAATGGAAACAAAAGCTCCTCACCCCACCCCCTTCCTTCCTCATTGGTCCATTCCAAGCCTTAATGAAGCTCTGTGATGGTAGCGTAGCTGCTGCCGAGCTTCACATGTTGTTGCGTTGCCCTGGCAGTGAAGATCAGTGTAGAAGTACACGGAGCTTATTCACATTCCGCTACTACACTATGGCACCCAAGACTGATTGTGGGAGCTCGTTACCATGGCAACACCAGCACTGCAACCCAACACACGACCCATAATGCAGTGCGTTACGCCGTAAAAACTGCACCTGATAAGAGTTGAGTCCGCTGCTCCTTCTGTAAAATAAGACGTCCCTTTTCTCTTTAGCTCGTCCTTCTGGAATCATTAGACTATCACACATGATTCTCCTCCAAACCTGGATTCTTTTATTCATGTTTTCCTTCCCACATGGTCACATTTTAGCTCAACACACAGCCTGGGTGATGAAAAGAACAAAAAATGAGAGTCACTGCTCTGTAGGTGTTCCACCACTGCCATCACCGTCACAGCAACTCCATCTGCTGGTCAGATTATGGAACTACATCAGCCTGCTCGAGGTGTGGCTCCACCTGGAATTTAGGCTGCATCCAAATAGTTCCTCCTATCTCCTTTCCTATCCACTTCACCCCTGGAAGTGCTTACATGGTGGCCATGATAAAGTGCGTCCGAGTTCTCTTTAAGCTGATAAAAAGAGGCTCAATGCTTCCTTTTTTACCTCCTTTAGCCTATGAAACACTGATGCATCTTTTACCAAAGGAGACCAGGTAATGCTCACCCAATTCCTTGCGGTGACAACATTTAAAGGGAAACTCACACCCGAGTGCTCACGAAAACTCACAATAAGTAACAGAGATCATGTAAATTATTAATGCAATAATATGCCTTGAACAACTTTAAATAAATAATCTAAAACCCATATATTATTATATGTACATATCAGATTATAACTGACATAAAACAGACACTCTGTGGTTCAAGAAAAAGGATCAGAGACATTTTTATCCACATGTTTTATTCAACATAATTCATATTAGTGAGTGGAAGGTGAGTGTGAGCAACCATTCTCAATGTGGCTTTCTTTTAGTTTCACTTTTGTTCCTCGTAGCCTGGTAGCTTCTTTTCCTTTAATATACATTCAAAACTTGGGTTTTTTTAGATTATATCAGAGGAAAGTGTTATAAATGAGCTTTTTGTCAATTTTTGGAAATTTGTAGTTTTTTATCCACGGCATACGTCACTATACTTAGCGGCCGTCAGATTATTACGTCACTTAGAGGAAGTGAAGCTGATTGTCAAAACAAACGCGATAGCCTTTCCCTAACTCCTCTCCTAAGACCTTTCCTTAACCCCGTGACTTATGGAAAAGTGGATAGGAAAGGAGATAGGAGGGACTATTCAGACGTAGCCATACTCACGTTGTCTTAAGTCACTGATGCTTCCGTCATGTGTGTTTCCTATGTTGAGCTGCTGAAGCTACAAGTGTGAGCCTCTGATGTGCAATGGCTGTGTTTGGCACTGATAGACACACACAGCAGTGATGGCAGCTGTTCTCAAACCCAGCAGTCTGTTATCAGGGCTCTGCCTCAGCGACTTTTCCAATTATTCGTGATCTTTCATATTGTCGAGCTGATTAACTGACAGAGGTGCTGGAAAGACACTTTCATAGATTACATCACAGTCAGGGTTTTCTTTGTGGCTCACTTTGAATAGAATGAAATGCAGATAAACAGGGATGTTGGAGATAAAAGCTCATTTGTGTTTACCTTCTGCATTCATTATTGTGTCTTAGAGACCACATGCATCAAACTCAAAGCCTCGGGAGGGCAAATTTGAACCTTCACAGAATGCAATTTGGATAAAAATGAGAGCGAAAACATGAATTATTGTGTAAATAATGGACTTATTCAGTTGTAGATTGTGTCAGTTCCTCCAAATGCACAAATTTAATGAAATTTGACAATTCCTGCTGGGCTCACAGTTTTTCTGTGCTTATATCACATGACGGCAGTTATTTTTATTCCTAAATTGTTAAAATAACTCTATTATTTTTTTCCAAAAGCCTGCAGTTCTCCTATAATTATTTCACATAATTTCCCCAAATTTGATACAAAATCAAGGAAATTAAAGTAAAATTCCTTCAGAGACTGATACTGTCACTTATTGGTTGGATATTGTAAGTGCATTTGTATCTAGAGCATTTTAATGTCAAAATGTGTCGTTTTTCTTGCCTAAAATCTGCCGGCAACTTAAAGCTGCTACCTTTTTTTTTTTTTATTAAATAAAACTATAGTGTAGGCCTCATAGATATATAAACAGTGTTGTGCTAGTTACTGAAAAAAAGTAAGTAGTTACCGTTACTAGTTACTTCATTAACAAAGTAACTCAGTTACTATTTTGATTACTTACACCAAAAAGTAATGCGTTACTGAAAAAAGTAACTTTTGAGTTACTTAGAATTAAAGAATGTATTATTTATTTTGGGTCATTTGTGTCCATACAGCTTCATATCAGTGCTGTAATAATATAATAATCCACTGTTGATCAACTGCTATAAAACAACCATAAATGATGTGCATTTAAAGCACAAAACAGATGCTCCAAAATAAAACAGTAATTTTTCAGCCTTAGCACAGTAATGTAAAGTAAGCTGTGCATATTCCAGGTGCACATTCTGCTGTTGAAAATACTTATGAAAATAAATGTGGAAAAACTAATTCACAGCATTTTTCTCAGCTACACAGTGCTAAACATATTATGTTATTTCTTTAGAAATATATTGCGTTACAGTACGAGTTACTGTCAAAAGTGACGTTGGAGCGGTAACGCGTTACGTGCAACACTGTATTTAAATCAAACATTCACTCCAGAAAGAAAGAAAAAATGTCAAAATTACCACTTGAAAGTTTTTCATCTTAACCTTAAACACTCATTTGTTGACATTTTTGTACATTGCATTGTGGGATGTTGAGTTTCGTAAACGGATGCAACGTTCCGCCTTCCCAGCCTACCCGAAGCCCCTCCCCTGGTCTGAATATTAACTAATGTAGGGTTGAATATATAAAATTAATGTTTGAATATATATGATGAAAGACTGTACAGTAAATGGAATAAAAGAAAAAAGCAGGTCTCGTGTTTTGTAATGTTATCAAAGAGATACTGCTGAATTTGCTGTTTTTTTCAAAATGTTCAAACTTTTTTTGAATCAGGTGGTCTTACACATATTAGAATATACTAAAATATCACCATCAGTTTTTTAAGTTATTCTCACTTTTCGGTTAATTCCAATTAATAGCTCCAATGAAAAGTTTATGAATATTCCCCAAATTCTCTTGCTTATGTTCCTGTTCAAATGTAGTTTTCCGCCCCTTTGCAACCTTAATTACAGCTACACCCCATGATCTCTCACAACTAGTGTTGAAAATGGGAAAAAATTATCTAGATTTACTGCAGGCAAATTCATATTTGCAAATATAATGTCCTGCCATCATTAAATTCTATTATTATATTCTCCTTATCATACCATACATTATTCTGCTGTAACATGTGGAAGTGTAACCTAATGAACTATACATTATAATTCATAAACTATAAAGTGTAACAGCATTACACAAATAGTTTGTTTCTTTGTGTTTCTCCTTATCTTCACCGTGTTGGCCCATATCTATAGGCTTAAGGGGCTCAAGCCAATAACATCCATTTCCTGATTATTTTTGAGTTTGAGATGCTGTGAGGACAGTCATCTCATTACAATCCTCTCATCTTTACTATTCAACTGAACAAAAAGAGACCTGGAAAGATAAGCTGCTTGTTACACAAGACCAATAAATATGAGCAGTCCATCATAGAGAGAGAGAACTGTCCTGGCTGATAAATGACATGAAGGTTTCTGCTGTAAAAAGAGATGGTGAATATGTGTGTGGATCCTTTCACAAACATTTAAATAATTGGATCATGACTTGTATTCTTCTGATAGCAAAGTGAGCATTTAAAGTCATTAACAAATCTTTGCCTGTGTAAGGTCTGATCATCCTGTTTTCAGAATTAATTAAGACGAACAACGGATTAGGACACATTTCATACAGTTTATTACAGGTGGGTCATTCCATGTCATTTATAAATGGCCCACGCACTTTGGCGTGAAAAACTACTAAATAAATGATTATAAGACACAGAAGGATTTTCAATATTAGCGAGTGGTGAAGTAACCAAAAGTCAGATTCCAAAATTAAAATCATATAAAGACATTGTTTTATATCCCAAGAAAGAGTCGTCTTTATACTATAAATTAAGACAGAAATCATATTTTTCTTACATTCCCATGTGCAGTTATGGGCCAATGAAAATGGTAAAAAAAAAGCATTTTTTTGGATTTCAAGAGACTGTCACCCAAGGACAAATACATATATGTGACTAATCATTAGTGATTTGAACACTCTATGTACATAGCTCACAGCTGATCAAATGACAGGGAGCTGAGGCATATGAAAAGTTATTTACTGAAGGCCCAAACATGTTCCAGACCCAAACCCCAACATAACAAACTTTATTTCCAATTCTAAGGGGCTGGCATGTCCACCATATAAGATGTATTGCATATATTTTTGTATATTCTGAGAGAGTAGGTAGAGCTGTATTACTATACCATATTTCAGTTTCCCATGTGATGTAGTTCCTGAGATATTAGAAGAATAGGGACCCACAAAAATCAACAAAATTGGCCATATCTCAAAAAGTATTCATCCGATCAAACTAAAATTGTACAGTGTAGCTATTGAATAATCACGGAACAATTGGGAAAAATGTCAGAATTTTTTTAAACCTAAATGCGTGGGATGTCCTGAGAATTTGTTGGAATGACCCAGGTCTACTTTTCCTCATTCTATCCCACTTAAGCTGCTGGAGACAATCTTTTTTTCTATCAGATAGAGACATCGTGTAGGCCTCGTAGATCAATAAATCGAAGATAATTTCCATGAGAAAAAGATGTAAAAGGTTGAAATTGCCACTCAAAAGTTTGCTTACACCTCCACTGTAAACAATCTCTTATTGACATTGTTGAAAAAGTTTTGTGCATTGCATTGTGGGGTGTCTCATAAACCGATGCATAAAAGTGTTTTTACTCCATTCTTAACGTGATTTCTTCTTTGTTTTGACCAGGCAAGATGGATATTTATACTATTCAAACAGATGAGTGACAGGTTGTAATACAGTGGTTCCGAACCTTTTTTGGGGTCATGACCCCATTTTTTATATCACAAATTTATGGCAACCCCAAAGACATTTTTCTCTAGATTTCATTTTTGATCATGTTCGTTATGTTGTTACAAATACAGAGAAGTCATGATTAGTGCGCGTGATTAGTTATATTTGAGAAAGTGAAAGTACAGAATACTTTTGTTTGAGGTTAAGATAAAGAATTTTTTTCAGTTGACCCCACTGTGATTATAGAAGGAAAGCACACACTGTGCAGTCCTTTGTATATTGTTTATTAGTACATGCTGAACATAAGAAGGAATCTACTTAGAAATACGACGTGGAATCGTAGCTGAACTGAAAAAGTCCTTTGAAGTCATTTTTGACCTAAATCAGTGAGCCCCAGTGAGCCCCTGATCACATACTCTTTGAAAATAAAAGGCAAATGACTGTAATGAAGTAAACAATGGCTTTGCATACCAATGTGTGTCAAACAAAAGGCCTCATCAGGTCTTGGTCGTTATGTCCCCTAATCACCAGTAATGGCAGCGAACCTGGGAGCCAAGCTTAGGGAGACAATAGAGAGATGAGTGTTGAAAGGAAGTGTTTCTCTGCAGTTTCAAAGCATGACTGGTTCTAAAGAGCTGTGCACCATCAGCACATTTCCCAACAAATGTAAATGACATTATAATCACTGCAAGGACATTTAAAGAAGTGCCACATATTCAGCAGTGATCGCCCACACTGTGTTTTCTAGAATAAACTGCTCAAAGTGTGGGAATGCACACCCGAGATGGTTTGCATTCCCACACAGACTCACACATTCTGTCTGTCTTCCTCAGCCTTTAGTGTATTATTTAGCTCGCCAGCATACGTTTTTCATCACACCACATCAATTTCACACAGCATCCCTGATCGAGATGCATCATTTAGTTCAAGTCGTCACAGTTTTTGGCTGCTGGCTTGATGTTTAATACTTCAAAGAGACGCGGTGATGATGATGCAGTGCATCAGTGTGTTTTATTTTAATGTGTTTACCAGGTTTTATAGTGCGTGAGTGAAAAAAGAGACCGCTTTATTAAAGCTGCTGGAGACGATCGTTTTTTTTTGTCAGATAAAGACGTAGTGTAGGCCTCAAAGATCAATGGATCAGAGATTATTTGCTCAAGAAAAAACTGTTTAACAGAGATTCCCAACCTTTATTGGATCGTGACCCCATTTTTATACCCCGAATTTTTGGCGACCCCATATATTTTTTCACAAAGTTGTTTTTGATCATTTGTTATACTGTGTATATTTTTTTTTTCTTCCATTTTCTCTTTCTTTTTCTCTTTATACTGCATTTTACTTGAAGTAGATTTATGCTAGAAAGTGAAGGTATAGCATACAGTTGTTTAAGATTGTTTGATTTTAATGTGAAAATAATTAATAATTCAAATATATATACATTTGTTTTTTTGTGAAAAACACAGATGTAAAAGATTGAAATTTCTACTTTGTAGTTTGTTTTGATTTCCTTTGTAAACACTTAGGCTGTGTTGTAAATGTCACTTACTACTCGTACTAAGTCTGATGAGTATGTAGTGTGTTCACATTAGATAGTATGGAAAGATTGACGATGCGAGAAATACCCGTATATATCTGGAATTTTTTTGAAGTATGCACTGTGGGCACACAGGATGCATTGCGAGCAGAACGAACAATTGTCCTACAACTGGCTTCAGTCTAAAAATCAAACATCCCCTTTTCAAAATAAAAGCATCTCTCCTTGTCTTCCATTTGTCTTTTAACGCTTTTGTAAATAGGGCTCTTGTTTTGAAGTTAACCAAAGTTTTGTCAGCAGCACACTGTTGAGTAGTAGCACAATGACAGGTCTCCGCAAATGTCAGAAATATCAGCATGAAGTTTTATGGATCAAATGACCACATGTTGATATTCGACTTAATCGTTTTCTCACTTAAAATGTTGTCAGAGCTTTCAAAGGTGGAGAATCAATGAGATATTTAGCCTTGGTTTAACTCAGGTTTTTGTCATTGAAGGTTCAAAATGCATTTTGGGAAACACGGAACTTAGTGTACTTCAGTGGGAATGCTCAGCATCCTAATCATACTTACAGTATAGTATGTAGGAGACAGTATGTTTGTAGTGTATAGTACGGAGGGTGTCGATTCGAACACAGAAAAGTTTTACATGTTGCATTGTGGGATATGGCGTCAGATACGGAATTGTTTTTTATTCTCACTGTGAGTTATTGTTTCTTCGTCAAACAAGGAGGACCTTGTGATTCCATTGACACTATTTTGTTTAGGTTTATTCCTTGTGATATTTAATTCCAGCCAGATTCAGACCTTTCTGTGTAAACCCCTCAGAAATAAACATCTGCCATTATTTCTCTACAACTTTCAGTCCCTTAAAACACCAGAAATGTGTTTGAAAGTCACTTCGGCTGAGTTTTTGGAGGCAAATACAAGAAATCACATTAAAACACTTTTATGGATCTCGGACTCCACATCCCACAATGCAATGTGCAAAACTTTTTCGACAATGTCAATCAATGTAGTGTTTACGGTGGAGATGAAAACAAACTTTTGAGCGACAATTTCTACCTTTTACATCTTTTTTTGAGCAAATAATCTTGGATGTATTGATCTGTTTCATCTGATAACAGTGGTCGTCCCCTGCAGTTTTAAAGGTGCGTTCACTGAAGGCTGATGTTAGATTTGATCAGGCTTAGCCAATCATCTTTATGGTTCAGGCTTTCTCCCTGTCCAGACCAGCTCTCCCAGCATTCCCACACCAGTGCAGTCTTGTTTCCCTCTTTTCTCCTCTCTGTATCCTCTTCCAATCCTCTATTCCTCAGCAGTCCCTTTGAGTACCAACTTTGACGTTATCGAACAACTTTTTTCAGACGAGAAGAATGGACTGGGGCCACACCCCACCGGGCCACAGCACTCCAAGCTCCGCCCATCACCCATGCACATCCCGAGGCGCGAGCCCGAACAAAATGACGCCAAATTCCAGAGCGCGGGCCGAGACAGAGCCAAGCAGCCTGTGGCTTCTGTCGGCACGCACCAGGAGTCTTAATAAAAGCAGCACAGAATCTCCTGCACTAAGAGAATGAAGAATGTTACTTATTTTTATACTTCAGGATGTAAACTGTCACTCACGCACCTCTTTTGTATGAAATGACTTTATCAAGCTATTTTAAGAATATGAAAGAGAGCTTTTAAAATCTGCTTCCCCCCCCACACACACACACACGCACGCACGCACGCACACACGCACACACGCACGCACGCACGCACACGTTTCCATCCTGCATTCTTAGTCATCACCAGTGTTAATTTTGTTGACTCAAAGTATTAATCAACTATATTATAGTAAATGTAAATAACGAGACTATGACTATTTGAAAAATATGTGTGAATGAAAACTGTATAAAATATATTGATACTTTTGTCCACGAATAAAAATTCTATATTATTATTAATCTAATTATTTTATAACTAATATAAAAATGTAGTCACATGGGACAAAATCCAGTCTGAACTCATATGATCATGTAATCTTAGGTATTGATCACATTAATCCAGTGGTTCCCAAACTTTTTTGGGTCGTGACCCCATTTTTATATCACAAATTTGTGGCGACCCCCAGATAATTTTTTATTTTTTTTAAATCGTATTTGTTATACTAGGTTACTAATATCTGTGCACAAAGTAACAAGATGTGCCAGTTCAGATATTCCTATACTGTACTGTGAGATTTATATTTGGGAAAGTGAAAGTATAGAATATAGTTGTTTAAGATTGTGTTTGGTTTTAATTTGAAAAGGATTGATAATTAAAACGTGTGTGTGTGTGTGTGTGTGTGTGTGTGTGTGTGTGTGTGTGTGTGTGTGTGTGTGTGTGTGTGTGTGTGTGTGTGTGTGTGTGTGTGTGTGTGTGTGTGTGTGTGTGTGTGTGTGTGTGTGTGTGTGTGTGTGTGTGTGTGTGCGTGCGTGCGTGCGTGCGTGCGTGCGTGCGTGCGTGCGTGCGTGTGTGTGTGTTTTAATTTGGAAAAATAATAATTTAAGCTTTTTCAGCATTCTGCCTCTTCCTGCACAGTGCATCTATTTCTGTGATATTATGTATTGGTTTTTTTAATGTAATTGTGCAAAATAGATAAATGACAATAGATAATGTATAAATTCAATAAAATTGAAAATTAAAAAATATGTTTTATTCAAAAACTTTAAAACATATATTTTCTTATTATTGGACATTTCCATCCAATCCCACGTGGGGTCATGACCCCACGTTTAAGAAGCCATGCATTCATCTATTTATCTGTGTATATTTACAAACATTAACATCCCATAATCAGATTGATAATAGTAAAATAATCTTTCATCTTTAACAGATTTATTCGACTAAAATCAGACAATAACTGAAATAGTTTTAGGCCAAATTTAGTCATCAGGACTAAGTTATATTTTAGTCAAAAGACTGACTAAAACTAAATCAACACTGGTCATCACCCCATCATTACCGACCCCCCCCCCCCCCACTCCTTTAACTTCCTGTTAGTTTCTTCTCTTGATTTTTTTCTGCTGCTAACGTCTGTTGTGACCTGATGTGTTTCTGATACCAGGGATTATCCAGAAAACCTATTAGGCTCCTCCTCTTCCTCCTCCTCCTTCTCCTCCACCTGCTCCACCCGTACTCCCTCAGCCTGCCACACCCCCACCCCCTGTCCATCCCCTCCCCCCAGTACACCGGGAGAGAGAGAGAGAGAGAGAGAGACAGACGTTCGTCAACGGAGGACTACTTTTAGAGGTGGGGAGGAGGAAGAGGTGGTTACTATGGAAACAGACCTTTCACTTCGACTTCTACCTTCATCTTCCTCCTCCGCCTCCACCTGCTCCAACTCTGCCCTCAGTAGAAATAGAAAATCCTTAAATGTTCCCCCTCAGTAGACGCACACACACACACACACACACACACACGTCTGACACTCCCTGTCACCGACCAGCACGTTTGTTCTGTTTGATCGTCGGGAGCTTTTGTTAATTGGATCAAAGGATTTGCCAAATACACTGACAAAAACTCTTTACAACACACACACACGCGCATCCGTGCACAGTTCCAGTTTGCACAGAAAAAACCTTTTGTGATGTAGAGACGATCCAAGGATAGACTGAAGAGGATCTGGCGCTCACTGGATTGTATTAGTTTGCATTTTAATGTATTCTTTGTGAGGAGTTTGACTTTGTTAGTCTTAATCTGAATTTAATCTGGGGCTGCAGACGGACTGGGATCGGGATTTTCCGAGGACCTGCGCTCGGAGGCGACGGGAGGAGATGGAACAACCGTCGAGGGTTGTTGGGGTTTGTGGGCGGGGTTTCTGTGGGATCGTGGGTATTTAAAATGAATGATTTATTCTGTTGTACAGACTGATATCATTTCTTATGTAAAAAACAAAACAATGAAATGAAATGAAATGAAATGTCTAGTTGTGACACAATGTTTAGCTACAAACAGGAACTTCCTGTCATTTTAAATCCCATGTATTTTTTTGTTACTCGATCACGTGTCTGTGTCCGACCAAACGTTCCTGTTCTCCTTCCGTACGCAGAACTCTCCCCCTTTTTTTCCACCTCTCCGTCCAACTTACCAGCAGTAGAAATAGAGCAACAAAAAAAATCAGTGACAAATGCAAACTGTGGATATTTTTGTATTGTCTGTATTTATTATTCTTGTTTGTTCATCTGACTGTTTTGATTTCCTAATTTATTATAACTTGACTATTTATATTGAACAAAGCTGTTAGGTCAGTTGAATGTTATTTATTACCCTCTCATGTGTTTGTAAAATGGGATGCTGGAGGAAACATTCCCTCTGACTTTAACAGAATGATATAAAAACTCTCTTCCGTGATTTCTCCGTCGAGGGAAAAAAACCAGTTTGTGCAAACTGGTGCAGAAAAAGACTTTACCAGTAACATAAGAATGTAGTAGTAGCCTCTTTTTGCAGAGGGAACATTCTCTTCTATTGATATTTGTCAGTTTGATGATCATCTTGTGGGTGAAGGCCTGGCCTGAGCAGAAGGATCTGCTTCTTCTCTTTGTACATAGACAGACAAACCACGTGGGGGGTGGGGGGTGGGGGTGGTTGATTGTCTTCTTGGCAGTGCTGGGAAGTCCCACTCTACGCTTTTAGCTTGTATTGCTGTGTGCATGTCAGACATGAGCTTTTCTTTGCATGGCTTTAGTGTTATTGTTCCACGCCAAACTCACTCCCTCTCTCTCTCTCCAGGAGATAATTCCTTTATCACCTCTAAAAATTGAATTGGTTCAACTTTTACTACATTTAAGGTTTGACTTGCCAGGGTGGTTGAGTAGACCCCCTAGAACACCCCCAGGTAGTATGTAGTCTCAAACTGTGCTATCTGCTTTGTGCTCAAAGCCCTTCTATAGACAATGGTGACTTGGGCGGCCACTCCAAATGTGGGGTAGGGGTAACATAACTCAGCATTTCTTGGTCAATAATGAACCAATTTGAATTATTTTGGTACCAGTTGGACCACCTTCAACTGTGCAAGCACACTTTACTTTTTATTGTTTTACATGTTTACCTACTTATGAGATTATTTCAGGTCAAATAGTAACGGGACAGATATTTTTCATCAAAATGAAGTAAACTGCTTAAATGTTTGATAATCTATCACCTGTTCATCCTGATATCAAAAGACTTTAAAATGGGTAGAATATTAGTGAAAATATTAGCAGTTTTGTGAACCCTATTTTACTGCTCCGCTACATTTTGATGGCGGAGAATTCATTCACTATTCCATTTTATGCCAAACGTACAGTATGCCAATAGAATTGTAAGTTAACTGAACGCACCTTTATTTATTTCACAAAATGTTGAGAACCACTTGTCTAAAGAATTAGCCTGAAATCATCCTAATCTCCTTCCATTATTCAGTGTTTAATACAGGCGTTTAGCCTGGAAGTAAATATTTTTACCCTAAACGGAGCTGGCAGAGGAGAATGGCGTTGTCTTCGTTGCGGGCACCATGTTTGTTTTGCTTCTTTCTCTACGGCTCTGAATGGCTATTATTATTATTAACCAAGGGAATGAGCAGAAACGTCGGCATTACAGGGTGTGGCTTATTGCCAGGCTACGATAGAATGACTTCTAGTACAAAGCTGATACCACAGTTTTATACTACATACTACCTGGGGGTGTTCAAGGGGTCTAGTCAACCACCCTGGTGAGTCAAACCTTAGATGTAATGAGTGTTGAATGAAAATCAAATTCTGATCCACGCCCCTGGACTTTTGGACCCAAACTCTCTGTCCTTCACGTTTCACCCACTTTTGCTTCTACTTCTGGCCTTCTTTACTTTTTCCTTTTGTTCTTTTTGCTCCTGCTGATCTTTACCTTCCTCTTCCTGTTTATATTGCTGTGCACAATGCTTCCTTTACTCTGTACCTCCCTCTTTGTGCAGGAGGTGTGCTGTTCTCTCTACCCCTGGTAGCAGAGGAAACAGCTCACCCTTCGTTCTGTTTTCTACAACGGGAAGCTAGCAGCACTAAAGGACATCCGATGATTCTAAGGCCCAGTCAGGCCTTTCAACAGAGCAGGAACAACTGACTGATGTAATCCCCGCATTACAAAACTGTGAGCATCTACAGTGCTAAAACAAATAAACTCATTCAGTGACCGAGTGTTTGTCTTTGTTTTAAAAAGATTAACAAAGAAGCTCCTACAGGTTCAGTAGTGGCAGAGGTGACAAAGTACAAATACTTTGACTGTACTTACAGTAAGTAGTTTTTTGCAAACAAATATCTGTACTTTCTTCTCTACATTTCATAAAATCAGCTCGTTACTTTTAGACCTTCGAAGATGCGTCACTACGTAGAAAAACTAAACTAACAAAAATGTTAATTTAAACTCAAAGCTGCTCTAAGTTTAACTGAACATTTGCACTTTTTTTTTCTTGATACATTTTATTTACAAACTATTATGAGTGCTTAATTTTCCAGGTGTTTAAAGGATAAAGATTTCATGTATTTCCATGTATCAGTATTTACTAGTTCTTAAAAAAAATAAAAAGTATGGAATTATTATTCTTATTATTGAAGATTACTTCAGTCAAGGTTTTTACCAGAGTCATTTTTTATTATTATCTATACTTTTACTTGAGTACTGCAGACTAGTACTTTTGCCACCTCTGAGTAATGGTAACAAAGTACTATTTCTATGCTTTACTTAATTACTATTACTCTACACTACATATGAAAGACAAATATTGTACTTTTTCCACTGTATTTCTATAGTCACTCAGTACTTTTTCTCTCCCGTCAGCTCAGGTGTTTTCATTGCTTCAGTTCTGATTCAAAAATAAGTTTGCGTTGATCCTGATAAGGTTTGTCCCAGTTCTACCAAACCTTTCATTTCACATGCTCGTCAATGCAACAGCCAATCAGAGCAAGGCATAGTATTTTTTTGTTATTTTTATGGAAAGTCGCGTTAGCAGAGGTTGACCCCAGGAAGGATGAAGATACTTGACCTAAGTATCCATGGCCGTGTTTTAGGCCCATGTTTTTAAAACCAAAAGTAATTCATAATTGAAAGCAAAAATAATTATAAAAAAGACATTGTATTTTTTCTTTAGTGTTTGTTTAAATATACCTAATAAGACTGAAATGTTTCTACAAGTGATAAAATGTTTTGGTTTTTTTGTTATTACATATTTTACTGTATTGTTGAATGCAGCTCATTTATTAAACTCACTCATGTTTATTTGCGTAATGAACAGCTAAATGTCATAGTAGTTAATTAATCACCACAGTGTTAGTTTTATTACTGTACTATAAACAGAACATATTGTGCATCAGTGTTATTATTTATGGAGATGGAAATTATTTTGAATTTGTATAATTGTGTTTTTCTGCTAATATTTCAGTGCTTTCACTGAAGTAATATCGTGACTGAGTTACTTTTACTTGCAGTAGTTTTTCAACCAGGAGTGTCTGTACTTTCACTGATGTAATAAAGGTCAATACTTTGTTGATTAAATGTTGAAATTGAGAATTTAAAAATAACCAATAATATATACAAACATATAAAGTGGTATAATGTATAATACTGGGGTCATTTAGATTCATAACATGTTTTCCTGTGCTTGGTTGGGTTTAGGGTCAGTGAATTAGAAAGATGTGAACAGATGTGTAAATATATATAGTGTTTGCTCTGTGATAGACTCACATTAAGGAATGTATTGTGGAGTAATCTTTTTTCTCACCATTGCATTGTTTGCTTATACATTCCTATGCAGTGTATTTTAGACTGTTTGTGCAGACGTTGGTGATGGCACATCTCAGTGTTGAGGTTTGTGCTCATAATTCTAGGGAAGTATAGATAAGGAATTTATGCAAGGGTTACTGTAGTCATAGCAACTTTGAGAATGAATGTGAGACTATGATGAATTGATTCACTGCCTGTACAGCGGGTCTGTCAAACTCAAAAGCAATTTCAATGTTATTGCACTCTGACTCCCTAGTGTGCAATACTGCATTTAACTGACAGTATATAATATACATAGCAATAAATAACACATCGCAGTCCCTGCAGGATCTTCAAAATTTCTTGATTTTTTTTTTTGGTTACATTTTTGTATAGTTTATGGCAGTTTTGTGTAATTGTTTGTGCAAAATTGCAGGATTTTAAAATAAAAAATCAATTGTGAGCCCTGTAAATATTTTAATTCATGAATTCAGAGGGATTGCATTATCGGTAACTGAATTAGAGAAAACAAGTTTGAACTTTTTTCCTGTTGACCATATTTGATACTCTTAAGAGCCTTTTTTGGTCCCCGGGCCTTGAGTTGGACATGTACAGGACACAGAAAGCTGGCTGTATTTCATCTAAGAGTATTTGCATGTGGAATGATCCAGATTTCAGTTGAGTCTACACCAAAACCCTCAACCGTTAAATCCCAGTAAAAAACACAAGATTCATTTGACCAGGTTTATTCCAATAATCAGTTTTAAACAGATCTGGTCGTATGTTGCTCTGCTTGTAAACCTGCTGTTAAACCTTAACATTTATGATCTTAATCACCTGTTAGAGTACCCAACAAATTGATGATATTCATCAGCAGAAAATGTGTCAAAAAAACAAAATAAAAAAGGGAACACCCTATTAAATACTCTCACATAGCTTTTCTCATTAAATAGAAAATGTCCATCAAAAGCAATCTTTCTAGTCATATTATTAAAGAAAAACAGTCACATTATGAAGCACAATGTTAATCTAAAGCTTACATTTGTGCAGGAAGCACTGACTCCTCCCACTCTGCATTATTACGTTTGAGTACAAAGCCAAAAGTCCAGCGTGGCCGCCTCGCTCCATCCTTTAACACTTCAGTCACAATCTCTACTGCAAAGATGCATTGTGTCCACTAGAGGGCAGCAGTGTCCATGCATTTTTAGTTATTACAGTTTCCTCCTCAGAAATCAGATGGTTTGTAGGCCAGCTCTAACAGATCTGATTCTGGATCAGGTACCAAACAAAGACCGTCCTCTTTAGTTTTTTGTCTTCAGACGCGGGAGGTGATACAGAGTGAGCGCAGACGCTGAGCCAGCGTGGCCTCCAGCTCCTCCATAGGTGAGTCACCTCTGCTGTGAGCGAGCGCCGACGTATTGCTTCCCTGTCGCGTTCCTGGGATTCCCAGCAGAAGACTCCGGAAACTTTCTCTTTCCAACAGGGCCGGCATCTGCTGCAGGAAGTAACCTTCACAGAACGAGCACAGCTCCACGGAAGCATGAGCCTGAGGCGAGAACATCACAACAGTCAGGTTACAGTAGGGGTACAGTAGAGTTATGGTTGGCTTACAGTAGGGGTACAGTAGAGTTATGGTTGGGTTACAGTAGGGGTACAGCAGAGTTATGGTTGGGTTACAGTAGGGGTACAGTAGAGTTATGGTTGGGTTACAGTAGGGGTACAATAGAGTTATGGTTGGGTTACAGTAGGGGTATGGTTAGGTTAGAGTGAGGTTACAGTCACGTTACAGGCGAGTTACAGTCAGGTTACGGTTGGGTTACAGTCGGGTTACGGTCAGGTTACAGTCCGGTAGGATTCAGGTTACAGTTAGGTTACAGCCAAGTCGGGTTACAGTTGGTTTACGGTCCGGTAGGAGTCAGGTTACAGTTGGGTTACGGTCAGATTACAGTTGGGTAACGGTCGGGTTACGGTCAGGTAACAGTCGGGTTACGGTCCGGTAGGAGTCAGGTTACAGTTGGGTTACAGCCGGGTTACAGTCCAGTTACAGTCAGGTTACAGTTGGTTTACGGTCCGGTAGGAGTCAGGTTACAGTTGGGTTACGGTCAGATTACAGTTGGATAACAGCTGGGTTACGGTCGGGTTACAGTCGGGTTACGGTCCGGTTAGGAGTCAGGTTACAGTTGGGTAACGGTCAGATTACAGTTGGGTAACAGCCGGGTTACGGTCGGGTTACGGTCAGGTAACAGTCGGGTTACAGTCAGGTTACAGTCGGGTTACGGTCCGGTTAGGAGTCAGGTTACAGTTGGGTTAGGGTCAGATTACAGTTGGGTAACAGCCGGGTTACGGTCGGGTTACAGTCAGGTTACAGTCGGGTTACAGTCCTTTTACAGTCCGGTAACAGTCGGGTTACAGACAGGTTACAGTCAAGGTACAGTCAGGTTACAGACGGGTTACGGTCCGGTAGGAGTCAGGTTACGGTCGGGTTACAGTCGGGTTACAGTCCTTTTACAGTCCGGTTACAGTCGGGTTACAGACAGGTTACAGTCAAGGTACAGTCAGGTTACAGACAGGTAACAGTCGGGTTATGGTCCGGTTACAGCCCCCCACACACTCCACTGTGCACAGGGACTGGGCTTGGTCTTACCTTGGCTGTCTTGTAGATGCTGACTGCGTTCTCCAGGGTAATGTGATGTGAGCAGATGAGTTCACAGTGTCTCTGTAGCGCCACCAGCTGGAACTGATTAGCAGCTGCCAACAGCTAAAGGAAAAAACAGAAACAACACTTAAGTAATGATGAAAAATAAAATCCTAACTCGTGCTCTCGATTATACACAGAATGAAAGTCGGCGTTCACCTCTAACAAGTCAGGCACGTTGGTTTTCAGTGACTCTGTTCCTCCGCAGTAAAGGTATGACATCATCATCTGCACCGAGGACAAAGGATTTATTTAAAGCTTCTGTAGGTAAACTTTTTTTAACCAGATAAGATAGTATAGGCCTCATAGATCAATACATCAAAGATCATTTGCTTTAAAAAATGATGTTAAAAGAATGAAAAATATCACTCTGAGTTTGTTTTGATCTCCTCTGTGAACACTCTCTTACTGACAGTTTTGGGAAAGTTTCACACATTGCATTGTGGGATGTGGAGTCCCGTAGGCAGATGCATAGACATTTTTTTTTACTTCATTCTTTTGTGATTTGTTTGCTAACGTGACTTCTCAACACATTTCTGGTGTTTTCACTGAAAACTGCAGCAAAACAACAGATGTTTATGTTGGGGTTTACACAGAAACATCTGAGTCCATCTGAAAATGAATACCAGGGAACAAATCTCAACCAAAATAGAGTCAACGAAAGCAAAGAAACTAAAAAAATCAGGGTAAGAATGACGGAAAAATGCCCATGCATCCGTCTTCACATCCCACAATGCAATGTGCAAAACATTATCTGATATTTATCGTGTCCAGGATCTTAAGAGACAGTTTTGTTTGATTGAAATGTGACTAAATCAACAGTTCTTACTTGGAAAATGTTGTACTTTACATCCTGGATCTCAACTTCCTTGTTAGATCCTCCATCTGGTCCAGAGAACGCCAACAGAGACTTAAAACTAGAAAAAAAAAATATTACATTTTATATTCGGCTCCTGCTTTAAAGTGTGTCTTATGTGTGAAACACACCTGTCAGACGCAGTGATCAGAAGCACTCGGTGTCCGTAAAATGGTTTTCCCTCCACCACAAAGGTCACGTCTGACATCTCCTGGTTATTCAGAAAGTGAGGATCTGCAGAAAAGAAAAGATAAAATCCAACAGTGTTAATGAAATACAACCTAAGAACAGGAAAAACCAAAAACCAGCTCGAAACACAAATAACTGACAGAGAAATAAAGGTTTCAAAGGAAAGTCACTGTCTTTGATCCACAGGGAACGAGAAGAACAAAGATGAGAAATTCAGTTCTCTTGATGTTACTGTTATAAACTTACAAATGACATCAGAGATCCAACCCATTAATATATTTACTATAAACCACAGCTCGTATTGTAACTAAGGGATTGTTGATGACAGTAGAGGAGACAGGACTGCTTCTATTAACCACCAACACAAATGTGAAGAAGCATAAATTCACCACATGGAGCGGAATACAAAGGATTCACAAAGTATGACGTAAAGCAGACACGCTAAAGTTTAAACGCTTCTCTGCTTCAGAAAACGACTTCAGCTTCAAAAAAAACCATCAAACATGCATTTGAAGAATAAAAGCCTTTTAGGGAGGATGAAAAAAAGCCAAATTCCTTTGGTTTCTATGTATAATTGGAAAGAATCCCACATGTTTTTCATTTTTTCTCTTTTTTTAATACAACATGAGAGTTTAAGTAAATTCAATAAAGAAATGTAACAAATGAATTGCATTAACCGTCTGGAGTCCAGGCTAGAACTGGCTGTTTTTGACTACTTTTGATTTTGACATTATGTATAAACTTAATCTTAAAATCACACAAAAACAACTGTGAAAGACACAAATACGTTTAACAAACCGATTTGATGAAATGTAATGCAAATATAAAGCACAATTTTGATAAACATATGTACAAGTTTACAAAAAACCAAAGTTATATACAACAATTTACATAAAAAAGCAGGAAATGACAAAGTGTAATTTTCATAAACATGCACTTTGCAATATATATATATATATATATATAAATATTTTTTTTTTTCAAAGTAAAATTGTTTTTAAAAATATTTAAATCCTATATTTGAAGAGTTAGCATTACAAGAACTTAGTCATGTTATTTTTCTATAAAGAACCAAAAACAACAACAACAAATTACCTAAATAATGAAAAATGTTTTTAGTTGTTGATGTTTTTCCCAGAAAAACAAAATTAAAATCAATTAAAAATGGTTGTTTTTGAGGTGCAAGAAAAACATGGCTGGTCACACACAGTCTTGTTGGAGCATTCTGCTGTGTATCCATCCTTACCTAACTGTGCTGAAAGCGTGGCCTTCACCTCAGGGACGGCTGGAAGAGGGGCGGGGCCAAAGCAGTGACAAAAAATGACTGCCAGCTGCTGTAGGACGGAATCGTTCTGAAAGAGAAGGAACACATTTCTATCACCAACACCTCACTCCACTGCACTCAGAGCATAGACGTGCGGGCCAGGATGTGTGTGCTCCTACCTTGGTGCTACGCAGGATGCTAAACATCAGCGGCAGGCCCACAGACACCAGCTCCTCACAGTAATCCTCTTCACGGATCGTGGTGAACTCTCTGAGGAGGGAGAGTGTGACTCCGGTCCTGGAGCGCTGCTGCGCACAACGGAGAGACTCCAGCCACACGTGGAGCTTCCACGGCACGCCTGCTTATACACACACACACACACATAGGAGATGTGTTTGGTGTTTGAGGGGAACAGTAAAACAAAGTCCATGATTTTTATTGTGAGAATGCCCACTTTTAAGATCCAATTTTTTTCTTATTCTTCCGACCATATTTTCACCTGCTATTACTCAGCCGATTATTCACCAATCTACACCATTCAAACATCAAAATGTTCCAATGCTTAGTGGTAATGCTGCTATTAAATTTATAAAATGCTAACACTTTTACTCTTAACTCATTGAGTGACATTCATGTCTATAGACGTGAATTGTGTTTTTTGGCTGGGGTTGTTCGGAGACAGTGTGACGAAGCTCTCCGGTGAATATCTAACTTGTACAATGATGTAGTGACATGTTGGTGGCAGCAGCACACCTTTGGATGAGAGATCACCCATGATGGGCAGAGCTCAGAGGGAGAGGAAAAAAGTTTACAAGACACGAGAAAATGGCGCCACAAGAGTTGATGCTGAAGCTCACAGCAGCGCACACTCTAGCAGGGCATGTGTAGAACTAAGTGGACTATTGAGATGTAACTACTGCGATGGTGAGAGAAAACAATCAAAAAAATGGGGAAGGAGGAAGTTGTGTGGAGAATGACGGGGGGAGAGACTTGGAGGATGGGCAAAATACAGAAAAAAATCCATTCACCTCTGACCTAGATAGCAAAATAATAATAATTTTGCCATCAAACGCCCGTCTCAGTGTTGTTTTATAGAAGGAAACTAATGTTGAGGTGTCACTAAAGCAAAAAAAAAAAAATGCTTCAAAGTCACTAATAGGTTTTTTCAGAAAAAGACGTTTTTCTCAACTTTTTGTCACAAACTGTCGATTGGTGTGAAATTTGTCTCTATTCAACTGCTGATTATGAAAGTACAAAACAAGCTAGAAACAAAATAATGCTAATTCTAATGAAAGTAGAGAGTCAAATCTTTCAGAATCTGGTTTCAGATGTCAGATTGTCATAGGACAACATATTCTGTGGCTCTTTAAAAATCAGTCAAAATGCAGAACTTTTACCCTGAGACTTCTATGCAGCTTTATCTCAGCGTGATCAGCTTCTACCTTCATTTGCGTTATCATCAAGTGGAACCTGCACAATGTCTGTCACTTTGACTCTAAATAAATGTTTGTTAAATTTTCAAAAACTAAACAATGGTGTTTATTCCCTATGAGAACTGCCTACAATCTAAGCTTTTGGTAATGTGTAAACACTTGTGTTCACTGACAATAAACACATACAGCCAAAGGAGTGGGCAACTATTTTTCGCATTTCCACTTGCATTATCGTGGCAATTCACATTTTTCTTGTTATTTTTATCATTTTTACCCATCGCACGCAGCTCCATTGTGACGTCCAGATATCCGTGTTCAGCGCTGTAGTATCCGGCCTCCTGCAGAGCCTTCATCTTAGCCTTGCAGAGTCGTGGTATTCCGCCCTCAGGGGGGGCCACGGGGCCATTGGAGGGGCTCTGCAGGGGGGGCAGAGGGAGGAAGGGGCAAATACCAGCCATCTCATCTTCCACCCCTTCAGCTAGGATCTCCTCCAGGGACAGGACATCCTCTTTGATTTGCTGGGGCTGAGTCAGCAGCTTTCTCAACACGTTTCTAACAAGATCAACAAGTGGAAGAAAAGGAGGAAATTAGCTATGATTAATTAGAGCCATAGCTGTTCTGTGACCCTGATTCTATAATGTGTTCCCCCTTTAATGTGGAATGTGAAGTGTGGGGTCTACATTGTGTTCACACATGGACAGGTGGACATGTTTACACCAGCAGCTGCTGTTTGAAGACAGACGGACTGTTGCTCAGAGTGAGACCGAGGACACCAAACGTAAACACTGGCCCAGCCCCGTATTGTGCTGCTCACAGACAGATGGACGGGTACCTGTGTCCGTGTGCGGCCGCGTGACTGAAGCAGTTCATGTCTTCATAGAGCGAGGATGTGAGCGTGTTTCCCTCATGGATTTTAAACAAAGGGTCGGCGCCCCGTGCCAGCAGCAAACTCACCATCTCATAGTTGCCTGTGACGCACACACACAGATAAAAGTTCAAAGCTCAGCACAAAAAAAATCACTTCAGTTTCACTTTTAGTTTACTTCATGTTCTTCATCTATGACTTTCAACATTCTGTTGTTCAAAGACACACAAGTTTGTTTGTTTGTTCTCTTATTTAAGTCATTCAAACATTGACACAAATTTATTTCTCCTCCACATTGAAAAAAAGAAGAAAAAGATGAATGAAAAGGAGCAGAAAGAAGTAAAACTTCTGCCCCTCCATAAAAAAAGAATTACATTAAACAAAGGCAAAGCAGTCATTGTCCCAACTCATTAAAAACCACAATACAGTTACACTTCTGTCTTCAACATAATACATTTTTCATTGTTCCACAGTCTGATCCTCCTGAACTGAAATGCACCTTTCTTTTGTCACTGTTCTCAATTTTTTTTCTTTCTTCTTGAATATCTATATTCCTCGCGAGTTATAATTACTTTCCCTTGTAATTATTTTTTTATGCAGATTTGCAGGTAACATGAGTTTTGTACATGGTTTATAAAATATTGTATTCTACCAAATTATTTAAAGAGTTAATGAGAACTTTAGATTTACTTTTTTTTTATGATAAACCCAGTATTACAGTAGTCAGAAATAGAAAAAATACTATTATATATCATCTATTTCATGCTGTATTATAATTTCTAGCTTGAAACTTCAACATTTTTCATGACTTTTGTACAATGAAAATGTATATTGGCTCTACAACCTTATCGTTAAATCAGTTATCGAAAGGATAAAAGTTGAAGTCAGAAATATTTTTATTATATCGGTTATTTTTGGTACCGACAAACAAACAAAAACAACTGAAGTGAACTTGAATTATTTTACACTTTCAAATTTGTTTTAATTGTTTTTATTGATTTTGAGTTTATTTTTAAGGGTCTTAAAATGTGGTTGATTTGCACTTTAAAAATATGTTTTTTTTGTTTTTATTGTATTTATTGGGTGATTTTTCAGGGTGTTCTTATTTATTTTTTTAATTATTAAATCTAATTATAGAATATTGTCATATATAAGGGTAAAGGGGACATATTATGCAATTTTTCACCCATCTCCATTTGTTCTAAGAACTTCCAAAACATAGTATTTGAGGTTTATTTTCCCTGTTTTCCAGAGTTTTAGCCCTCTAAAAAGTCACTTTCAGAACCGTTCTGAAATCGGGCCATTTAGGGGCGTACTTCTGCATATTCATGAGTGGGCGTGTGTATAGTCGCTCACTCACTTCATGTCTCGCTCTTTGACAGGGTGATCAATGATCACCAAAGTGATTTTATTTTTGCTATCCACACACCGTTGTTATTGTTTTCAGGCAAAAAACTGCACATTACAGTAAAACGGAGCATTTCTCTTGTGGCTGCTCCCCAGTACTCCCATACCTGTCCCCCATGTGATATGTTATTCTCTTTCATGTTTCTTGGTCGGGATGTAACTGAACCTGAATCTGAATTTGAACACAAGTGAGTCCATCTTAGCGCTTTAGGGTCTCACAGCAGTAGCAGCAGCAGTCATTCAAACTAAAGATGCTAAATCACTTTCTCCTCCTCCTCTGCTCTTCTAACTACAGGAATAGTGCATTTAAGGTGATAATCATTTGTTTTCTCCAACAGCTGCGTCGCATTGTGTCGCAAACACATCAGATCAGAAATATGAGGCGATATAACAGGTTCACCGATGCGCTCAACCACAAGAGTACACCTCCGCATGAACAAATAGTGCTAACACTACAGTGTATGTTCACTGTGGAGGCGTTTCACCGGCAGCAGTTCTGTATTTAGTTTTACTGGTAGCTATCGCTCCTTCACCAGCGAGACAAACAATTGCGGACTTTCACAAACATTTGAATTAGGTAGGGGGTGGAGTCCATGGGTGGAGTTACCAGCGAAGGGGAGGTTATTTTCTTTCTCGATTTCATTTGTGACATCACAAATGTGAAAAATTTGAAATGGAGCCATTTTCTCTGTGTTGTAAGACTGACACAAACCACAAACAAATGACTGGATGGATTTATTTCATATTTTGTGTGCCGTGTGGACACTCAAGTGGCCGCAAGAGTGAATTTTTCATAATATGTCCCCTTTAAAATGTATGCAACTCATTGGTTAATCATAAACGGGTCAGTTTTTCTTCCATCTACTGTCGCTGACTATTGTTCCCATAGTCTACACTACAAAATAAGTCATAAAAGTATGTATGATTCATGCTGATATCAGATTGATATCGGACAATACTCAGGGCTGCAATATCGGGATCATGTGTGAAAGTGAAAAAGTTGAATTGGGATATACAGCTGTGGGTTAAGTAGCAAACTAATCAAAGCTGCAAATGCATCATCTAATCTGATTACTATGCACTTCCTCAGCACATGGATGTGTAGAGATCCCTGGAGTCCATTTTAAACTTGTTTAAAGAAAATCAAACTGAAAGATTGGAACTCTTCAGGAACAAAAACCACATGGCTCTGTTTACAGTGTACAGTATGTGCAGCAGTAAAACAACCTCAGACTGGATTTCTCTGCTGTCATCATTTCCTCTCTTTACCCTCTTCACAATGCATTACTAAGTTGTGTATTACTCCAGGTGGGCTTTAAAACATGTAGCAGAGTGAAGGGGTAATAAAAAAATGAAACTGTTGTTTAAGTGGAAAACTTTTTTTTTTCCTGCTTTCCTTCCCACAGACTTTGTGCCTCTATAATTTAGAGGAAAGCTGTCATTTAATGGCTGTGAATCAGATCAGACCACAGACCTACTTTAAGTCAGAAAACACTCTTCACATTAGCTGTGCCCAGTGCTGTGAAGTGAGTGTGTGTGTGTGTGTGTGTGTGTGTGTGTCCTTTGGCCCACCTGCTGCTGAGGCCAGCTGCAGCGGGGTGTTGGCCGTGCTCTCCTGTCCGTTACGGACCGCCGCCCCCTCCACGTTGGCCCCGGCATCCAGCAGGAGCTGCACAAGCACATCTGTTCAATTCAACAATGTCGGACGTTTTCGTTCCCACTCATGACCTCATATTTGTCGGGGCAAATTTGAAAGGATGACTTTCTGTCAACAGTTAGTGAGGTACAATGTAGAGCACGTGTCAAACTCGAGGCCCGGGGGCCAAACCCGACCCTTTAGAGCAGGGGTGTCAAACTCATTTTAGTTCAGGGGTCAAATACGGACCAGTTTGATCTCAAATGGGAAGCAGATTATAGTTTTTTAAGATCATTGTGTCCTAGATTTCAATATCAGTTCAATTCACTTAAAAAAATATTGATTTTGTCACCAATTTTTCTATAATTTAATGTTGACATTTTGTGCAATTGCTTGTGAGAAATTGCAAATTTTGCGGAAAAAATGTAGTTCTTTGCACAGCTTGAGTTCATTGTGAAGCAGAATTCACCAAACGTTGGATTGTTCAGCCACTAATAGGAAACGTGAACTGGGATTAGACAGTCTAAGAGACAGGTTAGTTTTATTTCACTGATGATGTGTTGTTGAAATAGTAATCATATCTTAATAGTATGTGGTATAAACAAAGGAAACATGCAAGCCCATAAAAATATACTGGAGTTTCATTAAATTGCTGAATTTGTCCATCTACAACTGGATTATTTACACAATAATTCATGTTTTTTTCTCTGTTATTTTTTACTTTCTCCAGCGGGCCAAATTAGATGCTCTAAAATGCCTGACTTTGGCCCCCAGGCCTTGAGTTGACACAGGAGCTTTAGAGCGTTCAATTAATTAGACCCGCAGGACAAAGTAAAACATGAATCAATGATTCAGTTGAAGAATTCTAAGTTCCTCCAACTACAAAAACTTCACATCATCATCAGGGGCTCACATTTTACCCATGTTTTTATCACGACTACACTGAGTTTCATTTGCAAATTGTGGAATTTAGTCAATTTCTCACTAAAAATAACACAACATTCCCCTAAATTACGTACATAAAAAATGATTATTTTTAGGTGGAGACCCTGCAGGTACTAATAGCTGTCATTTATTACTTGGATATTGTCAGTGACTTCCATACTGTATAAATCAGTTATATGTGAAAGCTCTTGTTTTTGTCCTGATGTGTCCACTGTGAAGGACAGTTTAAGTTTTACAAATTCACATTTTTTTTACACACACACTTGCATATCTAAAGCCACACATGGTTTACTTGCACATGTGTAATACTGTCCCACCTGCACCACAGAGATGTGTCCATGCAGCACTGCGAAGGTGAGCGCCGCCCACTGGCGACTGTCGGGGTGCACTGACGGATGCTTAGAGGAACACGGTGGAACCTAAAAAAATAAAACACATCATTGCAACAGGAATCCCCAAAGAAATGTAGAATGTGACATAAATAATAAGGCACGTTTACCGCTACGTCCAGGTTTGCACTTGCATCAATCAACATCTGGACAAGGGCTTCATCTCCAGCTGCACAGGCATACATCAGAGGAGTCATGCCCTAAAGGACATGTGGACAGTGTTTACATGAACAGTGTTTTATTATTACCATCACAGTGACACTGCATTAGTTTGCTGTAGTTTCCAGTGTAGCAGTATTACAGTATGGCCTCATGGGTCAATAAATCAAAGATCTAAAAATGGCACCACATAAGCTAGTTTTGATCTCCACTGTAAGCACTTTGTTTATTGACATTGTCAGAAAAGTTTGATGAATTGCATTGTGGGATGTGGAGTCCCGTAAACAGATACATAAAAGTGTTTTTACTTCATTCTTACAGTGAATTTCTTATGTTTGTACCAAAAAACTCAGCCAAAGTGTCTTCCCAACTCTCTGGTGTTTTCACTGAACGTTGTGGTAAAACAATACTGGATGATTATGTGGCTTACACAGAAAGATCCAAATCTGGACAAAAAGGAATTTGAGTGAGTTGATATCACAGGGAATACACGTAACAAGCTAGAACAGGAATGGTGTCAAGCAAATCACTTGAAGAAACTCAAGAACTCACAGTAAGACTGAATTAAAAAATAGTTATAATTCCATCAAGATTCTTCATCTTTTTTAATAATATGTTAAGGTTTCATTTATTCAGACAACTGTTCCTCAGGAAATTCACTTTGATCTCCTGACAGGTTTTTGACTGACAACTGCCAGTCTTCGTCAGAGGCGTCTGCTGATCGCTTTGATGTTTTCTTTGAAGTTTTCTTGACTTCCACGTAATAATTCCAGCAAGATTCTTTTTGTCTTCTTTTTGAATAACATGTTAAGGTTTCATTTATATTGCATATAAATTCATACTTGTTTATAAACATTTATATACAGTATATGCATCTGTTTACAGGACTCCATATCCCACAATGCAACCTTTCTGACAATGTCATTGAGAGAGTTGAAAGTGGAGATCAAAAGAAACTTTTGAGCGGCTAAATCCCTATTTTACATCTTTATTCAAGTCAATGTTTGACATTATGATCAATGAGGCCTCCATTATTTCTTTATCTATAACGTGTACATTCCTCCAAATGCAAAAATTCAAAGGATTTTTCGCTTATTATTAGCTTATCAGTGTGTTTGATTACGCACTTGATCATCCATGCTGTTTACTCCATCTGGCCCCAGGATATCAATGGCTTGCCCAATGAGATCTGTGCGTCCACAGTTAAGCATTCGGAAACCCAAATCCAGGTGGAATTTATCTGTGGCTGCTTTGGTGTCCAGACGTTTAAAGGAGCTGAAGCAGCACTCAGGCCTGAGAAAAGGAAGAAAAGCAGAACACACTTTTACCTCTTCTTTTCCAGGAGTCATCAGAGTGTCAACACATTGTATAGCACTCAGCAGTCAGTAAAAAGTCACTAAGTGTAATGCTCAGTAATGTGGATTTGGTTTCAAAAACCTGTTTTTTTTTTAAAGAATTGGAAAGCTGATAATAGAGTAAACAGATGTTAACTTGGTCCATTCTGAAACAGTGTTTGTGCTCTTTTACTTTAGTTGCCTCGGCTCACAGTCCAATCCTGGAAGGAGAAGCCTGGCGGTCTGTCTGACATCATCACTGTCCACCAATAGGCTCTTACGGTGCTCAGCGTGAACTATGGCCACTCTCATCCACTCCATCAGAGGGGGCAGCAATAAAAAGGGCCTAGAAAAGACAAAGATTATTGTCAAATATAGAGGTGACTGTTATTAAACAAAACTGAAAGGAGGAACAGGAAGTTATCATTTCATAATCACGGTCTCTAAACTCGTTGGATGTGTGATAACACAACACCAGATTATCAGCATGTTTGGGCATGAGCACAGCTATAAAAAGGGTGTGAAACGCTGGATACACACAGACAGTTGTTCAGCAATAAACACCAGGTCCTATTGTACAAAAAGTTTTTAAATATCAAAGCTCTGCCTTCACAAAGTCATGTTTACTATTACTGTTTGTGTCTTTTTACCTGTTTTCCCACCATTAGCAGCATCAGTAACTGAATGATGTCCACAATTAAATAGAAAAACAGCGATTAAGCGTAAACTTAAGTGTCGAGGTGGAAGTGGTGATTTTGCAAAATGAACAAAATATATTTAATTCAAAAAAATAAATCTTTTTTTTTTTTAATTTGCTGCACGGTATAGCTCTGTGTAGGGGCTCTGATTTTCTGTTTCAAAAATATTCCAAATAATGTTACTTATTTCTGGTTCACATTACACTTTTCCGTTTTATCATCTTTCCATGTTTAGATGATTTAACTGTCTAATAAACTTCCAGAAACAATACCAAATGTGCTAAATAGAAAGAGTTAATTGAGTCTAATGCTGTTATTGATTTTACATTATATACGCTACAGATTATTTACGAAAATAAGAAGGTACGCTAAAATCTTTGATCATAATCTTTTTTGGAACAGCGTTGCATATACGTTCCATTCATAATGCAATGACACACCACACGATTAACAGTGAAACATATTTATTTTATTTCTTTATTTTGAATGTCCAAGGTATTTTCCCGTTTGTAGGCCCAGACACTGGTTTGTGCACTGTTTCCACATGACCTTAAAGCTGATATCCGGAGTTTCTGAGAAATCTATGTTTATGTATGATTCTTTAGAAATGTGAAAAAATACCTTTACTATGGTCTACTGCCAGTGGTCATTAATGTATATAAGTCCCTCCTTCGTCATATAGACCCCTATACAAATGTAAACGATAGCCGACTGTGCCCAGCCAATAGGCTTTGACTTCCTGTTTTTGAGACTGTCAATTAAAGTGAATGTGGAACTGTGCACGGAAACAAGGCCATGTGTCACAACAGCAAACAGGTAAATATGATTTTGGCTCTTACCTGACCCATAGACCTATATCAATGCGACCTTGTTATGTTACGCGATACGAGTGCAGAAAAGTAGAGGCGTGGCTTCTGGTAAACTGCAGGGGAGGAAGTAGAGCTGTTTAGGGCGGGACATCGAGACATCCTCTCAGAAACTCTGGATATCAGTTTTAAGGTCACAGAACAGAGCTGGTCTGCACTGTGATATATGGCTAAAACCCTAAAACCTACTTGTGCCAGCCATCCCCATTTGCCCGACCGTTAACAAGTGGTTAACGTTCGGCCTCTGTCATGTTTAAAACCAACTGCTGAGTAATAATCATGTTAGCTCAAATCTGCATTGCCAACAAAGGGGTCACTCGGTGCACTCTTGCTATTTTTGGCAAAGATCAAAACTGGTGCGTTTCTTTCACTGTCTGCGATTACATCATGGGTTGCATGTGCATAGAAATTCAGGAATTCAAAACATGGTGTAAATGCACATAACAGGCAATAGGGCAAACATCATTACGAGAGAGATGAGTATCCCAAACTGAAAAGTTTTGGGAGATTTGGTCAGAAAAGTGTCTTTATTATTCCGAATGCCTTTAGAAGACGCTGTGTGTGACGTTATCTGCAGCACGGCATCAAGCTGGTTTTCTGCTATTCTTTTGTCTCTGTTTCCTCATGAATAGAATCATCCTGCCAACAATGACACATTACTTTAAAAGCCATTGTTGTTTGGTGTTGGGGTTGCAATGAGTGTGAGAGTGTCTGTGATTGTTCAAACACACCCTCTGCCTTTCCTATTACCTTACAGTTAATGAGCTCTGAAGCCTCTGCCGTGTCATTTATTTCTCTCTCTGGTTGAAAGGAAACAGCTGCTGTATCCTGATGTTTAGGCCTATTGGTCGGGGTTTAGTCAATAAAGCAATGGAAACTGTAATAAGGCATTGAAGCAGAGCTATTACATATTAAGGGTGTAAAAAAACATGTGTTTGGCGATATATCGCAACATTATTGTATTGATCCAAAGAATGTCTAAATGGATTTTTTAAAACATGTTTTTTTCATTAAAAATAATGTATAATTAATCATTTAAGAACTAGAAGCAAAAGTTAAACTTTTTTGAAAATATTTAATTTGACAGTTTGAAACCATTTACTTGTTCTCATTTCATACCATTTTGTACATGTAAAGGTGAAATTTGTAAATTGAAATTGCGATGTATATCGTATTGGGATATAACGGGATACATTGTGTCGTGACATGCAAATCATGAATCGTAACATCAGATTTAGGGCAATGCACACCTCTACTATATATATGTACTAACTTTTTTTTAAACATTTTGTGATGTGATTAAAATATAGGAATAAAATATAGGAATAATCCTAAGTATATGTAAAGAATCATTTAAGCCTTTTTTCCTCTTAGCTTCTTTGCCATGTATTTCATTTGTTAGCGTTCAATGAGAAGCAGGGAAAACGCTAATGTCAACCAAGCGTGGCGGTTAACAAGCGCCTGATGAGCCTGCGATGGAGGAGGAGAACCAGGCAATGGCTCGCTGTGGCTAATAGGTGCACATAATGAAGATCTAAGTGTCTCCGAGGCAGGTGAAGTGTGATTGGATGAGGAAGCCTGAGACGAGTGCGACAGGAGTGGAGTAATAAGACATGTTTTCGACCAGAGGATGCATCAATTAGCTTGTAGGAATCAATGTTTATTCCTCTGCTAATGGCCTTCACTGCACACAGTGTGGATGTGTGCACGTGTCTTCATTCGCGTAAACATTAGTGCTACTCGTGTCTTCCTGAATGCCACGGGGTTTCCACCCTGCTACTTTACTACACGCCTGCTTTAAGGCATGCAGCAGCACTGGCAGTAATCCAAGAGTAAACCACCGCCCATTAACCACATGCAGCTCACAGTAGCACTTAACTCTCATTGATCTAGCTAGATTTTTGTCTTCTTCTTTTTCTTTTTTTACACATCTGCTTTTTAATCAAAACTTGTGGTGGGACTCAAAAAAAAAAAAAATCTAATTAATTAGAGACTTTAAAATTAATTAATCTCGATTAATCTAAATTAATCGCCTAACAATATTTGACAGGAGAAGCAATGTTTTTTCAATTTAAATTGATTGAATCAATGAAAACCATAAATGAGCTTTAACAACTGAATTGTGTTTATTATTTCCAGTGCGAACATAATGTTCAATATGAAAAAATAATATTAGAATTGCATTATTCACAAAGCACTTAACTTAATTTAAGTAAGCCATATTTATGCTTTTCAGGATTATTTTGTAAACTTTCTAAAACAAATATTTTTTTGTGTATTAATATCAAAAAACAGCACATAGTACAGAACATTCCAGAGATGTGGAAACTGTGTAAAATAGTTAGAATATCTGGCCTGAAATGAACAGAGGAACTGATGAAGCTGATGAATTTAGTTTGAAATTTTCTTTCTGCATAACAGTTCATGTTGGGAAATATGACGCTATCTGTAGCACTGCCTCTAGCCCCGCCTACATCCTCTACCACAGAGAGTGGTCGACTGTCCACTACGATCAACTTTATTCATTAGTCACTCATGGACTTTTTCATTTTAGCTCTAAACCGTGTCATCTTGAGTGTAGACTGGCAACACTGCAAGCTCGGACTTGGACAGTAGTCCATACTAGCTGCTACATGTTTAGCATTAAAGTGATAACACAGCCTGGAATTTTCAATCCCGTGTTTTTTTAAAACCTAAAAAATTAACGCCCACAAAACACAAGAACGACTTCTCCTTGGGTTATCCCATTTCTTGTAATGTGGTCAGTGCATCAGCATTATGGGTATTCCGGGAACTTGTGCAATGCGGAATGTTCCGCGCTCTCTTAACGTGTAAAAGTCCCAGCCCTAATCAAAAACTTCTTAGGCACAATATAGTGTTTATCCGAAGAAGCTGTTTTACTTTGCAGTGATTTCATTAGCATTTTTACACAAATTGTCCTTCCATATTTAGTCTGTTGGTATATTTAGTGTTGCATACAGAAGAGTATGCAACACTACAAATTAACCGTCGCCTACGCTGCTCCATAGTTCATCCTCTTTCTCGCCTCAGTCCCTTCTCCAATTATCCAAGCTGATGCCGGCAGACGTACCCCCCCCCCGACGTGTCGAGGTCATGCCTCTCGGCTTGAAACACAAACTTCAACCTTGCCCCGAAGCCAGCGTGACATCAAAGATGTGATGGCTGTTAATGCTGAAAGCAGATACTCCTTTTGGTCAACTTATGAGCCTACACGTCAAGGCCCACGTACTAAAAACAGCAGGAAGTAGAAGCACGCAGACCAACACATAAACATTAGCTTTGATTCACAGCACCTTCTTACCACCTGGCAACACATTCAAGGAGGGAGATTTTAAATTGTGCTCGGTTCTGTTTGAACTCTAACCTGCTCTTTTTAAAGGAAAACTAATATATGGTGGACACTTATGCAGGTAGATTTGTGTCTTTATTATTCAATCAAAAAACATTTTCAATCAAAAGAAAAATCACTTCAGTTTTTTTTACTTAAAGAAAAAATGTGTTTGAATGCAAAAAAAAATTGAGACCCAAATAATTGCATTTAAACACTTTTTTTCTTTGATGGAAAATGTTTTTTTTTTATTGAAAAGTTTTTTTTTTTTGATTAAACACTGCTCTCATACGTCATGGCTGGCCTATAACTTTTAGCCCAGAGTTTTTCCACCTTGGGGTCGTGACACCATGTGGGGTCACCTGAAATTTCTAGTAATAATACCATTTCAAAAAACAAATGAATTTATTTATTTACTTTTTTTTAATCTATTTTGCGCAGTAAAAAAGAAAAAAAAACACAATATCACAGAAAAAGATATACTGTGCAGGAAGAGGCAGAAAGCTCAAACTGCTTAAACACGAATGATTTCCTTTTCAAATTAAAACAACGCACAAAATGTCAAACAACTGTATATTCTCTACTTTCCCTTTCTCAAATATAAATCTAGTTCAAATAAAATGTTTTATAAATATATCTGAGCTGGTGCATATTATCACATTGGGGCGGATGCACTAAGATCTGAAATAAAGGGAGGTAAACCAGTTCCCTAAATCCTTTGGTGACACAGTTTCCTCATCTGCTGCGAGGAATTCACTAAGATTGCAGCAATGATTAGTGCACATGCAGCAGTGGTGGAGACCGTCCTATTGAAATGAGCGTTGCTCGTTCAATGTGCAGAGGTGAGTGCACAGAAGCACACAATGACATTTGAGGGAGTTAAATTGGAGACAGATGGACTTCTCTGTCTGCTGCACAAACATTAACTACTGTAGAAAACCAAATAAACAAATAGAAATGTTTTTCTAAAAAAAAAAAACAACAACTTTAAAACCTAATGATATTTTTTCCATAATTCAATGTGGCTGCTCCTGTAACTTTGCTCTGATCAGTCCATGAAAAATAGGCAGATTTGGACAGAAACCGTCCTATTGATCTGTTGACACCATTGATCTGAGTTAATACACCAACACAGTCTGTCAATCAGTCTGCTCCATTTGAAGATGATCTACTGACCATCATCCAGCAGGTCTGACTTCCTGAGTAGCACTGTGTCACCACACTCTCATATGTGAACATTGTGCCATCACTGCGTAAATTACTCATCTGATCAGCTGATTCTGGCCTGAGGCTCCTTCCATCAACGCAACACCAGAGTTTGACGGTTAAAACATCACTGATGCGGTGCGTCCATAGCGCACACAGCATCCTTTCTACACCACAGCATCACCGGACTCCACACACAGACACCGCCACAGGTGTGAAGCTTTTTTCTCCCTCACACACACTTTACTCACACTTTATTTTCTCATTCAGTGGATGTTAATACTGACTATTATTTTATTTGAATTAATTTCTTATTCTAGAAAGGTTCACTGAAGCAATTTTTTCATCTCCGCTGTGTTTTGTGTAAACATTTACTGCAGCGGATCTCTGCGTGTGTGTATGCACTTGCTTGTCAGTCGTAGTATTTTCCTTTGGTAAAACAATCACTGCCAACAGTTCCAGATTTGATGAGTTGCATTGCGCCCAATACATTAATTTATTTGCATGTCGTCCTCCCATTTTTTTCCTCCCCTTCTGAGCTCCGCCTACTATACATATTCATCAGAGGGAAACATGCTAAATGGATTGAGGGCTCATTGCAACATGCAGACGTTTTAATACTCATAAACCTTTAGTGAATCCGCACCTGAGTGCACTAATCCTGGCTACTCTGTATTTGTTTACACACAGTATGACAACCATAATCAGAAAACAAATTTTAGAAGAAAAAAGTTTATGGGGGCGCCAGAAATTTGTGACATAAAAATGGGGTCACGATAAGAAAAAGTTTGGGAACCACTGCTTTAGCCAGTCCCATTGCTTTCACGTTATATCTAACTTCATCAGGTAATAACGCAGAGTGCAGACCCCCCGATGATTTTCAAAAGGTTGAGGTTAACTACTGAAAGAGAGTCAGATTACTCCCTGCAAGGCTCCACAAGAGGAGATAAAACCATATCTGATCCATGTGTGGTCAGCAGTGAGCTCTGTCGGCTACTTCTTATCAAAAACACATCTATGCATTAGTGTTCCCCTCTATTCACTGAAGAAAAGACCGGATTGGGGTGGGGGTGAGGGCTCTGTTTCAAAGAGACTATAGAAAATCTGCAGTTTAGTGATTTTATCATAAAGTCAGTTGGAACGGATTCCCTTCAGACAGAAAAAGGCACTAACATTTACTATCTGCAGTCATGGTGCAAAAATCAATGATAAAAGTACATTCAGAGATCTATCTGATCACAATATTAATAAAAAAGGCTTATCTGGTCTTAAAGATTCTTTACTAAGACTCCCCATTAGGTTTGATTATGTGGCCCACACAGATTTGGTGGTTTTGGGTTTCCACCAAACATTTTATTAAGCTTTGAAAAGTGGTTTAGCCACATGGATTAGAGGAGGGGGGGCACTACAGGAAAAGTCTGTCTCATTACCAGGCTTACCAGTGATTACCATGGTAATCACTACCAGGTTTGCTCTACGATGTAGCTGCACCTCAGTTGTGGACGGATCAACAGTTTAGTGAAAAAGAGAGAAAGTTGGTCCGAGGATGTTGAAAGATGAACGTGTGAGGAAAACTAAACCCAGGATAAGTTTAAGTTTACTTAGAGAAACTTTTTGCTGATGTTCAACAGCTTTCGGTGAGACTTGATGTGAAACGGTTTCATCCTGCTCCCATGAACCTGATATACATCCAACAATAAAAACATCTGAAGACCTCGAAGTAACAGCCAAATGGAGGAAGAGGAACGCTGAGTGTGCAAACTTTCTCTTTGATGCCAACGAGGACTTCACTTCTGCTCACTTTCACTATGTCTGTTCACAATTACATGTATGTGAGCCAGCTGGCTTTGTGTGTACACACACACACACACACACACACACACACACACACACACACACACACACACACACACACACACACACACACACACACACACACACACACACACACACACACACACACACACACACACACACACACAGAGTTTTTCAACAGATTTAACACAAGTTTAACAAATGCAAACAGTTTCTAGTCCTAAAGATGTGAGGCCAGGCTGTGAGTATTCCTCTCCCGATGACACATGCCTAACTGTGTGATTATAAAAGTACAATAAGATTAAACTGTAATTTTTTCAGCATGTTCTTTTTGAATAATATCTTAAGGTTTCATTTATTCAGGCAACTTTTTTTTAGGAAATGTACTTTGATCTCTTGACATGTTACGACTGTCAACAAAGTGTCTTTCTTAAAAAGAAAAGTTGTCTGAATAAATGAAACCTTAACATATTATTCAAAAAGAACACTTTCTGGCATAATATAAATCTGTGTCTAACATGAACTAAAGGCACACACATGCTTGCAGTAAATGTGAATCAGAGGAACACATTGTTCCCCATTGATTATTAAAAGCTGGTAAAAGGTCAATCCAAGAACAAAGAGGAAACCACTGATATGCAGAAACATCCAGAACCTTCCAAAATGGTATTATTGTGATGAGCTGTCTGATCTAGACCTGTTAATATGCTTATAATGTTTTGTCTGAGGTCAGATGGTAGATAACTACAGAAGGCATGGGGGGGGGGGGGGGGGGGGGAGAATATGAGGGAATTAGAGGCTATTTGCACCTCTTAAAACCACTAAAGTATCAGCCTCGCTCAGTCTAGGTACCTATCAGACTAACAATTACACCTGGGAGACTTTGCCCTTTTGTAATTTAGTTAAAATAAATGAATACTTCAATGACAAAAGAGCAACAAGTAGAAAATGCAGCCGATGAAACTCTGATGTTTGGTTTTTCCTCTAATATCTGGCTGTGAATCAAATACTTTCATTCAAAAAGACAAGGATTTAATACATTTCAAAAAAGCAAAGTCACTTGGACTGTTTTTCTAAGGATCAAACGTTCTTATAGAAAAGTCTGTCTATGGAGGTGAGTAGCTTTTCTGCTTGTAACATGCGTTTGTGTCCGGTTATGCACGATTCCCACCTCTCCTTGCTCAGCGCCATGCGTGGTGGGTCTAAATTGGGATTCTCCATGGACTCCATCTGTGGGCAGCGCAGGAAGTAGTAGAGGGTGTGGAGGGCATCAGGCGACCAGGACACGGGCTGCTGGGGACGGGCGTGGCGGCCAGGACTCAGCCCTGGGCGAATGGAGCTGAGACGCTGCATGTGATGCATGGCACGGGAAACCAAATCACCTGAAACACAACAATATAGGGACATAAGTGGTGGCAATTTTATTAAATTAAGGCTGTGATTTACAAAGTCTGTTGAGTATAAACCCTGAAGGCGATCAGTCAACCTGGGTCTCCCTTTCTCCTAAGCCACTTACCATCCACCATATTTACTCAGTCTCTAGTGGCGTTAGCCATTAACATTGACATTATCAGTAAGCAAAGCCAGACAGCCTTTAAGGAGCCATTCATCTTTAATCACTAAAGGAGTTAATGGACCTTCAAACAGTTGATCACAGCCAATAATGAACTGTTTAAGTTTATGTACTGAAACTGCTCCATCCCTGTATGTAGAGATCAAAGAGGAAAAGGCTTATCAAATATAAACAAACTGTAATTGGGCATGTTTAATATGATACTGTTATATCAATGACTAAACTGCTGATATATGAGACTATAGGGCAGTGTTTTTCAACCTTGGGGTCATGACCCCATGCTGGAATTTAAATGGAGTCACCTAAAATGTCTAGTAATTGATAAAAAAAAATGTATATTTTTTTTTTAGAATTAAAACTACACACAATCGTAAACAACAGCATTTGATACTTTCACTTTCTCAAATGTAAATGTAGTTCAAATAAAATGCAGTATTAAATAATTATAAATAAATAAAATGCAGTATAAAAACATGTGACTAATTCTGGTTACGCTGTGTTTGTAAAACAGGATAAAAACTGTTTCTAGAAAATATAAACTCTTTGGGGTCACCAGAAGTTTGGGATATCAAAATGGGGTCACAATCCAAAAAAGGCAGGGAACCACCGCTATGGGGATGGGTGGGGGGTCAGAGAGCAGCAGAGTGAAGGGAAGCCAACCTGAATTTGGATCTTGTAACACTCATTAATTATAATAAAAATAATAAGTGGGACAGAGGAGGAAAAGTTCAACAATATGAGGTTATGCGTGTGTTTGTCTCAACATGAAGGGGCTTGGAGTGCTATGAGGGCAAGGAGGGGGGAGGGCTAATTTGGGATAGCCCGCCCATAACAGACCCCACTTAAAGCTGAAGGGTCTCCTTTGTGTTAACCACGAGCAGCATTTCCCCTCCAGGAGGTCTCAGAGGGATTAATGCACGAGATGGAGAGTCTCTCGCTGGGCTTTCCTGCCAATATTATGGCCTGGAGGTAAAACTCCCAGCGTCAGGAGGATATGAGACACTTTTCTCTCAGATTATAGAATGTGGTTCAGTCCGTGTGAAAATCCATCAGCTTGTAACGAGATCAGTGTTTAGTTTTTGATTCTATAATCCAAATCGTACAGTGTAGATCTAACGTTTGTGTGTGTGTGTGTGTGTGTGTGTGTGTGTGTGTGTGTGTGTGTGTCTGTGTCTGTGTGTGTGTGTGTGTGTCTGTGTGTGTGTCTGTGTGTGTGTGTGTGTCTGTGTGTGTGTGTGTGTGTGTGTGTGTGTGTGTGTGTGTGTGTGTGTGTGTGTGTGTGTGTGTGTGTGCGTGTGTGTGTGTGTTCTTCCTGCTGTTGTTAAAGGCATGACGTCTCAATCCCATTAAACATGTTAAAACCTCATTCTGGTAAGTTTTTATTATAACAATCCACACACGCCTGTTCATCTTTACTGTTTGGCATCTGCATACAAGGCGTTTTGATGTTTTTTTGGTGTCTATTTTACTTTAATCACATCGCTGTCTGTCAGTCAGCTCTACATCAGAGCTGTGTATTTAATTAGAAATGCTCAAAGACTTATGAACTCATTTAAAGTGGAATTTTGCACTTTGGTTGGGAAACTAAGCCGAGAGCGGTTTTGCCAATGTGAACATGTCCTCAATCATAATTTCTGTCAAAGTCATAACATTTGGTATGAACAGCTACAGCACAATCCTAAGTATTTGGGCAAAAAATGAATTGTTCATTCATGTTAAAGATTTGGCCTGTAAACTAAAATGTGTCTGGAAGGGATATAAAGTTCTTACACAACAGATGCAATAGGTGGGAAAGGTTTTGTAAAGACAGAAAGATGCATCGACATTTCAATCTAATCGATATAGAAAATTACAATATTGCCTATTTTACATCTTATTTGGCATTAAAATACTTCTTTTAGGAGTCATTGCTTCCACTTCTTCTCAGAATAGCATTTAAAGCTCAGATAGGTGGATTACTGACCCAGACATTACCCTAAACAAGCCTCACTACAGAACTCACTCACACGTGCTGTCCTTTACAGGAGAAAAAGTCAAAAATGTTACATATCTACAGTATTTACCACCACTCACATAATAACTATTACCACACTGACACACAGCCCTCCACCAACCCAACTGTCATTTACACATTTGTTGTTTTTCTTCCTGTTGTTGTTGATGTTTTTCTAATGTGTGCATGTCTAACCTTTTAACACTATAAGCATATGCTAGTAATTTATTTATTTTTGTTCTTACTATCTGCTCGTATTTTTTGTTGCTGCAAATGTGAATTTTCCCTCTGGGGATCAATAAAGATGTATTCTATTCTATTCCATTCTATATTGTGCAGATTGCTAATAAATGTGCTTGTTTGGCATTTTGCATTAGCAAATTTAACCCAGAATTGTCTTTCTGGTAAGACTTTATTGAGTTAAAAAATATAATGAATAATATCATATATTGCTCTTTTAAGAAAAAACATTGAGATATGAGTTGTGGGTCCATATCGTCTAGCCCTACATGGGAGTCAAGAATGAAACAGAACAGTCACCATTAATCAATAGAGTTAACATTACCTTTTAGCCACAAGAGGCCTGCAAAGAAAACCTCATAACTTTAAATGTAAGTCATTGTAAGTTTCATATGAAATAAATCTCCATCTTCATTATTTGGCGATTTGTAAATGTTTGTTTGATAAAGTAAGTAGCACAAAAAAAGTCAAATGTTGAGGCATTCCATAAAACTCCTTTCATAATAAAGTGGTAATAAACCTGACGCAAGACAGATTTGAAAAGAAAAACTCATAATGGACACTTTGTGAGGCAGCGTATTGGTTTCAGATGTTTCAGTGTGATGTCGTCCATTATCCATGGTGTTTGTGTTGTAATTGCTGGGGCCGTATAGATGCTGTAGTGTGCTCTGATCCCGGTGCCAAACCCACTGTGTTTTTGTTGTGTGTTTGTGGACACATGGCCTGTGTGTGTCGGTGGACCTGCAGAAGTGTGCGAGCCGGCCCTGTCCAGCTTCACCGCGACACAAAGAGAGCTCTGATAGAACGAGGGTGCGTGTGTTGGGGAGTGTGGACACGTTCTTAATGCCTCACTAACGGACTGTGGGGTATGAACGTGGCCTTGTGCTGCACGAACAAACAGGAGAGTGTTGCCTCGTTCAGAGTGGGAAACCTATCCCTGCTTTGACCAACACTAATCACCAACCTCCCCCCATCGCCCCCCAACAAGCTCACTTCTCACCCCTCTACCTCTTGTTTTTCCTCCTTCCATCCCCTGCTATCATCATTATACACAAACTCAGTCCTTTTCCCCAAACTTTACTTTTCCAACTCGAGTCTCGACGCTCCAGTCATTTCACACTTGGTAATAACCTGATTCCTGTTTAACATGACTGTCAACAACATCATAACCTCTGTTTAAGTCCAATTCGTGTACAGTGGAGTACAGTAACAGTCTGAGAGCTTCAGTGTTAACCTTTTACCGTGTGTATGGAAGTCAGGAATGTCTAAGATTGGCAACCTTTAAAAAAAACATTCACACCTAAAGTTTACAGAATTTTTTTAGTGACCACCGTGCTCTTACTGTACTCTACTGTATGCTTGGTGGGATTTACACAACATGGTATCAGCATAGGCCAGGGCAATATGTCGACAGTCAAGATATATTGCCATTTCTCTTATAGAAAATTACAATGTCGCCTATACCCTTAAAGCAGGGGTTCTCAACCTTGGGGTCAGGACCCCATTTGGAGCCGTGAGATACTGGGAGGGGGTTACCAGATGCCTTCAAGAAACTAGGAATATCTGTTGAACAATTTGAGACCATTTTTGCTTATTTTTACCCTTTTTCTGCAACTACACCAAACTTATCAAACTTATTCTATTTTCATCACTTTTTCTTGCCATATTTTTGCTCCTTTTAATGCATTTTTGCTACATTACTCCCATTTCTCCATCAAATGCTTATTTCTGATTAAAAGAATGATTTACATCTTTAGGATGACTATATAATGTGGCGCAAATAATAATAAACTTCCTGCATAACAGTGGATATTAATCAGATAAATAAATAAATGTGGTTATCACAGATTCATAGAACAATGGACCATCATTTTGCTGACTTTATGGATGGGCCCAAAAAATCTCTCCCCTTTATTCCCTCTTATAGATGACCCTGTCTCCACTGTTTTTCAATGTTCATGTCTGTGTTCAACCACCTTCAGGTACAGTGGGGGTCTCTGGTCTCTGGAACCTTTATTTTGGAGGTCATGGGCTAGAAAGTTTGAGAACCACTGCACTAAAGGAGGAAAAAGCCAAAAGTGGCACATGTTGTGCAGCTGTTTGTTAATAAATGTGCCTGTGTGTCATTTTGCATCATTGAATTCAACCCAGAAAGACTTTATTGAGTTAAAAATATCAAGAGTTATATTTTATATCTCCATTTAGAGGAAAAATATCAAGATCTACATTTTGGTCCAAATCGCCCAGCACTATATCAGCATGACTCTGCATACATTTGTGAGGAAGGTCGTGGTGAACTTTGTTACAGAAAGCACAGGAAAATCCCTTAAAAGGCATTGCATGAAGTTGAGAAACTAGTGTGCTTATATCTTAGATTGTACAAAGGTTTTAAAAGCAAAGCATCAAAACATTATCAGAGATGGGCAGAGGCAAAGGAAATACAACTCCTGAGGTTAGACAACAAGTGGTATTTGGTTGCCACAATTTTTGTTGCATGTCCTTAGTCTTGTTTTGGTAGCTGACTATACAACAGTGTAACAAAAACAAATGTGCAGAAACATTGACTAAAGTTGCCTAAAAGTGGTGCTCATACCACATAGAGGAAATGTCCTTGGGTGAAGCAGAAATATCATGACCTTGATGAATAAAAACCTTCAAAGATAAACGTGCTTCAACAGACAAAACAATCAAGAGTTATCACTTTTCTCTCCAGAGCTTCAAGTGCAAACTAAAGATATAAATATATTTCTGAATTTATCCTGCCTTGCAGAGTGTAAATTAATTCACTTTTATTAGAAGACGAGTCTCATCATGAGCTTGAAGGAAGTGATTAAAAACGTAATCAGCTATTTTCATAAGCTTAAAACTTTCCTATGGTATAATTTTATTTATTTATTTTGTTTGATTCAGAGGGGGAAGACATTCTGTCACTAGCTTTTTTATTTGTTTCATTTTAATAAAAATATTCTGTCCTCCACAAGACTATTTAACATTTTTTTCACAATCATTACACTGCTTTTATTACTTCTGAAGGCATGTATCTGTCATCATAGGAATGCTTTGAATTCCTTTGTGTCTGCAAAAATGAACAGTTTCAATCTGTTGGATGCACTATAGGTTCAAATGGAAACTGTGTTAAGTAGTTAAATTCAGGACCACACAGGCCTTCCTTATGTTAACTTACTGAGTTCAGAGATACTGCCCACACAGGTGGCCAGCAGGGACTGTTCCAGTGTTCGCAGCTCCAGCTGGGCATAGGCATCCTCCCTGCTGTCCACAGACGTCTGCTGGTTCTCTGTGTACGGGCTGAAATGGGCCGGCAGCGACAAAACACCTGAGAACAGATACAAAGTAGATAAAATGAAATGTTCCTTTTCCATGCAAACACACCGAGACTCTGTGCACACATACAATCTCACATTATTTAATCTAACAACCATCATAGAACTAGACAACAGATGTAAATACATAAATAAAAAGAAAGAACCTCAGCTATGTTATCAGACAAATAAACATAGGACATGGTCACATTAAATAAGTGCAGTAGTAAAGCCTGAACAACCATTGTGTGTATATATATATATTTATTTATTTATTTTTTCATATATGGAAAAAAACTAAAAAATCTGCTCACAAAATCACAATCAAAATAAATTGCTTTTTCATATTATTTTTTTTCTGTAGACATTATTTTCTAGATAATATCTTATATATGGGGGATTTATTTTTAAAGGTCATAATCTAACAGTCATTGTAGCTATACATTTACCTTTCTCTTACATGTCTATGAATAAAAAAGCACACAAAAAAAGAAGAATGCATTTCTACTGCAAGAATTGTAACCTTTGTGTTTATTTTATTTATCTTTGTGTGCCTTTTTGCACAACCCAGTCCCATGTTTGTTTAACATGTTGTTACATATTACAAAATTAAAATTAAAAAGTTTGAAAAATAAAAAATAAAACAAAAAAGAACTGTAGGACATCACTAACAATAGGAGACTGCACTCGTTACTATATCGCTCTTCATAAAACTACGGCTGGTCTGGGATCAGTGGAGACCCAGTGAGGAGATGTTGGTTCACACTAATTGGTGAGAGTGTACGAGGAGGGTAAACAAATGTTATTTTGAGTGAAACTAGGCCTGGAAAAGGAATGTTCTGCATCTTCACCAGTAAAGGTTACATTTTCTTCACGCCAGACTACAATAGAAAGAAGTGGCTACATCTTTCTGATAGAAATAAAGATCTAACATTGTTTAGTTATTATTTTTTAAAGGTGAATGGTAATCTGTTTTCTTGTATTTCATCTCCATACACCTGGGAATGTGTCTGATTGAGAAAAATCAGTGTCGGCTTTAATTTTGGCGTCAGAAAAGACATTTCTATCAAGTACGAGGAGAAAAGGGTGAAGAGGAAGACTAAGGCAAAAGAAAAAGAAGGATCAGAGCAGGTTTGTGATTAATTCACAAAGCCTGAGGGGAAAAAAAGCTGCATTATCTCAAGTTTAATTATCTTTATGAAAAGTGATAAAGCATTTTCTCGTTGTGGCCTTGTTTTAAATCTCAATAACTATCTATTACGTGACATTTTCTACACTTAATCGTTCCAAAAATAACTTTCACCAGCATTCCATTGAAAAGCTCTTCAAGTTTAAGCCTAAACAAAAGTGAAAATGTAACATCACGCAAAGAGAAAAAAATGATCAAAGTAGGATTTAATTATTTCATGACAAAAATCTTTATTGGTTGTTAGAAAAAAAATTCAAATTCAGGTAATTTGGATATTTTTTGAAAAAATAAATAAATAAATAAATAAATAAATAAAAGGTGAAAGAAGTACAGAATGTGTATGATGATATATGATCTTGGAAGAAGTAAATAAGGCTATCAGTTGAACCAAATTCAGATAAATAGATAAAAATTGTGCTGGGTCTAGGAAGTTTTAGCTTTCTTTGACATTTTCATGGCCAGGTAAGAATGTTAAAATCTATTCTATTCTTTCATTAAAGTTTCAAGCTGGTTGTGACCAATTATCTCATACTTGTGGCTAAAAAAATCTGCAATACGCCCAAGGTTTTTGAGAAAGGATTTTAGCAAATAGTTAAATTCATAGAACAAAGTGATGACACTTGTGAAGGGAATTCATGCTGGTACTGCCAATGTGTTGCTGTGTGTTGTGGCCAAAAACACAATCATCAGCATGAATAAAAAGCACCTGAATCAGGTTGAAAAATATATTTGAGTGGTCAGTGTGAACACTGCATTACATAAAATAACTCAAGCTGGGCTTGACGTCAGAGCAGGATCTGCTTACTGATCACTGATTGGTTGGTGCCAGAGAGCAAGGCTTAAAAAAATAATATTTAACTTAAGATCTGGAAGTAATAATAAAAGCTCACAGTGAATCAGCTGACCTGTGGGGGGAAACAGAGAATATGAAACATGTTGATCTCATAAAAACACAATAAAACAAACTGCAGTGTTGAAAGTTACAAACAAAACACATGAAGATAAATGTTTTGTTGATTTTGAAATGGTTTTAGTTCTACACCCGCCCTCTCACTGCTCCCTTCTTTGTAGTGACTCAACACTAGCACAATGGAAAATGTGTTTGTAATGTGTCATTTCAGGATAATTTTGTGAATATGATCAGGTGTGAGCTTCACACTGCTTGTTAATCATTGCTTATGATGACACTGAGTATACAACGATGTGGGTGAGGCATGTGAAGCTCCAACAACACTTTTATTCTTCATTACAGGCCTTGGACTATGTGTTTACTGAAGAACAATTTACAGCGTTGGCTGCAAACTCAACGAACCACTCATGGTAAATATCAGCTGTAGACTCCTGGTTGGCTTCATTCCTTTCACATTTTTCAACGTTAGCAGCCTGCGTCATAAAAACTGTGTGGCGCTGCAGCTGGAGAAGTCTTTCAGACATGCCTTAAATCCTGATGTATTGGAAACAATGCAATTCATGTGACAACCTAGCTAGTGGTGGGCAACTAACTGGTGGCCCATGCGCCACCTTAACTACAGTGTATGGCTCCCATGGTAAATGCAAAAAATGACTCTAGAACACACAAAATGACCTAAGAAAACACAAAATGAGAGCTAAAATACACAAAATGACTACAAAAGACTATTCCAAAAATACATAAAATGACTGCAAAAATACACAAAATGACAGAAGAATAGACAAAACAACTGTAAAAATACACAAAATGACAAGAAAAGACAAAATAACTCCAAAAATTAACAAAACAACCGAAAAATTACACAAAATGAAGTAAAAACACACAAAATTACTAGGGATGCACCAAAACAAAAATTTGAGGGCGAAGCCGAAGCCGAATAAAATATAAACGCTTGGCCGAATACCGAATATCAAATGCGGTTGTTAGGTTTTTTTACTATATTTTTTAATAGTGCATAAATAGCCTAGAATACGTTTTTTTTTCATACATGCTTTTCAAAAAAAGTACAACAAAGTTTTTCATTTACATTAGCCCTTCAAATAAAACAAAGCATGCATTCCAAAAAAAAGCATTAAAGGGGAGGTATGATGAAAAAAATCACTTTATAATGGTTTTGCTACAGTGATATACATCCCTTTAGCCTCATTCAGAGGGACAAAGTTGAAAAAGTTCTGTTTCCTCCTCCCTTGTTATTCCACATTTTTTAAAAATTCAGCTTTAAATGGGCAAGTTGGATTTTGCCCACATTGGCAGGTGACGTCACCTAACACGCCTCCTAGAATGTGAGGTCCTCCCTCTCCAACACTCTAACAGCTAAAACAAATACTGCAGTTTAATATACAATATATATTATACTGCATTGCCATATATGTAAATGCAAACTGCCCTACTGGACGCCCAAACTGCACTACTTTTTTTGTTGCTGATCGTGTTGGGAGTCACTGCTTGGGGCCACGGACCCATTGTTTACACACATCAGCTGTTAGCACAGTGAGACCAGTGTAGTGTAAGGAGGAAACGATGGGGATGTTTATGGATTTGTGGCTCACAGCGCTAACAACGAACTCTGTTGTGGAATTGGACGGCTTCCAACTTGTACGCGGTGACGGACGACGGAGAGCGGAAAGGAGAGAGTCTGGCTGTGTTTGTGTGCGGAAAGGAGGAGCTGCTGCTGCTGTGCTCCTGTAGCAATGAGCGCAAACTTTTCCGACTCAAAATCACTGCATGTTGTTTAATTGTGTCATTGCGTCACATGCTACTATTTGGCCTTGCTTTTTTTGGTGGCCGAATATATTCCGCCACCGAATATTCGGTGCGTCCCTAAAAATCACACATTATGACAACAAAAATACCAAAAATGATAAAAAAAGATACAAAACAACAAAAAAGATTACTCCAAAAACAGGATAGGAAAAATAAAAGAGGAAGAATTGCACGCAAAACACACAAGACGACAACAAAAAACGACTAAAACTATCCAAAAACACATTGATTATAAAAATATACAAAGCAACCATAAAAATATGAAAATGACTACAAAACAGACACAATTGAAAGAAAAAGAAAAAAAACTAAGAAACACAAAACAAGTGCTCACAAAATGTGGTAAAAATATACAAAATGATGTGAAAAATTGACAAAAACCATAATTTTTTTTTCTGTATTAATGCTTAATTCAATCTTAATATTGTGGCCCTCGCATCAGAAAATCAGATTTTTGCGGCCCTGCTGTTATAATGGTTGCCCATCTCTGCCCTAAACTGACCCACATGAACTTACAAAAGAATAAATAAAATAAGCAGATTTTAGTGAAAATTTACTTAGAAATGATAAACCTGTGCTTAATTTAATTTTTTTACTGTAGTTTTTCACACACCATTTGCTATTTACCACAGTCCCACCCTATTACTCGCCTTACCGCAGAACCCAAGCTTACGTCATTTTGGTTGAATTTAGGTTTGCAAGCAATCCAGGCTCTAACCCAACCACCATTGATAACAACAGCAGCAGCCCAGCAGCGCAATGAGCTGCTGGGATTAAAAGTATTGGAAGAGAATAGAACTTAAGAGGTGGAGAGGGGCTGGGGATTTCAGAGATTTATTAGAAGACGATTGAGTCATGCAGACGCAGGAAGAATATGAGGAGAAGCAGTTAAGTCGGTGAAGAGAAAGCAGCCGAGGAAGACGAGCGACGTTATTCTGTGGCTGATGCGGTTTAATATCTAAAGCTTGCCTTGCAAATGTCACGTGGAAATCTTCGTTACAAATCACAGCTGAAAGTTACCACAAAAGCCTGTGGCAGTTCCCAGCCCATCCAAGCGATCTTTCAAAACCATTAGAGCTCCTGCTGCTTAAGCCAAGCTATCATTCAAAATGATGTCAGACACGCTGTTGAATGAGGGTTACAAAATCTAACAACTATTATTTTGTCAGGCTAAAAAAGGTTCTGAATGTAGGCCAGCCAAGATGCCAGTCACAGTGTCCCATTTGAATCAGATTTGATTAATTGTACTGCTGTCAGACTTGACATCGCATCGATGTGTGAGTGTTTTTTTTTATACTTCACGTTTTTACTTCTCCTTTACATTTTTTGTTCTGAGACACAATTGTGAAAATGCATTATTTCTGATGGCCGTAGTTATTTGTTCTGCACATAACAACATGGTTAGAAACATTCTTAGGTTGAATATGTAAACAGCGTACGATTTGATGTTAACTTCAATATGATAATCGAGGATTACCTTCTTCAGTTTCTCAGATCATGATAATTTCAAAACATATAATCTGATATGTAACTACAGAACTCTGTCCTGCCCAAAGCAGACCAGATACCACCGTACACTGATAGCACACACCAAGGTCTCTGCCTGAGGAGGCTCTGCTCTGTTATGACTACAGCTATCAGCAACATACTTAACCCTGAGAAAACTTAACAGCAGCAGATTCACTGAGGCACACATACTGAAAACGCTTTAACCTCCAAATATCAGACTGGTCTGTTTCCCCAAAACCCTTTGACATAATAAACTGTGTCCAGAAACCCTAAAGCTTCACTCCGTCTCAAGCTTCCACGACAATATTAATTATCATATTGTAATTTCTGTTTTAGGAGTGAATTCCATTTTTTTTGTCTGTTTTCTGCGACCACGCTTATGTTATGTTCGCCCCCTGTCCAATCAGAAGCCTTTCCAACCCCAGACCTAAAGCGTAATTCAATAAAGGTGAATTAATGTGTTTCCATGTAAATCTCAATTCAGAATTGCTATTTCCATGTAAAAACAAAGCAGAATGAGTAAAAATAAATAAATGTGGCCAGAACTAGGTATGACATACGCAAACACTAATTCGTGGCCACGAAATAACTTGAACATGCACATGAAAGTTGTATCTCTGCTGATAAGGCAACCTGGTCCTTAATATTCTGTTTACATGCCAGGCTTTCCAGAGTGTATTTGTAGCTCAATTCCAGGCCAAAATAAAATGAAATCATTCACACAGATTTGTATGAAGGCAGCTACAGCCACGGGAAATCATTTTTACTCTTTAGTTCTTTCTGCGTTCTTCCCACAGACAGAAATTAATTATCAGCCTTAAACTGGTTTTCGTGCGCTAATTCTAGTTTGTTTTGTCTACTGTTTTCAGAGCCTGTGAATGACAGAGCTAAATGCATGAGCGCTCTCACACACACACACACACGCACGCACACACACACACACACACACACACACACCTGCTTTTCCTCTTTTAACAGTCTCTTCATTCATTAGGGGAGGGTAGATCAGAGACACGGGGTTAGAGGGGGCTTCAAAGCCACTTCCCCAGTTAAAGAAGGAGCTCTGATTCTGGTCCAGGGGGCTATTAGCTTGTTTCTTTGTGAAGGCGGAGAGGTGGACTGTCACACAATACAACAGTGTTTGACAGGGCTGTCATTTGGGTGTTTATAACTCCCACTATCTCCTGATTCCCTGGCTTTCAATACGTGTTTCTCCCACAATGATTGGCACACAAACACTTGACCACACAATAAGATGCACTTCTTTAGTTCTCCCTGGTGGAATTTATGTGCCAGATGTGATCCTTCACTCAAAGACTTGACCTCTTGTTTTCCACACTTAAAGCCTCTAAAGCACCTGTTTCTGACACGTTCAACATCAACACCACACACAACGTCTTTTCCCCACTGGTTCTGGAGGAATGTGTGTCACACACGCCTTTAGTAAAAGGATCTGACAATCGAGGAACTAGGAAAACATAATGGTGAAGCATTAACATGGGTAAATATTGATGTAGTGATGCTTAAAGGTTAGTTTTGTTTACCTACAGCCAGTAAAAGAGTTTCAGCATAAAATATCAAGGTTGGTGCTTACTTGCTCCAGTGAACTCTCTATAGCACTAGTATGAAACTCAAGGCCCTGATCTTATGTGCTCTGAAAAATGAACAAAGAAAATCTGTAAATCTGTAATAACTTCGACCAATGGAAAAAAATGAACCGTTTTTTTTAATTTTTTTTAACCAATCACGTCTCCCTGTTTCCCTGCTCGGTCTCGACCCCTCGCATGCACGAGCTCACGCTGAAAGCAGAGTTAAAACATATATGATGATAAAGTTTATTGTTTACTGCTGAATGAGACATGAGACAACGTAGTTTCTACACAATACAAGCGATGAGCTGAGCTCCTCTTCTGCAGCAGCTGTGCGCATGCATGTGAGTGAGATGGAGCACAGGGGGAGGGGGAAGGGGGGTAAAGGCGGCGCTGTCGGGGAGGCTACATTCAAAATCATGCTAGCTTTTGAAAATCACCTACCCTATCTTTAATGCTCAATTTCGATTTTTTGCTCAGATGCAATTTTTTGTTTGTCCGTTCACATTACCCTTTAAAATGTGACTTCTATCAGATTCAAGTGTGAACGGTTTGTGGTTTCAAACTGACTCGCATGTGCAAGTTTTTGTGCAGCGGAGCCGGAGAATGAATGAGCAGGTGGAGGAGGACGAGGAATAAGAAAAAGGGAGCCAAATATTTAGTTTTGGCTTTTTATGGGGTTTTAAATACAGACCATTTATGATGAATAATATATATATATATATATATATATATATATATATATATATATATATATAATGATATAATAATAAAGTTGAATTGAACTGAATTGATTTGATATGAACCTTCAAGCTTTGACCCAAAACTGACAGACATTAGGTATTTATATATGTGCCCGACCCGAAACCGACAATTAAAACATATCTTTTTCCTCATACAAATGACATATTAATGCTGGTTTTAGTGATAATGCTGCTTTTATACATTATACAAAAAAATACATTATGGAAAACAAAACAATATTTAACAGAATAAAGTGAAATCATAATTCTAATCATATTTTATGTTTTGTTTTATATTTGTATTTAAGACACTTTGATAAGAATGACACTTTTTATTTGAAAAAATAAATACAGAAAATCGTAATCGTTGATTTTTTTTGTTCATTTGATTCCTATTAAAAACACAGCAGATTAATTGCACTTTTGGTTAGAAAGAATAAATATTGAAGATCATAACAACTTTTTTTGTGTTATTTATTCAAGACGCTTTGATAAGAATGACTGTATATTGTTCATATAGGATTTCATTTTTTTACATTTTCAGTTGGTGGTGTGCCTTGGGATTTTTTTTTCAATGAAAAGATGTACCTTGGCTCAAAATAAAGTTAAAAAACACTGATTCAGAGCATAGAACAAAACAAAGAAAACAATAATCAGAAGCTATGTTTCCATCACAGTTTTTTGCGAAATAAAAGCGATATTTCAATAATTTCGAAAAAGTATAATTTTGCTTTAAACTTGTTTCCATTGAAGATTGTTTTGGGCAACTCCCATGAAATCTCATCCTGCAAGACTTTGCTGCAGGAAGATGGATGCTCCAAACCTCCCTAACACTCTGCTTCCTTTGTTGTTTGCTGGCAGTAATAATAAGTTTTACTATAATGCTAAGAAATGTCTCGATCTCCTCTTCTGGCCACAAGTCACGCGCCATGTTTTCCTCGGAGAGAAGTGGTCATGTGACCAGGTACGTTTCATCCTGTGACGTGTAATTACAGAAAAAGTGTTTCCCATTGCACTTTTGCGGCACATTTCATTATCGAAACGTCAGAAAAGCCTGATATTTGCGTGTTTTTTTTAATTCTGGTGTTTCCATTACCAGTATTTATTGCACCACTTAGGAGATTTTGCGCATTTCCAAGGGTAATGGAAACAAGGCTATTATTTAAAACTTAATTAATGATTTTTTATGGTTTTAACATTTTTTTTTTCTAATTTCCCTCAAACAATCCCACATTGATTCCCCTGAAAGTTACGTAAAAATAGATCACAAAATAAGTAATTTAGAAGTAACATACTGTTATTGTTTGTCTTGGTAGTTGTTGGTGCTTTACATACTGTATTAATGTATTAAAGTGCAAACTAGGGCACATTAATGTTGGAATTGCTTCTTTTTCCCACCCATAATCTGCAGCCCACTTGAGATCAAACCGTTCCGTATTTGGCCCCTGAACTAAAATGAGCTCTATGGCAATCCATATCTAAACAAACTTTTAGTAATACAGAGGTTCATTTAGAGACTTTAAATGGTCTAGTATTCACTTTGGCGCTAAAAATGTTCATTCACTTGTCGTTAGCATATAAGGAACTCTTTCAAATAAACCAACTGCCCATGGCTACAGACAGAGAGGCATTCATAAGCTTCACTTGCTAATGTATACACAAACTCTCTGCTTTGACTATTCACAGTAATACTTGTATTTGAAAAAACAACATCATTGCAACAATCTTTTGGAGACACTCACGCTTACAGATATGGGCGGTAGTGGTGTCTGTCCTTTACTGCACGATAAATCAAACTGGGTTGCAGACAAGTGAAGTACGGTCTGGTCGACGTCATCCTGACACTCCTGGTGGACTCTGACTGAAAGGGTCAAAGGTCAGAGGAGGGTGCTCGGTTGTGACTAAAACGGAAGCGACCTTATCAGCTGTGTAAAAAGAGGTTTCCCTAAATCACTGAAGAACACCCACACACATCATTAATCACTGAGAAGCAGAGGGAAGACGTGTATCACTGTATGAGTGCGTTTTTGTCTACATGTCTTTACCAATAGTCACCAGTGACCATTGGTAAATAGAGGGGAGAAAGAAGGGAGAAAGAGGGGAGAGAGAACATGCAAACTTCCCACTGAACTAGGGGTGGGAACCTCTGGGTAGCTCACGATATGATACGTGATACAAAGCTCACGGTAACAATTATCTCACCATATGACGATACTGCGGTTATCGATATATTGGTCAGAAATCAATCTACGATAATCTATGACATAACAAGAAAAAAAAATTAAGTGAAAAAATACATTATTTATTTCATATCTCTGAAAGACAATAAATTGAAAAAGTGTCCTATGAACAGTGACACTATTTTAGTGCAACATTTCTGTAAATAACTGTCAACATACCAATGTAAATGAATAAGTATCTTCAATAATGCTTTCTGTAAACAAACAATAGGGTCTTTCTAAGCAGTGACACCATTATAGTGCAATATTTCAGTAAACAATATATTGGTTCCTTCAACAAACAGTGACAACATTTCTGTGAAGACCTACCTGCACATTTTAGTGAAAAAGCAGAAAAGGTTTTGAAAACAATAATATAAATTTTAAATAAAACAAAAAAAAAAAAATATATAAAAATAATCTTTTTTTTATTTTTTTTTAAATCGATACTTAGCGCAAGCGTATCGATAATCGAACGTGCGAAAAAATATTGCGATATATCTCCGTATCGATATATCGTCACACTTCAACACTGAAGTATCCCATGTTTCTACCACTGTAGTTGAACCCGGTACTTCTAGCTACGACTCACTACTTCCCCTTCATGCCCCGAGTGCAACAATAAGATCTGCAGTGTGGTCTGCAATCTAATGTCTGTAACCACCCCCCAACACAAACTTACACCCACACACTAAATGAAGTGTGATGGAGTTGGAGACAGCTGCCTTTGGTTTCCCACATCCCAGAAAAAATGTGGGGAAAAAAGGCTTTAGTCAACTGACCCTAATCCTAAACATGAAGAGCTTTGTCCTTTCATCCAACCCCCTTTATTACAATGCTTTTCACATAATGTCTATATAATACATTTGGAGCAGGTACTGGGGACCTACAGCAATTTTGTTCCATTTATTAATAAATGTATTAATTTAATACAAAATTTTGAAATCAAATAAACTTTAAGGTGGAACATTTTTCACTCACTTTGTCAAAAAGAAAAATTAAGTAAGTTTTGTCTAAAGTATACGGTAGATGGTTTAGATTTGTTTTCAGGTCATCCAGCTGTGTCTAAATGTGACTTTACAACAGCACATGAAGCAGGGAGCCTTTAATGTGTGAGGTCACACAAGTATCCATTAGCTTTGGCCCCCCAGCCTCAACCCTAGAAGGCATCATGTGTTTCATTGAAGAAACAATAGCCTGAGTAACTAAACTGACCTTTATCTTAAATCACCTTTTCCACCACAACTTGAGCTTTTGTGAAATAAACCATGAAATATACAGAGTATGTTGTCTCTCTATTCATACCAAACCTCTGTTCAGGAATATAATGCTGTTGTTCGGTTCTCAAAGCCTGACTTTGAAAGTGGGACATACTGTAAGTCTAATGTTTCATAGGATTTGATCCAAATTCCCCTTGTAAAGCTAAAGCAGCTTTATGCTGATTAACATTCCCGGCTGGGCTGGGTAGAGAGAACACTCATGATGCACAGTGTTAGGAAAAGTGGAAGGTAGGAAAAACATGTGGGTGGGAGTAAACCACCATTAGCTCTTTTGCTTCTTATTTAATCTTACATGAGATAGGAGAGTGGAACATGTAGTTTTGAAACTTACCAGTGCAGTGGAGAGTGCAGGTGGCCCCACAGACTGATCATAGTAACAACAAACCTCCACCAAGCATCAAATATCCTCTTTGTCAGATATTGGTAGTTATCTGGATCAATGATCCTGATCATGGAATCATGATCATTCCCACTTTAAAGGCTTGGAATACATTTCTACCCCCATTAATAACCATACAGTAAGCCACCCTCATTTATGCGATGAAATGTGCAATCTGGATGAAACTCAGTAATTCATTGAGGAAACAACCCATCCATCCATCCATCCATCTTCTCCCGCTTAGCCGTTTCCGGGTCGCGGGGGCAGCATCCCCAGCAGGGAGGCCCAGACTTCCCTCTCCCCGGCCAATTCCTCCAGCTCTTCCGGGGGGACCCCGAGACGTTCCCAGGCCAGCCGAGTGACATAGTCTCTCCAGCGTGTCCTGGGTCTTCCCCGGGGCCTCCTTCCGGAGGGACGTGCCCTGAACGCCTCACTAGGGAGGCGTTCAGGGGGCATCCTAATTAGGTGCCCGAGCCACCTCATCTGGCTCTTCTCGATGCGGAGAAGCAGCGACTCTACTTTGAGCCCCTCCCGAATGACTGAGCTTCTCACCCTATCTCTAAGGGAGAGCCCAGCCACCCTACGGAGGAAACTCATTTCGGCCGCTTGTACCCGTGATCTTGTTCTTTCGGTCATGACCCAAAGTTCATGACCATAGGTGAGGGTTGGAACGTAGACCGACCTGTAAATCGAGAGCTTTGCTTTTTGGCTCAGCTCCCTTTTCACAATGACGGACTGGTGCAGACTCTGCATCACTGCAGACGCCGCACCAATCCGCCTGTCGATCTCTCGCTCCATCCTTCCCTCACTCGTGAACAAGACCCCGAGGTACTTGAACTCCTCCACCTGGGGCAGAACCTCATCTCCAACCCGGAGAAGGCACTCCACCTTTTTCCGGTCGAGAACCATGGACTCGGATTTGGAGGTGCTGATTCTCATTCCGGCCGCTTCACACTCGGCTGCGAACCGATCCAGTGAGAGTTGAAGGTCACGGTGTGTTGGAGCCAACAGGACCACATCATCTGCAAAAAGCAGTGATGCAATACTGAGGCCCCCGAACCGGACCCCCTCAACGCCCTGACTGCGCCTAGAAATTCTGTCCATAAAAGTTATGAACAGAATCGGTGACAAAGGGCAGCCCTGGCGGAGTCCAACCCTCACCGGAAACGATTTCGACTTACTGCCGGCAATGCGGACCAGACTCTGACTCCGGTCATACAGGGAACGAACAGCTCCTATCAGGAGGTTCGATACCCCATACTCCCGGAGGACCCCCCACAGGAATCCCCGAGGGACACGGTCAAATGCCTTTTCCAGATCCACAAAACACATGTGGACTGGTTGGGCAAATTCCCATGACCCCTCAAGGACCCTGCTGAGGGTATAGAGCTGGTCCACAGTTCCACGGCCAGGACGAAAACCACATTGCTCCTCCTGAATCCGAGGTTCAACTATCCGGCGGACCCTCCTCTCCAGTACCCCTGAATAGACCTTACCGGAGAGGCTGACGAGTGTGATCCCTCTATAATTGGAACACACCCTCCGGTCCCCCTTCTTAAAAAGGGGGACCACCACCCCGGTCTGCCAGTCCAGAGGCACTGCCCCCGATGTCCACGCGATGTTGCAGAGTCGTGTCAGCCATGACAGCCCCACAACATCCAGGGCCTTGAGGAACTCCGGGCGGATCTCATCCACCCCCGGAGCCCTGCCACCGAGGAGCTTTTTAACCACCTCGGCAACTTCAGCCCCAGAGATAGGAGATCCCACTCTCGGGTCCCTGGGCCCTGCTTCCTGATTGGAAGGCGTGTCGGTGGGATTGAGGAGGTCTTCGAAGTATTCCCCCCACCGATCCTCTCGAGTCGAGGTCAGCAGCGCACCATCCGCACCATACATAGTGTTGACGGTGCACTGCTTCCCCCTCCTGAGACGCCGGATAGTGGTCCAGAATCTCTTCGAAGCCGTCCGGAAGTCGTTCTCCATGGCCTCACCAAACTCCTCCCATGTCCGGGCTTTTGCTTCAGCGACCGCCGTGGCTGCACTCCGCTTGGCTCGTCGGTACCTGTCTGCTGCCTCCGGAGTCCCACAGGCCAAAAAGGCCCGGTAGGACTCCTTCTTCAGCTTGACGGCATCCCTCACCCCCGGTGTCCACCAACGGGTTCAGGTATTGCCGCCACGACAGGCACCGACTACCTTGCGGCCACAGCACCGATCAGCCACCTCAGCAACAGAGGCACGGAACATGGCCCACTCGGACTCAATGTCCCCCGCCTCCTCCGAGACATGGTTGAAGTTTTCCCGGAGGTGGGAGTTGAAGCTCCTTCTGACGGGAGACTCTGCCAGGCGTTCCCAGCAGACCCTCACTATACGTTTGGGTCTGCCGGGTCTAACCGGCATCCTCCCCCGCCATCGGAGCCGACTCACAACCAGGTGGTGATCAGTTGACAGCTCCGCCCCTCCGCCCCGGCTACAGAAGCTAGCGTTAGGGACGTGGAATGTCACCTCTCTGGCGGGGAAGGAGCCTGAACTTGTGTGCGAGGTGGAGAAGTTCGGACTAGATATAGTCGGTCTCACCTCGACACATAACAAGGGCTCTGGAACCAGCCTTCTCGACAGGGGTTGGACTCTCTTCTACTCTGGAGTCGCCAATGGTGAGAGGCGCCGGGCCGGGGTGGCTATACTTCTTGCCCCCCGACTTAGTGCCTGTACGTTGGAGTTTACCCCGGTAGACGAGAGGGTAGCCTCCCTCCGCCTTCGGGTGGGGGGACGGATCATGACTGTTGTTTGTGCCTATGGGCCAAACAGCAGCTCGGAGTATCCACCCTTCTTGGATTCCTTAGAGGGAGTACTGGAGAGTGCTCCTTCTGGGGATTCCCTCGTTCTGCTGGGGGACTTCAACGCTCACGTTGGCAGCGACAGTGAGATCTGGAGGGACGTGATTGGGAGGAACGGCCCCCCTGATCGGAACCCGAGCGGTGTTTTGTTGTTGGACTTCTGTGCTCGCCACAGATTGTCCATCACAAACACCATGTTCAAGCATAAGGGTGTCCATATGTGCACTTGGCACCAGGACACCCTAGGCCGCAGTTCGATGATCGACTTCGTAGTCGTGTCATCGGACTTGCGGCCGCATGTCTTGGACACTCGGGTAAAGAGAGGGGCGGAGCTGTCAACTGATCACCACCTGGTTGTGAGTCGGCTCCGACTCACAACTCATAACTAATTAAATTCCATAAAGATTGGACAAATACCAAGGTATGAATTTTTTCAACTTTTTAAACTGATTCAGAATCAGTCTATTGGTCCGGATACCCGACGACATTTAACAGAATCTTCCATGGCGTAAGGTCTATCTTTGAATAAAATGTTGTCAAAACCCGTTATGTAGTTTTGATGTGATCCGGCTAACAGGCAAGCAAAAAAATTAATATGCTTTTGAAAATATGACCTCCTTGGCGAAGGTAATAAAGATAAAAATTGTTTATAAAATGATTTGAATATAATTTAAAAGCTTAATCAAATATAATTGAATACTAAGGGGGAAATGTTTTTTAAGAACTTAGGAACTAGAAAGCCACAAACCAAAAACGTGACTTGTCAGAATAAAGCTGAATGATTAACAGTAAAATCAAAGCGCTGAGACATTACGCTTCAAACCTGCACAGTCAGCTCAAAGAGCAGAGGAGCCTTAATTTCCATTTCCTTTCATTGATAGATATGTATTTTTAGAGCTATGCTGCTTTAACCCTCTTATGACTGTAATGATGCTATTAGATGTTCATGGGAACAAGCATCCTGCATCCATCCCATTATAACCTGACAGAGGAATGCTGAACAGCAGGGATGAGTGTGCATTATTTTACAAAGATCACGACTCAGCAGCAGCCGCAGTGAGTGAACACAGCAGAGTTTTGTTCAGTGGCTCTTTGTCTGCATGGAATTAAAAAAATAAAAAAAAGCCTATTCATTTATGGTCGTCTCACTCCAAACATGTTGTCCTTTCTATTGTTGACAAAAACGTTCTCACCGAGAGAAATAGCGAGGTCATGAAAGGGAGGGGTTGCTTCAATAGCCATAACACTGCATGGTTAGAATAGAACACAATTAGACCTGAAAACAATGCCATTGAGGGGATGCGTGTAAAAGTGACATACTGGAAGTAAATCAATGGACCACCCAGTGTCAAGCATGGCGATAAATACAACACATATCAGCACAAATTTTAATTAATGGCATGCACTTAACACTTGAGGTGTCATCAATAGCATAAATCACATTGGAATGTGTCAGCTTGGACATACACACGGCGCTAAATATTTAGTGCACCTGTGTGACCTGTGTGTATTAGAGTCCTATAGGGTGTGCCTATTTAGCACAAGTCAGTAAAACACTTGGAATCATTCAAGTGGTTGTATAACCTGCTCTGACGCCTATTGGAGGGTACCGCTCACCTCTGAACCCTACACACCCCTCACACGTACAGACGTCGGAGGGCGTGTCCACAGCTGAAAGGAGTCCTGCTGCAAAGACTCGACCTCTTGTGTACGTGTCCCATCTCTTGACCCCAAACACTTACCACGGACAATGTAACACTAACACATTCAGGCCAGCCTGTTCCACGTCTGTGAGCTAACGAGAGCCCATGTGGTGGTCAGCACTGTGGGAGACACTAGTAAGGTCAACAAAGCCTCATTGTGTCTGCATCAACACTACCGGGGGACGCACATGCACGTAGACACCAAAGGGTCACCAAACCACCACCAAACCACTAAACGTTGTCAAAGCATTTTAAGAAACATGGTTGGTCAAGTTGTCAAGTATCCCATGTACAGGTATTTAATCTCACCTGTAATCACAGCGGGGGCCACAATAATGTGATTGCCTAATTTGAAGGTCACATTATCAATATTCATGTCAACATTTAGAATAATGACCAATCTGAGCATTAATACAGGAAAGAACACAGGGTGAGTGAGTTTTAATTGTTGTTTTGTGTATTCTTCTATTTGAATGTCCTTTGGATTTGTTTTATGTATTTTGGATGCTGTTTAGTGTGTCTTTATAGTTATTCTAAGTGTTTTTGCTGAATCTATGTGTATTTTGTTGTCATTTTGTAATTATTTCTGTTATTTATATCTGTTTTAAGAGTCATTTTGTGTTTCTGGTGTAATGTTTTGGAGTATTTTTGTTGTCATTTTGTATGAGTCATTTATTTATTTGTATTTGTTATACATTTTGTTGTTCTCATGTATTTTGCTGTAATCTTTTGTTTTTGGAATTATTTTGTGTATATTTTAATTTTGTGTGTTTACTTTGGGTGACCCAGGCTGCCAGTTGCCAAAGTCTTATCTATGTTGACACATAGGTGTGTAATGTGACTGTTACAAATAGTAAATGTATATTTTGAACGTAAAACTATGGCAATCTGAGAATAGAACACACTCAGTTAGGGCACTTCAGTTACTTTGGTCAGTGTAAAAACTCAGGCAGTAAAGATAGATTCTGATCATTCTGACAAACTATTTATATTAAACTTTTGGCTTATTCAAATTTGTTTACGGCTTTACAAATAAATTGCACTGTGTTTAAACTAATACAAGATGTTTTTTGTTGCTTCATCTCCACAGGTGGCACTTGCCCACACATTCTTTAACCACAAAGCACAGCAGCAACACAAATAAAGGAGTGGTAAGTGTGTGCTTCTGTACAGGCAGATGGTGTTTGTTGCCGTGTGTTGCCAGCTGTTGCTTCTGCAGGTGATTCAGAGAAGCTTGAATAAAAAAACGTGTCACTTCGATGCGTAATCTGGTTATCTCATTGATGTCTAATAGTTTCAGTATCATACAATATCCCAGTTTCTGTTCCAGTATCATTCATAATGCCAGAGTTGCATTATGAAGTGCCCAACAACTTCTGTTGGGCAGTTCTTAGTGGACCACCCACTGAAGCCAACTTCTCCAAACAAAAGGAAAAGACACAAAGATCACTGACAAGGGCACATTTTTCCTTTACAGAAACAATGTTGGCTTTCTTCCATCTAATAACATTGTTACAAATGGTAAAAGCACTTTTAACAAGAAAAGGGAGTGCACATTTTCCTGTGTATATTACAGAACATGGTCTGCTTACAATCACTGAACTGAATTTCACCAGTTATGACACATTGACAATCTCATGCTGGCGAAGGCCTGCTTTCCTGAATAGGAATATTTAAGACTAACCTCCACCAACGTGGTAATATGTTCACCAGTTTATTTATTTGTGGGTTTGTCTTTAAGCAGTTCTAACTCAACAGTGCAAACTCTATTGTGGCAAAATTTTAACCAAAGATAGACCTTATGCCATGGAAGATTCCATTAAATTTAGGAGGGGATCTGGATCAATATACTGATTCTAGATCAGTTTGAAAAATTAAAGAATCCCTATCTCTAATCATGGGCAAAATCTTTTAAATTAATATATCGGATGGTAATTGGTTAATCTTTATGAAATTATGTTGGTTCCTCAAGTAGACCACTAAGCTTCATCCGCACATACATTTGGACCTACTGTATCATTATTGGGAATTGAAATGTATTTTACGCCTTTAAAGTGTGAATTATCATGGTACTATGATCAGGATCACTGATTCAGATAACTGACAATATCTGACAAAGAGGATATTTGGCGTGTGGAGGAGGTTTGTGCTCTCTGAGTGTTCTTCTCCTGTGTCTAGTCATCACAAGTAATTCTTCAGATGGCTTTAGTCGAGATGTAGATGAAAGCAGAAAATGGAAGAGCATGTAAAAGTTTCCAGATTGATGTTGGGTAAACCCGCACAGACTTGTAATAAGTGCTGAGTGTCAAACTCTAACCACCATGGGTATTGTTAGTAAATCATGACTAGTAGGAGGTGTGAGCCACATCCTGACCACACATACCAAAACACACAAACCCCTCTACTCTTCTCCCAGGGACTCGCCATCCCAGCCATCAGAGACACTTTAAAAGGAGTGTTGTGTGGGTGTGAGTGTTTTAGAGGAATGCTTGTGTGCATCAAATTGGGGGAGAGAACTATTCTTGGACACACTTGCACAGCCCCAATGCAAACAATGACAAATCTGTTTTTCTTCTTGTTTTCCCACCATGTGTAATGCCAACAGCTGGCTATGTGTGGAGATCCTGCCTGTCATCTATACTATAGTGAGAAGAACACACAATCATGGGCAGCTAGACAGTTAGAAGGTCAGTTTATAGAAACTTTCTTTCCCTACCACAGGATGACTCCCATCATCCATTTTCAGACTCCTGGGGTCTCAGAAGAGAATTCAAAAACCGGAGATCAATAATTAGCTACAATTTATTTTTTGCCCTTTGGGAAAAGAACAAGAAAGAAAAGAAGGTCAAAGTTGAATGAAGTATTCTGGAGATTATAGAAATGATGACATTGTTCAAACTAAATAAAAATAAACCATGTTATAACACAAGAAATTCAACAGTTTGATAGACAGAAATTACTACTTTTACTGTAGTCCAAATCATATCCTGTGATGGTTATGTAACTGCCACTGTGTTTTTTTCCTAGCCATTGTCTAACAGAAATTGTCTTCCAGATGTTTAGTTAAAACAGCCACTCAGGAAGTCTCTGGCTAAGCTTCAGCCAAAGAGAAACTAGCAAAGAAAAAGACAGGAAAGACAACCAGAGACAGAGCCAAATACAAAATCCAAAAAGGACACAGTGGGAACAGTAAAGAATGGGAAGACAGAGTTCAGAGAGGAGTTGAATCGTTCTCTGATTGAATTTTCAGACTGCACTGACACAATGACTACTTTTACCATCCACAGGAACCCACAAAATACATATATAGAGTTAGAGAGAGCAGAGCAGGCAGCAGAATGCCAAATAACTAGCACATGAATGGAGCTTGACCTCACCATGCTCGCTAGCTAGTTGATCTAACCACAATCCAGCTACCAACACAAGTTGGTCAGAGCATAATTATGGCCTTGAAATGCAAACGAGCCAAGAACTATTCTGCAGGTTCATATTTTGTTCAGTTTTGGAAGCTAGACCATTATATGTTTTTAAAGTTTTAATTTCTCATTTCATCATCAATGATTCAGCTAGGAATAATGAAATGTCTTTTACCGATTACTTTCCAAAAACATCCATTAAACTGATGAAAAAATAAACCCAAATTATCCATCTCGCTGCTAATAAGACTTATGTGCGCGCTTGAAATGAAGACAAATTTCTTTCCTTTTTTTGTTTCTATTCTCACTTTCTCTCAAACATGTGTTATAAACAATTCAGATGTTATTTTTAAAATGTCTGTGCATTGCTCAGAAAGGAATAAATATAAGGAATGATGGAATTTATGGAAAGAGATTTTAAAAGGTCCTACAGTTTATTTTACAAATGTTGGCCCAAATGTGCCAAATGTTTCTTTATGAACCAGCAATTAAACAACTTTGTCAGAACACAAAGTTGTATTATAAATAATAAGTATACAAAATTCTTGGCTTTGCAATTTTCTGGTTTTCTAATCACTTCAGATACAGTGTTATAACTAGCAAAGATGGAAAGTACACCATCACACCTTTCCAGAAAAGATAAAAAAAAAACACCTGATAATGGCCACGTTTACATGGGAGCTTTAATTCCTCTTTAAAGCCGAATAAAAGTTAGATCCTTTTTAACTTGACCTTGTAAACACTCAATTCCTAATGCTAATTTAATTGCAAATTAAACTTAAATCCAAATTAGGTGGCTGGTTTATTCCGATTTTAATTCCGAATGAAATAATTAATCTTTCTTGTAAACACTTAATTCCACTTTAGGTTAATTCCAGTCGTTCTGTGCATGCACGACTTGCGGCGATGATGCGCTGATGATGACATAATAAAAGACATGGATATAATGAAAAGAGTGGATGGAACGAGGCATAAACATGTGGAAATTAACATGAACACATGGACTTATTACACACACGACTGGCTTCGGGTGATACTAAGACACAAAGACAGAGTAAATATGTCCCCATACTGCTGCACAGACTGTAATATCACCAAGTTTATCATTGTACCAGTTGTTAGAGCTACTATCTTAACCGGGGAGCAACTATGTATTCATGGTTATTGTTTTCTGGCGTTTTACTGCGCTTTATTTACAGGTGATTAGGTCATATCTTTCTTCCGCTCCGTGGACCAAAGTGTGTTATTGTCGAGCTGTTGCTTCAAAAATACAATCAAAATAAAGGTGAAAACAGTTCTCATGTGTGGTCTTCTGTGTTACAGCCAACAATAACAGGTTTGTTGTGTGTTTCTCCCAAGAGACAAGATGAGTCACGTTCGACCCCTGTCCAATCAGAGCCTTCCCAACCCCCAGACCTAAAGCGGAAATGAATAAAGCCAAATAAACCAATTTTCCATGTAAACCTCAATTCGAGAATTACTAATTCCATGTAAATACGAAGCAGAACACTTTATTTCCGAATGACTTAATTCGGAATAACTAATTCCGAATTAAAGAAAACATCACGTAACCGTGGCCATTGCGAATTCCTTTCCCTCTTTATCTGCTCATTTGTTCCTTATCCATTTCTTTAGCTTTTTTTTAGACTGTTTAAGCAAGTGTACTATCACCCTGTCTCTCTGTGTCTTATCTTTGTCTATTCAGGCTACAGGATGGAACCATCATGTTATCAGGGTCCCAGTTACACTACAAAACATCCCCCCTCTGTTTTTTACGTGCAGGCTTGTCTCTCAGTCAGTCGTCCCATGTTCACGTCTTGCACTCACATGTAACTGCTGGTGCCTTGGCTCCTATCTGCAGGCCTCACGTCAAAACAAATGGTGTTAGCCAAACGGAATAACAAAACTTTCTTGAAATGTTTGCATCCAACCTCTGAGATGAATACATGCTGCTGGCAATCTGCTCTTTGGTTTGATCTCAGGGTGATTATTTATGGCTTGTTGACCTAACGCAACACAAAAATATCTACTAATAGATAATTTGGCTTTACTAGTATGGTCTACTTGTGCACCAAAAACCTTTACTTGTAGAACAAAATCTGTGTTTACTAGTTCTATTAGTACACTCAAGATCTCATTAGTATTACTTGTAGACTGTTTTTAGGTTACTAGTAGTACTAGGAAAGAAAACAAAATCACTATTACTACTAGTAGACCTAATGCAAATGAAGTAGGAGGGATTATAACCAAATCCAACACCCTGATTGGTTGTAATATTTTCAAAAGCCAATGACAAGCCTAAATGTTCCTTTTCTCAGCCCAGTTAGAAGTTATTACCATATCTCTACTTGTAGTGCTCTAGTGACACTTTTTGCTTCATTAGTGAAGTGTATACTCGCACACTAGAAAACCAAAATTTATGAACTCCAAATTTGAGCAAGAATAGAGCTTAACTAAAGTTGATATCACCAATATCAAATGTATGGCTTTCCATAGCTGGGTCTTAAAATAAATACCTATTTTGACCTTTGTAGATGACTTTATGAGTATTCTTCACATACTACTGTTGGGATAAGGGCACTAGCATATACAGTACACATGTACACACAGTGCCTGATGCATACATTGCTACCTAATGCAAACCACATGGAAAGGCTTGAGACTTTTCAATAGTGCATAAATCAGTCCCTATTTGAGCTTGGTGTGGCTTTAACAATCCCACTGTGGTCGAATAGAGCTAAATTGAAGGGGCTTTAATTAAATGACTGAATGGCTAGATGGATATTTTTAAAAGCTGGGTTTTTCTCTTGGAGGTAAGGAAGACAGGAAATCATTGCAAGGTCTTCTGGTCATGCTCTGCTTAACGGCTGTCTGACTGACTTCCTCTGCTGCTCTCACAAGAGTTCACCCCACAACTGGCACAAAATCCCTCACCAATCTGCTGATATACCAGTTCATTGTCATTATTGTGGCGAGGAAAAATCAGTTCTTCCATGCTTCTATTCATCCATTTAACAACCTGAAAGCGTTTTTTCTGAACAAGTCATCCCTTCATGACAAATTCCAGTACATACCATGCTTCTCATTTCTGACACTTTCACCTCTGCCCATTAAAAGCCCAATGGACGAATTACACCAACACTGGTGCTGTTCATCTGGCTGTGTGTGACCATGCAGTGACATCCAGATGGTCAACACAACACAGATTTGGTGACCAATGGTTGGCGATTGTGTAAGAAATGGCAGGATTTGGGGAATTTTTTTTGTACTTTCCACAATTTGTAGTTAAAAATGACTACAGTCATCTAAGTAAATCATGGGAATTTTGTGAGCCCCTACAAATACTGTGCGGTTTCCTTGAATTTCTCAATTTGGAGGGACTAAGATATATACAACTCCATTATTTGGTAGTTTACATAATGACTATTTGTTCTTTTCTCTGTCATTTTAACTTGCTTTAAAAGGCTGGATTTGGCCCATTTTGGGCCCCACTGTTTACATGTTACTTGATTTTGACACATAGGCTCATAGGCATAGTAAATCTTTGGGTCAGGGTTTACATGTTGCAACAGCTAAATACTACGAACAAGAGATAAAATATCTTAAACAGACAATAAACAGATAAGATACAATAGGAAGTCTGCTGAGAGCACACCATCCTGGATTACTAAAGACAACTGTTTTAAACACTTTCCTAATCTTTACAAATATCTTGGTGTACTAAAATGCAAACATGTCAAATAAATACTGGTATTAGTTTTCCCTAATGACATAGTTCTTCTTCTGTTTTCCCATGGGATCTGCTGTGTTTATTTTGACTGCAGGAAAGAATCCACATTTGGTGGAACGTGAGGTTCAGATTTTATCAACAGAGAGAGAAAGAGTGAAGGCTAAGGCAGAGGGTGTCCTGTATTGACAGTGTGTTTTCTTATGCCCACATGTGTTCTCCATATGGCCCAGACAGAAAATGTGCTCTATCCCTCCGCAAACCACGAGGGAATTTAAGGAAGTCTTACGGTAACATGGTTCCAGTCTAATTCTGCTGTGTGTGCTGTGGCTTTTTCATTTACCACATGCCTATAGGACAGACCTTGACCCAACAAGTGATGTTTACTTACAACGATATCATGGAAAAATGGCAAGACGTTTCAACAATCTAACTGTTGAGGAATCTGGGTGTGGTTGCACTTGCAAAAATAAAAGAGATAGGTCAATATTAAATGGCAGGAAGCAGAGACTACGATTATGTGGGCAGTGAATGAACCACTACAATGGTTGAAAGAATGTAGTGAGTTTAATGGAAATGTATTAAAGCTGGGTCCATATGCTTTGGTTCCAATTCCATTGTATCACGACACTTGGTTGCGGATACGATACTGTATATATGGCGATTCTACATGTTTTGTGATTCAATCATAGCAATTACTGCAATCTCAATTTCCTTACTTACCACATTGAAAAACAAAAGTTGAATCACACACTTCTAGAAGAAATATATATATATGAGTCATAAGAAAAAAAAAAAAAATGTACATCACAAGTCAGTCACATTTATTTCAACTGCACTACACTACATTTAGTGTTAAAGAAGCATAGGGCAGGATGTATAAATTAGACTCCATAGTGACACGACGGTGGTTAGTGTAACTGCAGCCATCAGCCAAGTCACCGTGGGAACGCGCATCAAATGTTTATCAATGAAGCTGATACTGTGGACAGAGGATGGACACCCGACCGATCCCTGAAAAGACCCGACGTCACCGGACGGGTCGGGTTCACACAGATATTTAGAACTGGTGGTCGGGTTTGGTCACATAGTATCGTTTGCGCTGCAGGCTGAAGTGAGTGCTGTAGCATCCACAGCTGATGAGAGCTGTGATCCACAGGGCAAGGAGAATGGAGCAGAGGACATTGAAACATTCCTTTTACTGCACAATAACATGGGTTATCTCTATCTTTGATACATGGGTTATGTTGATAGATCCGATGGGTCTCTTGCGTGTCTCTTGTTTGTGTTTCACTTCCTCTTACCGTGCGCTGATCTGATGTTGACATTAACAATTGTTTGTCAATAAAATCGGTGCTTACCACTAAAACAACATACATTTCTTTGAGAACAAAAAATTAGTTATTCACTGTCGGGTCGGACTCGGATGAGAAAATGCAGCTCGATCCGCACTCTAACTGTGACACGGTTATTTATTTTCTCACCGTTCATTGACTGTTTACTACCTGTGCACATGCCTCTGCATACATCTGTGGAACCAAACAGTAGTTTAGTCCACTGTGTTTGTCATCTTTCAGTCTCCAAGCCGTCTTCTTCTCATTCTTTTTTTTATTTCCGGGTTATTGGGACGCCTCTCCAAGCCGTCCAGAACGCGCACCAGCGTCATTTAGCGTCATTTACTGCTGTTCGTACCCGTAACAGCAGTAAAAAATGTATCACACAATCTGTTCAAGGCAATAGGTAGAAATACAGTATGTGTGGACTCAATCTCTCTGGTTTAGAGCGCTTCATCAACCATTAGCATTAAAAAAAAACTTAAAATGAATGTTTTTTCTCAAATCCTGCCCTATGTTCCTTTAACCAATTATGACATACAGTATGAAATGACTAAAAAAAGATTTAAAAAAAGATTATGAGAAAAAATATTGACTTTTAAACTTGTCAATGAGAAAAAACTTAGAAATAAATGGTGAATCAATATTTTTTCTTACCCTTAAAATGTAGGTATTTATTAATTCATTCAACAATATGAAGGATAAACTTTCTAGTTACTTTAAAATATTTAATCGATCTATTTGTTTTGACTGTTGGCAAAATATGGAAAAAGGAGGGAATGTGGTTACAGCACACTGCAGGCTGTATAAACACATTTTATACTGAACTCAATGTATTTACATGATTTAGTGCAATGTTTAGACAGAAATTATACAATCAAACAATGTGAGATTAAAAAGCTCTTCAGACCTTTTGAGCCACAATGTTTACACATTGGTGTCGACAAATTGGGAGGGTGGTGCGATTTAAAAGAGAATTCAGCAAACACAATCATACTCATTTGTAAAACTATAAATGCAACAAAATCGAAATTGTGAGTTTTAATTTAAAAGCTATATCTTAGTGGGTTAATGCCTGAACAGCTAAACAGAATATTGTTGTTGCCTCCCAGTCAATGAGCGCTAGGAAACCTTGATGACGCAAAACTCAAGCTTACACACAACAACCCAACATAACAACAAATATAAGCATTGCAGTCTAGTTCAAAGCTACAGATACCATCAGAGTCTGAGGACACAAGCAAGAGATGTGAGATCCTGTTCAAGAAGATCAAAGGGTAAACATGCTGAAAGCAAAGCAAAGTCAAACGCTGTGATGGCCTACTTTCAGTCTATCATACACCTAATAGTCCAACTGGCTTTATGCTACTCTGATTAAATTATAATGTTTGAAGATGGTTTTTCTCCTTAAATGAATTACAGTTTATAATGTTAAAACATGCTGCACAAACAACGCAATCAAAACTCTTGATGACTTACAAGAGTGAGGCACATAATAAAAAAATATGTTCATCTGCACGATACCCTCGACAGCAGTGGTTCCCAAAGCACACCAAAGGACAAGTACAAATCTGAAGGCACACCTATTGTGTAAAATAGCCTTTATCTCTCATATTGTGTACAATATTTTTAAATGTGCATAATTATTTATTAATGCCAAATAAAATGTGACAAAGACAACTATATTACTCGTGAAATATTAATTAATGAAATACTAAGTAGTTGTATATTGCAATATGTATGTTGCAATATGTTGCCTCGGCATACCGTTTAGGAACCACTGCTCTAGTTGTTTTAGTATGCAAAGGAAATATTTCTAAAACCAGTTTGCATTCTCGTTAGAACCTGTAAATTATTTCATACATTTCCTTTATGAATGATTTTAAAGCAAATTTTAAAAGACTAATGAATCTAACAAACATGTTTTTGGTAATTGAATGAATATGGAAGCTAGAAATGTCACTTTGGCACAGCTCCTTTGTGACAGATTGGTCTGAATATTTTGTAAATGCTCTACAGTAGAGATGCAATCCACTTTACACAGAGATCTATGTGCATTTGGTAAATGGACCTTTGTATGGTGTTGTTAGTTTTTTTTTTTAAATGAGAGAACTTTCATTTCCACTGTAATATATTTGAGCTTCACCCCTCGGCCAACGAACACAGTAGATTGGTTGTGCTGGACAAAGTGGTCCCTGATAATAACACAAGAAGCTCCCTATTTCAGTTTGTTTACAAAAAGTTAAAAAGAAGGAAAAAAGGCTCAGTTTTAGCTTGGCCACAGAAAAAGCCTTTAAATGAGCACTGCCTTTGGCACACATAGAGAGGAACACAGACAAACCCTCTCAGATGCAGAGATGTAATTGGCTAAGTTACACTCCAACAGCAAGAGCTTATTATCATCATCAAACATGTTGCCACTTCAATCATGTTACAATCTAGAGCCAGACTTGTAGCCCTAATTACTGGACCTTTTTATCTCTTTTTTCAGAAAAAATGTCATAATATCTCTGATCACCCATGAAAGTAGTTTTATATTAGACTAGCTTTGTTTTTGTTAATCTCTGTTAAACATGAAAATAAAATAAATGATCAGGGATTGATTTTGATGTTAATCAAAGGGATTCTTTGCCGTAGATTAAAAGAGCTATTCATAGTTTACAGGATGCAAAGATTTGTGAACCTGAACAACCTTTTGTAAAGCAAGGCTGAGCTAAACTAATTATCCAGGAAGAACAGCCTAATTACGCTGGTGGACTGTCTTTTGCTAACTTTATTATAAAAACAGTCTTTGATTTAAAACTAAAATGAAGCGTGTTCCTGAAAGAGACGCACTGAAATTAGTTTCATATGCCTGAATAAAGACTATTCTTTCTTTTTGAAATTGAGAACCTTGTAATATAAGTTTGTTGGTTATACTTTTGCCATAATTACAACATAGTGTTTTGGACTGATTGTAGAGAAGCCACCTTACAGGACCTTTCATTTTTCCCATTGGTTATGTTGTTTTACAAGCTACACTCCAAATGTATTTCACTCATAAATAAAATATATAGCACTGTGTTATAAAGACAATATATATAGGAACAACAGTAACCTCTGTTAGTTTTAACAGAGCTGCAGAAAATGAAAGTGGGGTTATTTATTACTTTGAAGGTGTTTGCATGGGCACCCCACAAACGTGCTGAATAATAATAATAATAATAATAATAATAATAATAATAATAATAATAATAATAATAATAATAATAATAATAATGGCTTGGATTTATATAGCGCTTTCTTTGAGGAGACTCAAAGCACGTTACAGAAACCATTATTCATTCACACCAGTCACTCACACAGTCAGTGGAGGTAAGCTACAATGTAGCCACAGCTGCCCTGGGGCAGACTGACAGAGGCGTGGCTGCCATTTTGCGCCTACGGCCCCTCTGACCACCACCAACATACATGCACAATTCATACTCACTCATACAAGGCAATTGTAGGTAAAGTTCCTTGCCCAAGGACACAACGACAATGACTCGGTTAGAGCGGGATTTGAACCCCCAACCCTTCAGTCACTGGACAACCCACTCTACCACTGAGCCACGGTCACCCCAAAAATCAGGTTATTTTGATTTTGCGCAAGACTTGACTTCTGCCTCTGTGCTAAAGTTGCAACCCCTTATAGTGTGTGCTAATGTCCCAAAATATATATGTGAGTATTTAGTCCATGTCATATTTATAGCCATTTCATTAGGTAAACTAAATTGACAATTCCGTATCTTTGCACACCAATTTACTGTGTAACATTGTGTGTAAATGCGTGATACATTTTCCCAAAACATGCATGTTAAGGTATATTTTGAGTGGAAATGTAATTTCTGCTTGATTTGGTTTTTAGAAATGAAAAAACAGAAAATATTAATAACAATATTGCAGTTTCTGTTATAGGAAGTGAGTTCCGTTTATTTATCCGTCTGTTTTCTACCATCAGAGAAAATCAGAGCACCTACATAACAATATCGCTTGAAAAAAAAGGTTGATAAAAAGTCATGCAGAGAGCTTGCAGGAAACTCACTAACTGGAGCTTTTTCCATGGTGAAGGGGGAGGGGACGCATTTAGTTTTTGACCTTTGACATCTCTAATTATGACAAAGTCAGTCACAGGTGTGCAGTTTCTAAATGTGGAAGAAGTCGTATCTGTTCTAAGAATTCAAGCATTTTCAAGTCGTGGATCTGCAAAGTAACTCGCTTGACAAAATCTTAATGTTAATATTCCATGACAAATTATTTTTGTCTTCTAATCTGAGTAAGCATTTTTTTTTTTTTTTTTGGTGTTTTTTTATATACTGCTTGTTTTCAATATTTTATGTTGACATCAAATCTAAAAATAAAGTTTGGAGTCAAAGTCTCTGTCTGGCTGATGTGCCGTGGCTTGTTCCTCTTGAGTAACTGTCATCATCACTGTCTGCTTCCACCAAATCAAATCTTTACTGTAAACAGTCAGTGGTATGACACATGATTCATGATGTGGTAATTCAGAAGAACACAGAAGGGGAACTCAAAAAGTCATTTGAAGGTTGCAACAGAGCTGCAGCGCACTGACAGCGTGATTAGTTTACGATCATACACATTTTTAAACCACTTTTTAAGGAACAGATGTTGACGGGAAATTACTGTATTGCAAAATGAGAAAAAGAATAATTTGATGTTCCACATTTGCGTTACCCTTTTTCTCGCTTTCCCGACAATAGTCTTGTTGCTACATAAAAAACACGTGGCCACAGATGAGCACATTCAAAACATGTGAGACCTCAGTGGATCGGTGTTTTTACAGCTGGACCAGACAAGAAGCTAGAACAAACAGTGAAAATGGGCTGTCACAATGTATATATAGTGGTACACGTGCCTTACACACAACACTTACACACAAAGATCAATGTAGCACCCTGTGAAGGATTAACCAAGATCCACTAAAGCCTTTGACTTATGCTCCTAATTCCTAAAACACTGGCCTGTGAATACTGTTAAACTTTCCCCCCCTGTAGGTTTTCACAAGAATAAGAAAACACATTTTTTTATTTACAGCTTGCATAAAAGACCATTAGCCTCATGACTTTTCATCACAATGTTGGGATCCTCGTATTCTTCTGCAAAACTTGCATAAAATCCAGATTTCTGGAGCAGGGAGTGTATTTTCATTCAGCTGGTTTCTCCATCTGTGTGACCACAGCACTGGGCTGCACGCCCTGCATCTCTCTGCCCTACTGTTCCCACGCCTCTTTCTGGGCTAAATACATATCTAAGGAAGTCCAGAGCAGCAAATCATATGCTCTGCATGTGCACCCTAAACCCAATACTTCAAGCGTTGTTTCTGTCTTTTAGCTTGAATATGAATACTTACATTACATTAAATCAGTTACAACATAGTCATAAGATACAGGTTCAGCTGATACCTTTTTAGTTCATTAATTACAGTATATGTAATCCATACATCTATGTAATTAACTGATGAACTAAAATAAATAAAATTCAATAAAACGTTTAAAGCTGCTTGACCTGATAACTGACGTTTCTGGTGTTTTTACAGATTGAAAGTTGTGCCAAAACAATGGCGGATATGATATTGTGGCTTTTTACGGAAACACACAAAATTGCGGAGTGACGTCACATCTTAGGGAACACCATAAACAAACCAGAACAAAAATGGCATCAAGCAAATAACTTTTTTCCATGTCTGGTGAAGAAACAAAAGAAATCCCAGTGGGAATGAAGTAAAAGCACTTCTTGCCTCGGCACCTGCTTTGCATTCTCCCACAATGCAATGCACAAAACTTTTCCAAAGTCCAACTTACATGACAGCATTTCAACCTTCCACATTTTGTTTGTGAGTAAATTCTCCCATATTTGAGAAAAAATACTGTTGAATTACAGCTTTAATATAAATAATGCATTGTTTAAAATAAATTATGAGAGCAAAAACATTCAATATATGTGCATGCATTAACACACAAAGACACAATAGATAGATAGTAGTTGTAAAAGCAATGCTGGAATCCCGAACTCCCAACCAGTCAGTTTCAGAACTGAAAACTTCTTCAAGTCCAGTTACCTTAACTATTTTACACAAGGGTTAGGGTGAAATTATGATATTAAACAACTTTTTTGCGACAGTATCCGCCAGATTGGAATAAACTGAGTCCAACATTTTGAAACTTGCACATTTCTTGGGAGATAATTTTAAGAAATGCACTGCAAACTCAAAACCAATTGGTTTAACATCCATTAATGCACCATTCATTAAGATCAATGTTGCATCGGCTACTTTTTACTTTCACTGTCCATTAGTAAGGCTGCTGCACTTCACTTTAAAATGCCCAACAGTACTGTCATTACACATTATACCAGGAAAAGCTGACTCAAGCTATTTCTTTGAGAGAAGAGATGAATGAGAGTTGTACTCCTCTCGTCTATAGTAACATTGTGCTGAGTTCAACCAGAGCTGTGGCACCATTTAAACACATACAAAGCAGACCAAATTGCTCTCAGAGTCTCTATGCACTTGAAAGTGCACGGGTGTGTTTGCGCATGAGTAATGAATGAGATCCTGGCACATCACTGCCAGGCTCCTCTAATGCACTCCCTGTAGACCAGAAGAAATAAACAGATAAAGATGGAGTGGATGTGAATTCAGTGGCAAAGTAAAAGAACAAGACCCAAAAAGCCAGACTGAGCATGTGAGGTTGAAGGAAGGAGGGAGTTTTCAGTTTTGTTTTTGGAGCTGCACAAGTAAGTCATTTCTGACTTAAAGAGTTCCAGATGTGAGCGAACCCCTGAGAAACGAGTCAGAAAAACAGAGAGAAATCAACCGAGAGGGAGGAGTTTCATTAGACATGATCAGGAGTCTACCCACCTATTCTGGTTCAACAAAAAAAAAAAAATCTACTTTTTGCCTCAGGGGTGAAGAGGAGGGGGTGGGGGGGGGGTGTGGGGGGGTCATCTGTGCATGAGGTTTGCTAAAAGCCCCTTTCAGGGTGTGGGGTGTCAGGTGGTGAGGTGGTAGAGGACAAGTGGCTTCCACAGCCGGTCTCAGGCCTATAAAAAGCTAAGGGTGGTCAGAATAATGGTGTGTTGTTATTACATATACATACACCGGTCTTTCTCCAAACCAATAAATGGACTCACCATAATGGTAGAGTCCAAACCAAACAATAATACATCTGGTTGAATAATGGGACAAAAGCTTCTATTTTGGTAAGTTTGCTTTGAATGAGGTTCCAAACCAAATACGTGGTTTCTTTGAACTGTACACTTGTTTTTAACACCTGAAGTAACGGTGATGAAGAACAGACTGCATAGAACTTAAGAACTTAGTGATGATATTTAGAGCCTCTGATTTTCCGTAATCGTGGAAAATGGAGAGAAAAGATGGAATATGTTCTATATCTTTATTTAAAATTGGGCCTCAAACATGTCATGGAAATTTTCAACATGCAATTTTTGGGGCAATATTACAAATTTAAACAGGATTTTTTTTTTACCGCAAAAACAATAATTGGAGAACACTTGACAAAAAATTGCAGCGCTTCATCCAAAGTGTTCATCACAAGCGGTTTAGATTATTATGAATGCATTCAAATCTGAAAAAGCTGCAGCACAAAGACAGGTTGAGGAACTGGTGATAATTTTGCCTTGTGACACGTCACAGCAGAAGCTTCCACAATCATACGGCTGGCAAGGTTTTGTGCAAAATGTGAATGATTCGCCAGTTGGTGGTCATTAAAGGTTTCAACAATAATGTCAACTTCGCCCAGCCAATAGGCTTCGACTGCCTGGAGCGGGCCACTGTCAATCAAAGTGAATGTGCGTGCAGTTACCCATTCCCTGATTGCCAACGTATAAAGCTTCTACTTAATAAGAAAAGAAAAGTCTGGGTACAAAGCTTGTGGATAAACGTCTTCGTGACTGCAACAGAATTTATCTTGGAGCTGCTTTTCAAAGGTGGAGAGACTTGCTGCTTTTAAAAGGATTCCGAACGGAACAGGATTTGGCGACATTTCTCATGGACAGGTAACAAACATGTTTTAATCAAATGGCACTCTAACAATAAATGTGTAGTTTGTGTAGTTATTTTTGTTATGTTTCGCAATGCAAGTGCCCAAACGTAGAGGCGTATCTTCTGGTAGATTGGCAGAGGCAGGGGAGGAAGTAGAGCTGGACATTGAGATGTTCTCTCAGAAACTCAGCTTTAAACAGGTGGCTGAGGCTCTAGCAGTGTGTCTAATGTTGCTATTGCAACATAATCTTGTGTGCTTTCAGTGCAACCATCCAGAGTTGGAAAATCATTCAGAAGTATAAAACAGGGGGGCAGGCCCTGACAGAACTGTCAACTTGGCCACGCCCAAGAAGAACTCAGAAGGACACATCTAAGCGATCAGCAGACACCTCTGAGGAAGACTGACAGCTGGCAGTCGAAACATGTCAGGAGATCAAAGTAACATATTTATTTAAAAAAGAAGACTAAATGAACTTTCTGTAAATAAATATAAAACAGTAGTTGACTCTATTACACTATTTAGCAGGTTTGTTTTGAATTGGGGACATTTAATATATAGCCAGTAACGTCATCTCAACTGGTAAAGGTGATAAAATCGTTTAATGTGACACGGAGGAAAGGTGGAAATGGGTAAGCCCTGGAGCCCTGATTTCTGCCCTGTAATGTCTTAACTCAGATCACTACAGAGCCTTGTAATTGCATCCCTGTTTGCTTCCATCGCCAGTTATTTTCTCTCTCCCTCTTTTTGGCTAATGTTCACTTGTGTGCATGCATCCCCAGCATTTGTTTTCACTCCCTCTATGTTAAGCTGGGCTGTGCAATCACACAACAAAGAGCCATTGTGCAGCAGTAAAAAAGCTGTGCTCCAGAGAGCTGGTAGTGGGCCATCACACAAAGGCTGGGTACATTGTCCCAACACAAGCTCATGAATTGACTCAACACTGCATGGGCTGCCAAGCACAGTGGTAGAGGGAATGCTATGAATACACTTGGGTTTAGCTGAAAACGAAGCTGATTGTGGATGAATGTGAGGGCGGAGAAAACAAAAGGACAAGGAGTCGGATGCACAGCTGGAACTGGAAGAGGAAGAGGAAGGTGTGCAGGCTAAACTGTGTGCAGAGAGTTAGAAAGAATCTGTCCAGAGGTTGAAGAAGAGCAACGTAGAACTGGAAGAAAGTAGTGATGCACCGAATTTCCTTACTTTTCTCGCCGAAATAAGACGACCGGAACAGGATGTTGTAAAGACATCGCAGTCAGCGCTCGCTTGTCTGGAAACGGATCAACTTGCCCACGGAGTCGCAGTATTTCAATACATCTGAGCAATAAAAGGTTTTCTGAGCAGAGTTGACGCGGCACGGAAGTGTGTTTTATGTTTCTGTGTCACGTCCACACTGTAGTTACATGTCACTCTCGGTCAACACGGACGACACGGCAACCTGACGCTTTCAAAACCCGGTTTCAGTTTGTCAGAGATCCTCTTTATTACATCACGACTGTGCTTGGTCCGTGTTATAAAGATCATTATTTGGATGGGATTTAAGCAGCGCGAACAAGAAATGATGCACGCCACAATCAAAGCACACAGCGCCCACAGCACTGTTAAAATTATAGAAAATATTTCATCTGATTCTCTTCCAGCAGCTCAGTCACTTATAGGTCTGTAAAATATTATTGAATGTATGAGTGGGGTCACGCTAAACATTTTTATTTTTTTATTTTATATTACGCATTGTTGGAATGTCAGTGCTTTCATATTTATAATTGACTTTTTGTTTGAAGAATTAATATAAATGTTTACAATTGCAATGTTTTAATTTTAGTAAGGTTAGTACACGTTTATACAAAATAATTGCAAAATAATTTATTTCATTTTCGGCCAAAATTTTTCATTTCAGTGCATCCCTAGTAGAAACAGATGATTTCTGAACGATTGAACCTTACACAGCATGTGATTGAAAGGTTAAGTCAGCACAGACGGTTGAGTCAACAGAAAAAGCCCCTGCTTGGAGACCCAATGATCTCTCTATCTAAAGTCAGCTGCAAAACCATGAATAACGTGAGCTTTCAGTGTTAGTGCTCAGCTGTGTGATGAAAGTAAAGCTATAATAGCTAGTGCTGTCAATAGATTAAAAATATAGTGCGATTAATTAATTATGCTATCTGATTAATTCATCGAATTACTCTCTTTTTAATCTCACCTAACAATTGTTGAGAAACGCCCTCAACTGGAAGTATTTTCATTTAAATTACATTATTGTGGCTGATCAAAAGACTGATATATAACAAAGTGGCTTTATAGACCCCTTAATGGAGGCAAAAACAGGAAACGCCGCTGGCTAAAGCATAGATATATATAAACACTAGATGACGCATGCAGGATTCCCCAGCGTAGCTCAACGGCGGCCATCTTACTGCAGACAACTGACGTTCTGACATTCTGACGCGCTTTAAGGTAGCTGATGGAAGGTGAGTGATCAGCTTAAACAAAAATACCCATAACTTGATGAAATATTGATGAATATACAAACAGTTTGCCTCATTACAAACCTTATCATACGTAGGTATGACATAGGATGCTTGTCCATGTTGAAATTGTTGCTTGCCGTTTGAAAATTGGTTGAAAATTGAGCAAGTTAGAGTTATTTAAATAGTACATGCACCATTGACATCAATGTAATGGGCGGGGCCAGTGTCTGAGGTCAGATGGCCGCCACGTTGCTACGTAGCTCCCCATTGTCTAACGTGAGTAAGTCATCTAGTGTTTATATATATCTATGGTGGTGTTTGCCCCATAGATATACATATATATATATATATATATATACATATATGCGCACCTGAGCACTACCAAAAAAAATAATAATAATTTTTTGTTTATTTTTGTTTTCAAAGTGACTGGACACATGTTTTATTTGTTGGATTATGTTAGGGGTAGGGTTAGGATTAGGTTAGGGTTTTAATGTCAGTACGGAGGTAAACTCAGTACGTGACACAGAGAACGCGTGCAATGGAAAAAAGTTCTGCGCTGTTTGCGGTGCAAGAAAACAGAAGTGATTAATGCGATTCATTTTTTTGGTGCCCTATTCTTTCCTGTAATTAATTAATCACAATTAACGCATTAATGTGACAGCCCTAATTAAAACACCACATCACAAATATCTTCATGCAAAACTTGTCAGGCAAAAAATGTATTCTTTGTTCATATCAGATGCACATGCACTGCTATTTTTTTTCCTTTTCTGTCCTGTCCAATAATCGACACATCTGTCAGAGGCTCAAGCACAAAGAGCAGCTATTGTATCCTGCAGGAACCCACACTTCACCTTTTCCATACACGTGGTGGACTGTGAGGGAGTGGAAAGTTGTCACCAGCACTCAAAACGGATACAAAAAAATGAGTGTGGAGGAGCAAGTTTCACAAGCCTACATCACTATACAACAAAATATGTGCAATGCATATAGAGTAGGCTGGATGACTTCCCCAGAGGGAGTGGTTCATAGATCTTGACATGTCTGTTATGTGTTTCAGTGACTTTTCCTTTTTCTTCTTCTTTTACGAGCTGAATGTGGTAAATGCTGGTCTATTTACAACTCATTTTAGTTCAGCAGCCCAATACGGAGCGCCTTAATCTGAATTAGGCTGCAGATTTTAGACGGGAAAACAAGCATTTTTAACCTTAATGTTCCCTCGTTTGCACTTCCTCTTATAAATGATAAATACAGTATGTAAGGCACTGACAATATCCAATCAATGAGTGAGAGATATCATCAGTCCCTGCAGGATCTTCACTAAAATTTTCAAGATTTTATGACTAATTTGTAGGAATGTAACGATCCACTCAACTCCTGATACGATTCGATTCACGATACTGCGTTCACGATACGATTCTCTCACGATTTACTTTACAAAATGGGACTGTGGACAAATGATGATTGAAAAATATTCCTTTAAAATACTGTACTATTTTGATTTTAGTTTTCATTGTCAAAAGAATCCCTTGATAAACTATTCAAAACAATGCAATTTAACTAAAAATAAATATTGAATTAAATAAATAAAGGAATAATACAAATGAAGAAGAAGCCTATTAATTTAAATTCTGGTTCTATAATAAACAATGCAAAGCTACATAATAGTTCTTTTTCTTTTTAAAAGTGCAACTGAAAATGTATTTTGTGCCTTAACAATTGGACTTAAAAAAAAAAAAAAAAACAGTCATTTTACTGTATTTACGTCAAATATTTGTTTAGACCAGCAGAGGGCGCTGGTAACCCAGTGGTCGGTTGGGATGCAGATATTCATGCAGTGAAGAAGAGATGATATGCTAGCAGACAGAGCTATTAGAAAAACGTGACTTTTACAGATATTCACGTAATACTACAGATATTCTTTCGGTGCTAAAGGGGTAAGGAATCATTTATGAACATGTTTAAAAGTAGAAGGCGGCCAGAGAGAAAGTATTAGCAGACTCCGCCCGCCGCCTACACTTCTCTGCTGGTTAAAAAAAGTACTGCGATACAATTTTCAGAAAATCAACATCAACCGTGATACCTATGACTCGATTTTTAACTGCCTTACGATTAATTGTTACATCCCTGCTAATTTGCATTTAATTTAGAAAAATGTGAGAAAATTGAAGCACAGTATAGGATTTGGGAAAAACTGACTTATTTTAGCAATTAACTGAAAAGAAAGGACCTCCATCATGTAATATAAGCATGAGAAAACGCAAAGCACAGGCAAATGTTGTGGAGTTTCATCAAATTTGTGTATTTGGAGGGACTGAGATAGATATTTCTGAACTAGTACACAATTATTCATGTTTTCTGAGTCATTTTTACTCTCTCGAGGGTTAAACTGGATGCTCCAAAGAGCCAGATTTGGCTCCTGGGCCTTAGGTTTGACACATGTTGTCTAATGGATGTTGTGTTATCCTTTAGTGCAGGGTGTCAAACTCGTTTTAGTTCAGGCCTCAGGGCCAAATACGAACAGTTTGATCTCAAGTGTCACAGATTTTAGGCGCGAAAATTAGTAATTCAACATTACTGTGCCCTAGTTTGCTCTTCCACATTGAAATAAAATATAAAGTATGTAAGGCATCAAATATCCAAGCTATAAGAGACAGATATCAACCCCTGCACAACCTTCACTTTAAAGTTCTTTGATTTTGTGACTGTTTACTCAATGATTCTTACTTTCCCCTATGGGAGCTGAATTGGATGCTCTCAAGCTGGGGTTCTCAACCTATTTTCATCACTTTTTCTTGCCATATTTTTGCTCCTTTTAATAGATTTTTGCTACATTACTCCCATTTCTGCCACTTCATGCATCAGATTCAAATGCCTTTTTCTGCACATTTTTTACATTATATCAAGACATATTTTTGGCACTTATAAACCCTTTATACCACTTTTAACACTTAATGTTGCATATGTTGACCCATTAATGTCACTTTGATCTATTGTCACCATATCTAATGCTTTTATTTGCCATTTTAAACTAATTGTTTCAATTTTGACACTTTGAACCCATTTTTTTCCCAATATTTCTGTCAGTTTTTGGCCACTCTAATTTGCAACTTTTCATCAGTTTCTGTGGTGTTTCAGATCCCATTTCACCACTTTTATTTTGGGGGTCACGGACTGAAAAGGTTGAGATGCAATGCACTAAAGGGCCAGATTTGGCCCCTGGGCCTTGAGTTTGACACTGGGTTTGTCATAATTAGATGGAAACGTTCTTACCATTGGCGTTCTTCCCACAGATCAGGTGCTCATAGTGTTGCAGGACTCCCCACAGCTCTGCGTCATTGTTCACCACTCCATCCACAGCCTCTGCGGTCACCTGTGTGACCCCTGACCCAGGATCGGGCCCTGGAGGACCCTTCTCGGCCATCAGCACCCTCGCTCCTATCTCCTCCACCAGGGCTTCGATGCACGACGTTAAGCATATCGCCGCGTACTCGTGGATGCGCACGGAGATGCGCGTGTCCACCATCCAGCGGAAGAAGCGGCCCACGGAGAAGGAGAGGCCGCAGCGGGCGGACTTGCCCTTCCTCAGCAGCGCTCCGGCGCTCATGCTGTACATGGAGATGGCTCTGACCGTGGCGGAGACGCAGTGGTCGGCCAGGGCCCAGCTCAGCACCAGCCTCATGGCACTCTGCACCTCAAAGCGCGTGCACCGGCAGTGCATGACGCTGAGGCGCTGCGCCTCTCTGGAGATGCGGATCAGAGCCCTGCGGAGCAGCACGCACAGACGACGCACGGCCTCGGGGCTGAACACAGCAGCGGCTCCACATTTCACACTTTCACACACTTTACGCAAAACTTTGGCCACTTCCTCCTCAGTCCAGGGGAACTCCTCCAGCTCCGGGAGACGCGGACACTTGGAGAAGATGTCCTCTGGGTCTTCAGGGAGGACAGTGTTGACGGTGTCCCAGCTGTTGTTCCTGCTGTTCATGGAGCCTGAGTAGTACCACCAGTTCCCCCGGTGAGGGGCCGTTGTTGTGAAGGCCTGGGAGTTGGACTTGGAGGAGGACAGGCTCAGAGACTTACAGGAGTCTCCTGCTCCATAGCCAGAGTCCAGGGTCAGGTCCTCCAGAGTTTTCACATTAGCTTTGCTCAAACCAGCCATTATTGTCCCACAGAGAGTATGATGGAGCTGCAAAGCGTTTCCACGGTTTACCCGGAGGTCAATAAGGCTTATTACTCCCTGTAGAGCAGGATCAACTGGTTTTACGCAGCGCGACACTTTCCAGGCATGTTTGGGGTGTTGTTGTTAACAAAAGTTTAAATCAGCACAGAGAAACGCACACACTGCACAATATAAACACACTTCTGTGGTGAAATAAACACGAAGCAAAGCTGCGCGTGTTTCAGAGATGGGACAGTCCCATCCGAGTCTCAGCTCCGGGATTTAAACTTCACGTTCAGCGCGTCCACACACAGCCTCACACTGACAGCTACACACAGCCTCACACTGTGAGTGTTTAGAAACTCACGTCCATTCACTAAAACCAGTCCAATGTGTCCGTTCATGAGAGTTGAAGTCTCCGTTGTCCACGAACAGTTCTCCGTGGAAAAGTCCTTCTTCTTCTTCTTCTTCTTCTTCTTCTTCTCACGCGCTGGAGCTTCACGAGTAGCCTGTGACACAGATGTGGGAGGGGGCGGGACTTCCACAGAATCAGGAACCAATCAGAGCACTGGACACTTTTGCGCCTGCCAATCTTTTTTTCTTTTTCTTTTTTTTTTTCTTTTTTCTTGTAGGGACAGTACATATCAATGAACATTCAACAAATGTAAATATGTAAGATTATAGCCATAATTTCCATATGTTGCCCCTAGACAGGCTTAACAATAAAACAAGGCGAGACACAAAACGATAAACAAAGGGATTCCATACAGGACAAGGGACATCGGGGATCATAAAATACAGTATCTTTACATTTAAATAAAACACGGATCAGAACAACTGCACTATTAAGGGAATGGACAGGATGCTGTAGGGGAAAGAAAAGCAGTTCACTTCCACATACTCAGTTAAAGGAGTGCATGATCCAGAAAAAATCAAATAAAATACAAACATCTGAGATCAATCATCATTACATGAATGGAATTAATTGTATATATTTATAAAATATGGATTTAAGTTATTATAAATTAACATTATTGAGTTTCAATATTTTCTATCTAATGAAATAACTTATTTAAAGTGTTGCTGTGCATTGAAAATAACCCCAAGTTGCCTTTTTTTTAAAAAGAAAAAGAAAATCACTTAAAATGCCATAGTGCATTGCACATGGCCCTAGGGTGCATTGTAAAAATATTAGTTTAAATCAATTGTGGTCACAAGTCTGGGTTGATCTGAGCCACTCCTTTAAATGACTTTTAAAAGTGTTAAAGCTGTGGTAGGTAAACTGTTACACTGGACGCTGCCTGTGTAGGACAGGACGTTTTGACCAAAGGTAGTTTTTTCTCACAGGAACCTGACAGTCACCCCTGCTTATGGCGCTAGTGGTCCTCAAGGCAGATGTTCTGTATTTAATGTAGTTATTAAGAGGCGGTGCGGCCAACCCATGTAAGCTCTTATAAATAAGACTGACATTTTTCAATTTTATGAAACTTTCAAAGCTCAGTAGATTATACTTTGAAAGAATATTTCAATCGTGGCATGTAGATGCTTTTTTGTCTTGAATTTTCAAAGCTTTTTTTTTTATAAAGCCTCTCAATTGGTTTTAGAATTGTTACGCCTGTCAGAGACCAGCTGGTTATACAGTAGCTTACTGTACATGGGAAAGTATCATACAGTACAAAAACATCATAGCAGCTTGATCAGTCATTGACCTTCTTATTTGGCTAAAGTTCGACGCATTGTATTTAATTATTCTTGTTATAATTTAGACATAACTCTTGTAGATTCTAACAACACTCCTAAATATTTCAATTCCTTCACTAATTGCAATCCTTGAACTACACATTGGAGTGGGTAATATTGGAGGCCTTTTTAGCAAAAAACACCTACAGACAGTTTTCTGTGTATTTAACTGGAGACACGACCTGATTACTCTGAATGTGAGTTAGGGTTGATGTTAGAGTTTGAGCTGCTTCCTCAGATGTTTTTACACTTGTATAGATCACTGCATCGTCGGCGTATAGTTGGATGTCCACACCACTGCAAACATCTGGCAGATCATTAATGAAAAGTGAAAATAAGATGGGCCCCAGGATGGATCCTTGGGGGACCCCTAGTGGACAATCCAAACAAGAGGATCTCACTCCATTGTTTTCTGTTTGATAGATATGATGCCATCCATCTTAAGGCTTGTTCAGAAAAATTCAATTAAAAAATTTCAACTTTGACAGGTGTATGCTATGATTAACTACATCTAAAAAAAAAAACTGCTCATACATAATTATTTTTATCCAAACTACTTTTTTGGAAAATGTTGAGATGTGTTCCCATTTTCTGTTTGTTTTCAATGAAGTGACGTATGTCAATCATGTGATTGATCAATGTGTGAATAAAAAGAAGTGAGTGTGCCACGAGACGTGTGTGGTGATCACGAGAGAGAAATGACGTGTTTTGGTCACGATCTCGCTACGACAGAGAACCTGCAAACAGAAAACATTGTGGTGATGTGCATGGAATGCAAAGGAGTTTTGGCCATACATTAAATGTTCAGCCTTTGTTTTTCAACCCATTTCTCGAGGACCTTTGCAAACACTGGCAGTATGCTAATTGACTATAGTTATTCATGTTACTTTTATCACCTGCTTTAAAAATAGGGGTAACTGTGGCCACATTCTATGTATACGGTACAATGGAGTGCTTAACAGACAAATGAATTGAATGGGTAATTGGATATGCCAGGGTCATTTTATGAGTTTTAAAGAGATCAACGTCAAAACCATAATAATCTTTAGCTTTGGAGTTTTTCATGGTATTTAGGATCTTTACAACATCTGCTTCAGAAATTGGTTTTAATTTAAAAGTTTGACTGTTTGCTTCAGTGTCGTAGGATCTTTCTGGTGTTTGGAAACACGCGGCTTTCTCTTCAACAGAGCGTAGGAACGATGATAGTATAGCACAATCATTTCCACGAGAAGTTTATTAATATTCTGCCAGATCTGTTTTCCATTTCCATTGGCATTTTCCATAATATTAATGAAAAAAATGTGCTTTTGTTTTTTTGTTTTTCTACTGTGTGACTGTATGAATAAAAACAAGTTAAATATATATATATATATATATATATATATATATATATATATATATATATATATATATATATATATATATATATATATATAGATATATATATATATATATATATATATATATATATATATAGATATACTTGTTGTGTTTTCTTTTTTGCATAATCTAAAATTCATTTGAAGAAAATGGTGCAGATAATCATATATACTTTTTTTTATCCAAAGGGGAAATTGCTTTTTTTTTTTTAAATTTTTTTTTTTTACAGATGTTCCAGAAATATTTGGAATGAAAACAAAAAACCACTAAAACATAGAATAGAAAGAAATAAAAGATACATAATTAAATTACATACTGTTAATTAAATAGGAGTGACCGCCTCCAGGATAATATAATACAAATGTATAAGTATAATACAGATAAATGTAATACATAATCCAATATATTGCATTTCAGAAACACGGATTGTAACTTTAGTGCACAAATTGAACAAAATGTGTACTTTAAGAAGAACAGGGAAATAATAACAATACAATGTTGTTCTAATGACATTATAAGTAAGCAAAAAAAAAAAAAAAAAGTTAATTTCTGTGCTTTGAAAAACTAAAGTACCAATATCTGTTATTAGAGGTGTCCCTACCCACGGTTTAGGAATACAGCTTTTTGTGAAAACTAATATCAGTGCAATCTGAAAACAAATGAACTGCTTTTCCAAACCTTATATTCAAATTAAAACAGTCAAAGTCAAAGTTTACAAGTTGTGTGTGTGTGTGTGTGTGTGTGTGTGTGTGTGTGTGTGTGTGTGTGTGTGTGTGTGTGTGTGTGTGTGTGTGTGTGTGTGTGTGTGTGTGTATCCATGGATCTATAAAGGCTGTATTTTGGATTGTTACCTGCAAACAATCACCCAGACTCCAGGTGTTTCATGTTCCTGAGGGGATTTGGCTCATTGCCTCCTCGTGCAACCACCTGATTCACTAAAGTCTGTGATCATATAAGACAGAGATGAGCAACACTCGTCACAGTGGGGGCCACAAAAATGTGACTGTCTGATCAGAGGGCCACATTATCCACATTCATGTCAGCATATAGAATGATAAAAGTATAGAACAAAGGGTTTCTTTTTTTTTTCTATTTTTGTGGGTTTTAATTTGTTGCAATGCAGTCTGTTTTTGTTTGAGTTATTTTGTGTCTTTGGAGTGATTGTGTGTATTTTTCTTCCTGTTTTGTCATTTTGTGTAATTTTGTTGTGATGTGTGTTTTTAGAATAATTTTGCAAGTATTTCTCTTATTTTTTAAGTATTCGTTGTTGTTTTGTCTGTTTTTTGGAGTCATTTTGTTGTTATTTTGTGTGTTTTTAGAATTGTTTTGCAAAATCTTCTTTAAATTTGTGTGTTTTTTGAGTGACGTGTAATTATTTGTTGTTTATTTTGTAATTGTCTTCCAACTTGTATGTTTTTGGAGTCATGTTGTGTACTTTTGTTGTCATTCTGTGTGTTTTTGTGTTATTTTTGTGTATTCTTGTAGTCTGCTTGTTGTTTTGTTATGCATATTCTGTATTTTTGTGTGTGTTTTGGAGTAATTTTGTGTATGTTTTGCTGTTGTGTGTATTTTTATTTTCTAATTTTTTGGATAATTAATGTGTATTTTTAGTGTCGCTTTGTATAATTTCCCAGTTATTTTTGTTGTTTTTGTTGTTGTCTGGTAGTAAACTAGTGTATTTTTTTACTTTTGTCTGTGTTTTTATATCATTCTGTGGGTTTTTCAAGTCATGTTGTGCATTTACTTATTTTCATACAAAGCTTAAAGGTTTCTCATTGCTTTTTACAGTTGCCAAAAAGCCAGAAGTCGCCTTCAGAGAGAGTGAAATAACTAAATATACTGTTTATTTTTTCAATGCAGCCTATATGCACATTCATAAGTTCAGTCAAGGTAATGCATAAGAAGTCGGCTTTTGATTTCACAATCAAATCTGGGAAAATCCTCTTAGAATATGTCAGACTTTGGGATTATCACCTTGCCTTGTTTTGGATTCCATCTTAAGTAATAAAGCTGCTTTGGGTGAAATATAGCACACAGTCACAGGTACTTTATGCTGACACAGCTAGATTGGATAGGGAGAAACTAGACCACTGGGTTTAGAGCAGAAACCAGTATGTCTGAAAATATTGTGCAAAGGACACACGGGCATGTTTTTAAGGAAGAAGATACTTCATTTGGCCACACACACACACACACACACACACACACACACACACACACACACACACACACACACACACACACACACACACACACACACACACACACACACACACACACACACACACACACACACACACACACACACACACACACACACACACACACACACACACACACACACACACACACACACACACACACAGATTGATGAATCACTCTGTCTGGGGAACTTGTATCCAATAACCAGTTGGATTTGTACATTAAATCAGAGTTACTCTACAGGGAGGAGAGGAGATCACAGGGGGTTAACGCTTGCCTCATAGACCTCATGAAGCATTGGTGAGGACGACACTTACCTCATCATCTGTGTGTGTGTGTGACTTCCAGCACCCCTCCCAAACCTAAAGTGGGACACTCGAGGAGAACCAACAAGTCTGCCAATGATTAAACAAGGTCTGAAAACATGTCAGCTTTGTTGAAAGTTCATTTTTAGTTTACATTTAGTTTATTTTCCTTTAAGGAAAGAAAAAAACAACAACCAGTGACTATGTTGGAGGAAAACCATCCAGAATGAAGAAACTGGTGATGATGTGAACCACAGGAGGTGAAGCTTTAATGAGGTACCACAGTGATGGGCCACTTTTATCACCTCAGGGGCCACAAAAATCAGACTGTTCTGATCTGAGAGCCACATTATCAACATTCATGACAGCATTTAGAAAAATTATTGATTGGAGCATTAATACAGGAAATAACAAAGAGTTGGCATATTTATGTTGTTGTTTTGAAGGAAGTCATTGTGTGTATTTATGTTGTACATTTTTATATTTTCTACTCATTTTGTGTATTTTTCTTATACATAATGTTGTTTTGTGTGTTTTTGGAGTCATTTTGTGTATGTTTGCTGTTGTTTTGTGTACTTTGTAATGTATTTTTTTATATTTGTCAATTTGTGGGTTTTGGAAGTAATTTTGTGTATTTTTGTTGTCGTTTTGTGTGTTTTTTGGATAAAATCCAGATATTTTGGTTGTCTTATTAAGCAATTTCTAAAATTTTCTGTTTTTTGGGGGGGAATTTTGTGTTTATTTGCCGTTTGTGTATCCTTGTTGTCCTTTTTTGTATTTTCTGTCATTTAGTGTTTGTTTGCTGTTCTTTGTGTGTTCTCGTCCTTTTTAAAAAAATTTTTTGTCATTTTGTGCGTTTTTGGTCAAGTTTGAGGTAAAGAAATAGTCCTAGTTTAGTATTTATGGTTTCAGAGTTTGTTGAAAAGTTGGTAAAACTGTTATGTGGCATGGGAATACATCTTAAACAAGGAGTAATAGTTTTAAATAGCTTTTTTTATTTTATCATATTTTTTACTTGAACACACAATCTCTAAAACACCCCCTGCCTCGACATTTGTGCTTCAGTCCTTAATCCATTCAGGTTTTTTATTTAAAAAATAAAATAAAATAAAAAAAATAACGTCAGAACGGATGTAGTGACATCTTGTGGTGACAGCGAGAAGTGCAAGTAAAATTAGATTTTTTAAAAAAAAAAAAAAAAAATGTAATATTACGATGAAAAACAATTACAGTGATATTATTAGGACATAATCATAAAACTTTATTTGCAAAAAAAACCCAACAAATCCAAATAAAATAACAATACATTCTTAAAACCCTTTTCTCTACAAAACAATTTCACAGAAATTACCTTGGAATGTGTATTCCCATTTGTAATTTATATGTTTTTTCATTTATATAGTTGTATATTTAATCTGTCCTTTTATAAATAACCCCATGTCTTTTAATAAAGGATGTACAGTAGTATCCACCATTTTTTTTTTTTGTGAGGCAAAAAAAAAAAAAAAGGTTCATCGTGGGCATTTTTGACAATCATAGAGTCAATAACAGATCACATTACTTCTCAACCATAAATATGTCCAGCTTGAAGTCTTCCACTCACCCACTCACTATCAATCAAAGTATTTTGTTGCATAAACAGAAGCATTAATAGTAGCCCAAACATCCAGCCAAAAATAAGCTTGGTGAGATCCGGCTGAACCACAGCTGCCACTAAGCCTCCATCACGCCCTCCACGTGTTAAACGCCTGTATTCCACTTTACGCTTTACCATTAAACATCCTAGCGACAGCTTTATCAATTACAACATAAATCAAATGACACATTTATTATCGTACAAAGAGAACCACGTTTCCCTTTTTAAAGTGTAGCAGAATTTACAGTGAGATTACTTCTTCCTACTGATATATAGGATATTTGCATCTATTCCCGTCCTCTAAAGATATTAATTGGTTAAAAAACAAAAGAACTGCTTGCAGTCAAACCCTAATAAAGGCACACATTTGTGAAACAGCCACACCACGTCGCTTTGTGTGTAACAACCGTAGTCTACGTTATATACTGCAGTAGCTCACTATTTCCTCTTTCATTTAAATATGACAACTTTACAAAGGCTTAAAACAAATGATGGTCACTCTGAAATGTTCATTATTTTAAGCACCCATGAATCAGTTGAAGTTGAAGGAAACTGAAGATTTTGGAGTTTGAAACGCCAACAAGTTCAGTGTTTTTGAAGAAAATAAAAAGGAGACCCATGAATGTTAGCGCATCTTTCTGGATCAGCGTAACGTGTAAACCTCAACAGTAGATCAAAGTCAAAGGAAAAACAAAACATTTAATTCAATATTCTCGGTTCATAACTGACCAATCTTTATGGGATTTTACCCAGTTATGTTGGGTTAAGTTTTGTGTGAATCGGATCCGATTTGCATATTTCCTCACTTTTCTTTTGTTTTGTTTTGTTTTTAATGGGAGTTAATTTCTTCCAAATTAACTTTAAGATTTTGGAATTTGAAACGCCAACAAGTTCAGTGATTTTGAAGAAAAGAAAAGAAAAAGAAAGGAGAACCCCTGAATGTAAGTGCATCTTTCTGGATCAGCGTGAAGTGTAAACCTCAGGGGAAACATTTTCCTTTACCAATAGATAATAATGCCAGTGTGCTGATCTGAAAATAAATAATAGTTTTTTTCAGTAGACGTGTCGTCGGAATGGATAAAATAAGGAAACAAGTTTTAACGCAGCAGGCAGGAGAAGAACAGCTCTAGTAGTTATAAGGAGATGTTCAGCACCAGAGTCATTCTCCAACAGGTAGTGAGTCGTCGTTTTTTACTTTATTCTCTTAAAGTGACCGGGCCTAATTTGATCTGCACGGTCAACATTTGGACACACATTCTGTACGATTCTGGTGTGTGAGAAAAAAAAAAAAGATCTTAGGTTGTCTTCAGGTCTCCTTGTTAGAAAAAGACTGGTTACTCACACACTCCTATCGGTGCACACCTGATTGTACACACACACACACACACACACACACACACACACACACACACACACACACACACACACACACACACACACACACACACACACACACACACACACACACACACACACACACACACACACACACACACACACACACACACACACACACACACACACGGTAAGAACAGCTGCTTTTACAAGTCTGCTCTCAAACATTGCACCAACAAAGACAGAAGGAAGAAGAATAAAAAGAATTCCCATTCCTCTGTGCAGTAGTTCAGTCAGTGAGGCAAAGTGATAACTGGGATGAGCTGGGTTTGCCCTTTGATCCTTCAGTGAAACAACTACACAACAGATGGTTGGCGTCCCTGTGTTGGTGAAGGCAGCGTTCAGGCAGTGACTGAGCTCCCAGGCTCTGCCTCACACACAGGAGTTCTGCAGGTAGCTTCGACCATTCCTCCCCCCAAACATGGGCTGCTCTTTATCCCTTTGGGCTTTTCTTGTTCTGAGCATTCCACATTCCTCTTTTAGAGTGATAGTAGTGAAAGAAGTTCCTTAGACGTAGTCGCTCCACCTCCAAACCATTCTGAAGCACCCTATGAAAGCAGACCAACGAGGTTAAAAGGTGCACGGCTGAAATGGTGCGATGTGAAAGAAGAAAAAAAAAAAAAGAAGAAATTTGTGGATTTGATTAAAGATTATAATGGAAAAAATAAAATATGTATTTACTTGTTCATCATGAAGCCCATAAATCGGGCTAACTGGTAATTATTTTCAAGGTTATTACCTCCACCAACAAGGTAATAGTTTCACTGGCTTTTATTTATTTGTTTGCCTGTTTGCAGGATTATGACAAAAGTACTAAACAGATTTTGACAAAATTGTAACCAAATTTTGGAGGGGATCTGAATAAATAAAGTGATTCTGGATCAGTTTCAAAAATTCGTATCTCACCTAATAAATGACTGATCTTTATGAACATTGACTCAGTTATGTTGGGTTGGTTCCTCATGTTTCCCACCAAGTTTCATTTGGATCAGATCTGAATTGCACATTAAATTATAATTTTTTTAAATGGGAATGCCAATACATTTGAACTTACTGTATTGTTATTAATGACCATATAAATTTCCTCCAAGCCTTTAAAGTGTAAATGATCATGGAACCATGATCAGAATCACTGATTCAAATAACTGTGAATATCTGACAAAGAGGAGATTCAGCTCATATTTTTGTGCTGAATTTAAACCATCAGGTGGAAAACACAAACAGGTGTGTTTCCTCTGAATCACCTGTCCAGCAGCTCCCAGTCTTCTCCCCCCCATCGGTCTTTGAACTCCTCCGTATTCATCCCTCCAATCTTCTCAAAATCGGATTTGTAGATTCCAAACAGGCCAAAGCCATTTACCTCCCAGTAACCTATCAGAGAAACAGGAAACCAGTCATCGAGGGATTCAGATTGAGATTATACAATGTACACATAAATCATTCAAGTTATTACAGAAAAAAGGATTTATAATTGAAGAAGTTTGTTGTATTATAAAACAATTAAAAAGGCTTTGTATTTCCAGCCAAATAATCACATGAGCCATAAAAAAACTGATTTTAAAAACTTATTGTTACACTGTGGGCTTTAGTTCAATTATTTGGTATTTTCTGTACAAACTTACTCATAGTTGTTTGGTAAATATGATAAAATATCTGTCCACTCGATAGATTTAGAGGACTTGGGAATGCCTTAATGTGGAAGAGTCAAACGCTGTAGGAAAGTGATATTTTTCTTGAATTTAAAATTTATTGAAAAAATGACATTCAAGATTGAAATTGCAGCTCGAAAGTTTGTTTTTATCTCCACTGTAAACACTCGGTTTATTGTCATTGTTGAATAAGTTTTGTTGCGTTGCATTGTGGGATGTGAATTCCCGGAGACAAATGCATAAAAGTGTTTTTAATTCGTTCTTACCGTGATTTGTCCGTGAAAACACCAAAAATGTGTTGGAAAGTCACTTAGGCAGAGTTTTTGGGGGGCAAACAATAAATCACAGTAATAGTTAAGAAAAAACACTTCTATGCATCCGTCTACGGGATTCCACATCCCACAATGCAATGCACAAAACTTATCTGACAATGACACTTAAACAAATATTTAGAATAGAGCATTTTCTATTTTTTTCCCCGTGCAAATTATCTTCCATTAATTTATATTTTGAGGCTAAAACTATACGACTTTATCTGACAAAAAATAATGCTTTAAATACAGTTTGTTGGCTACCGTCGGGCTCCAATGGTGAACTCCCACAGCTGAGTCTCATGACAATGGGTGCAAAGGCCAGACGTCCCTCCACGCAGTGCTTCCTGATGCTTTCCAAGATGTTTAGAGGGAAGTGGATATGCAGGTCACATAGGAAGACGATGCTGTGACTGTCCTGTGAGAGAAAATATAAACGTTAAACCCCAGTAACAGAATTTTGTCCTTTTTTTTCTCTAAAAGTGAGCCATAACGTGTGAGGTATTAAATAATGATTTAAGCACTAAACAGCACAGAGAAGCCAAAGCTGAGCTCATCTTTATTTTATGAGCACGTATGTCATTTTGACAGCAGTGACAAATCTGTCGTCCCACTTTGACAGCGCTGACACTCAACTGATGGATCAACATCCGTCCAAATTTCAAGCTGCTCCAAAGCCTCTGCAGGATGAAGCGCGTGCATGTGTGATGGAAAGACAGCTGGAAAATGGGTGTAAAAGCACATGCATTCAAATATCCCGTGAGAGGGAGCCGATGTGATCGCCGTGTGACACATAAATATGCAGCTATCTGTTCAAGCAGCTTCCTGTTATCTAAACCTAGAGGGAGAAACCTAAAGAAGAGCAATGATTGGCTGAGAGATAAGAGCAGAATCACTGCCTGGGACAGATTAGTCTCTCAGTGATGCTTTTATTCCATCTTTCTATCAATCTGTAAAGGTCACGTGGTCACTCACTAATGTGGACATTTGACCTTTTGGAAGTAGATCTTTGGCTGTGCTTGAAATGACACACTCCGTATTATTCACTATAAACACAATGGGTATAGAGGGTTTTCACGGTGCGTCATCAACCCGAAGTCGCCAGGTTTACAAACAGAACACAAACGAGCAAATCCCAAACTTTGAGAGAAAATGGTGAACTATTGCTGTGTTTTTGGTGTACTAATTAGTCAGACCTTGAAAAACGTGGAGTTTAACAGATGAACAATGTCTGTATTTTATAGTCAGTAGTTCTACATCAGCAGAGCAGTGACATGAGACTAGCTCACCGTTGTTGCACCAGTTGTTATTGTTGTATATGCAAACACAGCCGCCCACATCTTCCGTCTTGCATTTAAATCCAGCTTCAAGTTGTCCAGTTTGTTCTGATGGGAGCAGACATTAGAACGTAGGACGGAAGGAAGCGGCGTTCTCTGAGGATTAGCTTTTAGCTTGGTTGCTAGCAGCACTCCTGCTTCTGATCACACCGCTTACGTCTCTTCCGCTGGCGGATACCGCTGGTACGAGGCTTTGTTACTTTGCAGGCTGCTGGATGTAGCCAGTGTAGCAGTCCAGGCTCGAGGTCCAGAGTAGTCGCATCTAACGGACAATAACTGTTTGATTTGCCTAAATCTAAGATTGCCTGGCAGTCGTATATTATTTTAGAGTACGTATGCTGCAGGTTCACTGTGAAATTATTAGAACTGACTGAATTATCTGCTGATATATATCAGTTGCTAACGCGAGCCTCTGCAGCCGCAGCTGACCCCCAAACTTCTATAAGATGTAAGGTCTTCTGCTGTGTAAGGGCTTGGTGAAATCCAGGTAGTTGACGATATCAGGATACATAACAGACAGAAGACTCTCCGGGTCATCATTGATCCATTGATCGTCTTGGAGGGCGGCGGTGTTTGTATATACATCAAAGACAACTGGTGCAACAACAGTGAGCTAGTCTCATGTCAGTGCTCTCCTGATGTAGAACTACTGACTATAAAATGCAGATATTGTTCTTCCGGATCTGTTATAACTTTTGATAACATTTTACCATTTAAAAAAAAGGCTCAGACACCCACACCAGAAATATTAAAACTTATATTTTCATTGATTAGGAAGCCTAAGTAGGTAACCAATAGATAGGAAATAAATTAGATGATAGATATTTGTTTTTAGTGTATTTTACAGCTGATTTAGGACCTGTTATCATAAGAGATGCTAACAGAAAGGTTCACTTTTATTAGGTTATTTATTTCTAAGCTCAGTAATTGTGATAAATTGTAATAGAACTTTGGTAATTGAGAACATAATTGTAAGTGACTTTTAGAGGATAAAAATTAATTGCCTGACGCCCTGTCCAGGGTGTACCCCCGCCCAGCGCCCAATGAGAGCCGGAGATTGGCACCGGCAGACCCCCGGAACCCTGAAAAAACAGGAGCAAGTGGGCTTGAAAATGGATGGATGGATGGAAAAATTTATTGCAATTTAATTGAAATTGATTTTCAGATGATACAAAATAATTGTAAGTTAATGCTAATTGGAAAAAATGCTCGTCACTGTAATTGAATTGTAATTGAACATCGATAGTTGAAAATGTAACTGTAATTGAGCCCAACCCTGGTGCCCACTGTACATATTTAAAAAATGTCCAGACATAGTATACATCCGGGTATTTCTCGCATACTCAATCTTTTCATACTATCTAATGTGAATGCAACACATACTAATTTTGATGTCAGACTTAATATGAGTAGTACGTTAGTATGACATTTCAAACACAGCCATTGTCTTCTCTGTGTGTGTGTGTGTGTGTGTGTGTGTGTGTGTTTCTCAAACCTCAATAGTGTCCACTCCAATCTGCAGTCCTGCTGAACGCTCAAAGTTCCCTTCTCTTCGCAGATACTCATATCTATGAGGAACACAAATTTTATACATAAGGTTGACATTACATTGTCATTAATATGACACGACACCTGTCATTAGCATGAATAAGGTGTCATGAAGGCTGTCAATAAGTATCATTTGCTAAATGATGACATCTTTGGAGCTATGTTGGCATTTTTTGAGTTAGGGTTAGGGGTTAAGTATGGTTAGGGTTAAGGTAATGAAGGATTAGGATTAGGGTAACAAACAACACTTAATGCGTAATGTCAGGCTTTATTTATAAAACTTCAAATAAAGTGTTACCCAAAGATTTTTGAAGTCTTTATACATGGCACACACACACACACACACACACACACACACACACACACACACACACACACACACACACACACACACACACACACACACACACACACACACACACACACACACACACACACACACACACACACACACACACACACACACACACACACACACACACACCTTGGTACGCTGCTCTCTCTGAGTGCCTGTTCCACATCCATGTCTTCACTCTCGAAGTCGACAATGATGACGCTGAAGTTGTCATCTTTAGTCTGGTGATGAAGATTCTCCATATCAGAAATAAACTGCTGAACCCAGCGCGCCTGGTTTTTCACTGAAGGGAGGGAGTAAGACAGAAAAAGAGAAAATGAAGTATAATTTAAAAATGGAATATCCGTCTGAATAGTTTTTTTCATTATTTTTGTACAAACTGACCTGGCACCACAAAGTGCACCATGACATCTTTCCTCCACTGCAGCATTACCGGCTGGCAGAGCAGAGGTTTAGCATAGGCAGTGCTCCAGGGTGTGGCTTCCTGCAGAAGTGGGGGCTGTGTTGAAGGAGGCGGCTGTGGCGTGCTGTGACCTGGGGTGTTGGAGGATGGAGCGGAGGCTGGTGCTGATGCTGGTAAGGAGTCTGTGTTTTCCAAGCTTTCTTCCCCTTGCCTGCTACGGTGGAGCAATAGGTAAATATATTCTGAAAGACGCACCACGCTGCGACCTCTTTCCATTAGCTCCAGCTCTACCAGGTACCGGTTCCCCCTCGCTGAGTCTCGTCGCTTCTCAACATTAATGATGCGCAGCAGGGTGTAAATCCTGGTGTGCAGAATCGGAAACATTTCAGGTAAAACACAGACATGAAGCATTCCCTCTGAAAAAAAGGCTGATGGCAAGTATTAGACCTGATTGGACTAACACCGAATCTAATTTTGCACGAAGGCCGACCACTCACAACTGTGTGGGTTATTATCAGTGGCACAATTAAAAACTTTCTTGGTTGAGGAATTTGCAAAATGAATTTAAAAAGCTATTTGTCATAAACAGACATTAATGTTTTTGAGCAATGCAGCAGAAAATGGTAATAAGCACACAGAGGTCTGCTAATAAGCTGCCAAGGCATGAGGCTATGACCAATGTGGTCTCACTGACATTATATATTATATAAAGATTAGTTAAAACAAAAAAGAAATTGCAGTACTGACCTCACAAGGAAACACAGCCTCTTAGGCAATGTTTAAAATAGCCTACTCACGTACTACTCTTACTAAGTTTGACGTCAAAATTAGTATGTATTGCATTCACATTTTTGAAGTATGCACAGTGGGCCAACTGGTCATACTCTTTTTGTCTTACCTTAGTTTTGTAACCCTTTTGTAAATAGGGCTCTTGTTTTGAAGTTAACCGGAAGTTTTGTCAGTTTTGTGAGACACTGGGGGTCTCCAAAATGTCAAAATGAAATCTGTATACATTAGTTTCATGGATCAAATGACCACATGTTGATATTCTATTGGTTACTTTCTCCCTTAAAATGCTTTCAGAACTTTCAAAGGTGGTGAATCAACGGAGATATTAAGCCTCATTAAGCTTCATGTTTTTGTTGTTGTAGGTTTGAAATGCATCTTGGGAAACTTGGAAGTATACTTCAATGGGAACAGTCATCATCCTAATCATACTTGGAAAGTAGACAGTATATACTCATTGGGTTTGTAGTGTATAGTACAGAGTGTGCCATTTCAAACACAACCTTACATTCTCACTTCCCTCCCTGTGTGCTTACCCTCCATTACGTTCATTCAGTTTCTCCATGTACTGGGCCAGCACGTCCACTACTTCGCTCTCTGCCAGCTGGAGGTTTCCAGATACGTTACACCGCAGGTCATTCCAGTCAGAGCGAAGCAGCTCAAAGTCCATCGGATTGACGGAAAACGTCCTCTGCCAGTTGATGCTCTCCTCTGCCCAACCCGGTCGGGCCTCAACCTCTTCGTAGCTGTAATCTGACATCTCGCCCTCTTCTGGTTCTGGCTCAGGTTCTAGATCGGGATCTAGATTAGAGCGGTATGTGTCTTGGTCCATGTCATCAGGGTGAGCCTCACGGACTGGTTGCTGTTGGGACTCTGTAATTTCGGAGGTCCTGAGGTAAGAAGTAACTCGTGATTGGTTTTGTTTAGTGTTTTCTGAGGAATTGGATGATGGGGGACTAACAGAAGGAGGTGGGGCTTGAGGGTCTCTTTTTCTAGGTAGATCAACAGTGACTTTAGTCTTAGAGTCTTGGCTGTGCTCTTTCCTCCTGTTTTTCTCTGCTTGATTGGGTCCACCTGGCTTGGCAGACTTCTGTGCACTTTCACTGAGGACATTATTTGTTCCATTGTAAGAAGCTGCTTTACCTTGTTTTGTTGGAGGATTGGGCCACAGATGAGGGGCGCTGATCAGGCTTCTAACTCCCGTCACCCCTCCCTTACTACGACCTTTTGAACCCACGTTGACCAGTTTGGTGGTCTTCCCATTTTGATACAAGAAGACACCTGGTAAAACCTCTCTCGGGTGACGGGAAGCCTTCTCCTCCCTCCTTTCTTGCCTCTGCTCCCGCTCTCTCTCTTTCTCTCGATCTTTTGACGGTCTAGGCCGTGTGATGTAAATCTTGTTTTCCTCCTTTTTCTCCTTCCTGTTTCCTGAAAGCTTGCTGTTGCTGTTGTGGAAACTGTTTTTGTTGCTATGGGCTGAGTTGCTGAGGACTTGCCTTGCTCGGTTGGCGAGAGCAGAGAGTGAGGACTTTTGTGAGAAAAGAAGTGCAGACTTGTTGAGTTTTGTCCGCATCTCAGCTCCCTTATCTCCTCCACCTTCATCTCCATCCGGATATCTGATTTTTTTGACTGCATGCAAGTCTGCAGGTTCTGTCTGGATCCATGAGAGAGAGCGACTCTTCACCATGCTGTCCATATTAGCCTGAATATCTCTGGTTAGAGATTCTTCAATGCCCTTAATGGTGTCTTGTCTTGTGTTTCCTCTGGTGCGTTCCTTTCCCCATTCTTTCCCCAGATCCATCTTCACCTGTCCATCTCTAGGAGGAAAAAGTCTCCTTTCTCTGTGACGTATGACCTTGTTATCTGCTCCCTCCTCTTCCACATTAGGGTCATCCACCTCTTCCTCCTCCTCTTTCTCCTCTCCTCTGTCACCTGGCAAAGATTTTGAATGCGGGCGTGATGGGTTTGAGGTGTGGCTGGTCTGGCTCAGATGAGACTGCTTTTTTGTTGATGGTGTCCCCACGATCTCTGCTTCATCATCAGCATCCACCCCTTCTTCTTCCTCAAGGAAATCTTTAAACATAAGTAACACCTGAAGTTAGAAATCACGAGTGTGTTATTCACAAGTATGTGAATACACTCATTACTATTTACCGTCTGGGTTGGGGAAGAACAACGACCTGTCATCTTCTTCTTCATCCATCTTCATATATTTGTAGAAGCCAAATCTAGCACAGGCACACACACAAACACACACAAAAAGAAAGGTTGACGTTTAATGTGCGTTGCAGAATCCCAAACTTTATCTCTTACTAAAAGGTCACATGAATCCCAGTCATCAATTTTCACACTTGATGATTTTACTCTGGGTTTTGCATCCCCTCGCCTACGCCGACATTGACAGATGTCTTGCTGATGTTCTTGCTCTCTGAGAGCCAATGGCAAGCGTGTCCTTACTTTTCCAAGTAGATTGGAGACTCCCTGTAGAAACACTTGTTTTCTCTCTCCATATGGGTGAGACGGGTGAAGTCGTTGGGATAGACAAAAGACAAGTAGACCTGAAGAATAGTTGAACGTCAGCGATGAGTGAATGATCAGAATTACATTTTATAAATGATTTTTTTTTTCTCAATCAAATCAGCCTCTTAAAAGAGTGGTGCATTTTGACGCTCAGTTGATGCAGTAACAAAGGTTTCCCTGAAGGGGGAGTCAGTACTCAATGGAAAACGTTACACCACACTTCTGAAAATTGCTCTGTAGTTTCCACTATCTTTTACTGCTTCGATACATTAGGATGAAGTCAAAAGGTAAAAATAAAATAAAATAAGGTTTTTAGAGTAAAGACAAAATGTGACTTACAAACTGCAGGCCCTGGTATCTGGCTATAGGAAAATCTTTGACTACATAAGTTGGAGAATAAAGGCAGGCTGGAAGAACATTTTCCAGACGGGAAGGGTCAATCAAAGGGACTAGAGAGAAAGAGAGAGAGAGTAAGAGAGATGAAAAATGTAATATTTTATAATATACGGTAGTCAAAAAGGGTATGTACAGTAAGTATGCAACAAGCTTAAACCTATTTTAACAACTTTGTGAAATAAAGATTGTTAGATTTACTGCTGTAGAAGCTGTCCCTGGGATCAGGCTTCAGCATATCGGCTCCATGCAGCAAGACACGGCCTCCCTCCAGACCCCGAGGCTGGAACTCTGCTGGGAGACGGATGTGACTGGCTAAGGTCTGCGGGATATGATCCACAGCATTCATCTTCAGGTTGGACTCATCTGGAAAAATCAAACAGAAAGTGAGAAAAACATCATTTTTTGTTTAAATTGTTTAAATGCTTATAACAATGAAGCTAAACCAGGTTTAGTCAAAAGTCATAGCGCAACAATCAGAATCAATCTACCTGTGTAGGACAAGGTGGCAAATGAGCATAAACAACACATAAACTGATGTGTGTGAAAGAAGAAGTTTAGGGTGAGAAAGAAAACAGCGACAAAAGCAAACCACTGAGGGTTTATACAAGTTGGAAGTTGGAAAAAATAAAAGTAGACAAAGCAGAGTCATAATTATAACCATTAAAAGCATAGATGAAGTAGATTATAAGTGTATATCATAAAGTATCAACTGCACCAAAGTTAAAACACAAATGGACAAAAAAGGTTTTAAATTAGCAGCAACTAAATCCAAACTTTAAAGCAGTGGTTCTCAAATGATTTCTGTTGAGTACCCTTTGAAGAATGGACATTTTTCAGCCCCCTCTCTAGACAGTATTTCAACAAAATTGGTAAAAATTCCAATAGTAACCTTTATTGAAAACAACCAAAAAAACATTCAGACTATTCTTCTTCAAAACTAAAAAAAATAATGGGAAAAAAATGAATGTGCAATCATGTATTATAGAAAAGTAATAATAAAGTTCTTTAAGTGTAAGGATAAATATATTTCAGTGATCAATGTTAACACCCCCTTAATGATGGCACACCCCCAAGTTTGTTTACCATTTTGGTTCATAAAAGCTTTGAAAGTTATGTTACTTTTTTAACATAGATATTGCATGGTGAAATGTAACTAAATAACTAACTAACTAACTACTAACTAATTAAATGACGTGATCTGAGGTTGGTTTTCAGGTTCATTTCTCTGTTTTGTGTTCATTTTGCCGTGTTATATGTTGAGTATACGTTCTATGTGGCATTTAGTTTCCCTCAGTCTTGTAATTCAAAGATAATGCAACGTATCAAGTCCCTGTGGGGTTCTTTTTCATTTAGGCTTTTCTTTTATTTCCTGCTCTCTGGGGCGGATTCACTGAGATCTGAAATAAAGGGTGGTAATCCTTTGGTGACACAGTTTCCTCACCTGCTGTGAGATATTCACTAAGATTGCAGCAATGATTAGTGCACGTGCAGCAGTGGTGGAGACCGTTCTATTTAAAAGAGCGTTTTGCTCGTTCAATGTGGAGAGGTGAGTGCACAGAAGCACACAATGATATTTGGGAAAGTTAAACTGGAGACAGATGGACTTCTCTGTCTGCTGCACAAACATTTAATTATGTAGAAAATTAAATAAACAGATAAAAAATAAAATAATAAAAAAAACAACAACAACTTTAAAACCTAATGATATTTTTTTCCATAATTCAATGTGGCTGCTCCTGTAACTTTGCTCTGATCAGTCCATGAAAAATAGGCAGATTTGGACAGAAACCGTCCTATTGATCTGTTGACACCATTGATCTGCGTTAATACAGCAACACAGTCTGTCAATCAGTCTGCTCCATTTGAAGATGATCTACTGACCATCATCCAGCAGGCCTGACTTCCTGAGTAGCACTGTGTCACCACACTCTCATATGTGAACATTGTGCCATCACTGCGTAAATTACTCATCTGATCAGCTGATTCTGGCCTGAGGCTCCTTCCATCAACGCAACACCAGAGTTTGACGGTTAAAACATCACTGATGCGGTGCGTCCAGCATCCTTTCTACACCGCAGCATCACCGGACTCCACACACAGACACCGCCACAGGTGTGAAGCTTTTTTCTCCCTCACACACACTTTACTCACACTTTATTTTCTCATTCAGTGGATGTTAATTTTGACTATTGTTTTTTTGATTTATTTTCTTATTCTAGAAAGGTTCACTGGAGCATTTTTTTCATCTCCGCTATGTTTTGTGTAAACATTTACTGCAGCGGATCTCTGCGTGTGTGTATGCACTTGCTTGTCAGTCGTAGTATTTTCCTTTGGTAAAACAATCACTGCAAACAGTTCCAGATTTGATGAATTGCATTGCGCCCACTGCATTAATTTATTTGCATGTCCTCCTTCCCATAGCCATTCGAGGGAAACATGCTAAATGGATTGAGGGCGCATTGCGACGTGTTGCACTCCTGATTACCTGGGGTTTGTACCCTTTATTAGTACGTGGAGTGATGCTTGTACACATTTCAATACCCCTAAACCTTAAGTGAATTCGCCCCTCTCTTGTTGTGTATTGCACCCACCGTCTTGTCAGTGCGCAAGTGCACGGAGCAGGAAATGATCTCCCTCTCTTTCCCTCATGAGTCTCACAAGTGAAAGCCATCTCCCTGATTACTAAGGGTGTAACAATATATGTATTTGTATTGAACCGTTTCGGTACAGGATGTTCGGTTCAGGTACAGGGTTGTGTACAGGTGAGTTCCCGGAATGGAATGGAAGTTACATCTGCAGCCCGTGTACGTCATGGCTAATGCTAGCAGAAACCAGAGCTGGAGGACCCTCCCCTGTCGCTAAAGGCTCCTGCTTGGGAACACTTCTGGGTGAAATACTGCAACGGAGAAAGGCAAGTGGATAAAACGAGGGCAGTGTGCCAAAATTTGGTAAGCTGAAATCGGGTATGTTTCCGGGAACACAACAAACATGCTAACTCAATTGAAATGGCACCGCCCGAGTGCGAATATCACTGCAACAAGAACGAAAACGTCCTTAGTGCAAACGCAGCTGACTTCAGCATTCAAGCAGCCTCTGCCTAGCAATTCAGATGTGGTCAAGGCTATAACAACTGCAATCAGAGTCTTTATAGCAGCGGATAAAAGCTGTTAACAAGCTGTGAGGAGCTTATTTTTTAAAAATAATGTTTTAGATATTTTTTGTTTTAGAATAGTATTATTACCAGGCAGCACTATACAACAGTATAGTATTTTTTATTTATTTTTTTTTAACTTTATTTTTATATTCTGTATAATGTTAAATACATTGTTAGTTTACTAAAGTTTTGAATGAACAAGCAAATTTGTTTTGCATTTGTAAGTACCAGCAGATCTGCACTTACTGCAGACAATGTGGACAAGTACATTTTTCTGGCCAAAAATATGAAGGTCTAAACCAAGGGCAACATGCTGGAACTGTGCTGTACTTTTTGTTTGTTAAAAGCTATTAACAAGCTGTGAGCTTATTTCTATAATATTTAACATTTTGTTTGAGAATATTATTACCAGGCAGCACTTTACAAGTATTGTAATAATTTTCATATTCTGTATAATGTTAAATACATTGTTGGTTTATTAAAGTTTAAAATAAACAACAAGCAAATTTATGTTTTGCATTTTGTTCCATACTGTACCGAAAATGAACCAAACCATGACCTCAAAACCGAAGTACGTATCGAACCATGATTTTTGTGTATCGTTACACCCCTACTGATTATCCTAACTACTTTAGTGAGTTCTCCATCACTGGGTGTTTGCTGTATTGTCAGATCTCCTGTTCCTATGGCTGTTCCTCTGCACTCTTCTTCATCAGACAGGTTTTTGACTCTTTGTTTGTACCAGTGACTACTTTGATTCATTGCACTCTTTTTGTTTGGTACTTTGTTGTTATTTTCTGGTTTAGACCTTTTGGGGTTTGTTTGTACATTGTTGGATTTTAAGTTTTTTATATTTAATAGACACTTGTTTTTCACAAACAACCCTCACTACAGACTCATGAACTAAATTAACAGAGAACCATTGAATTCAAGAGTCCCTGTAAAAAAAAAAAAGAAAGAAAAAATGACAGGCAAAACTTTCTCATAATTTCCACAATGAGAAAATGGAGAGGATGTGACATGCAGGGAGGAAAAGGATTGATGGATGGGTGGAGACGAATGAACTGAAAGCCAACGGGTGACCTCATCTGCAAGGCGCCTCATAGCTTGTCAAAAACAAGGTGGCAGGATTTGGTATACATTCACAGAACTCAACAGCCCACAATATGACAACTCCACCAATATATCACTTTTTGTGTGGCTGGCACTTTCCTTTTGTAATGACAAACCAAACCTGAAGCTGAAGGCCGCTACACATCTATTAGATATGTGTAACGGCAGAAAATTACAGACACGGAGGGTTTTCTTTCCTTTTGGCTCTGTAGAGAGAAGCTATGTTTTGTGTTGTCATATTACCATTCATAACCAGGATAATTCTTACCTGTGTAGAGTGAGATGTAGGCAGAGTCTATCACCTCAAACTTTAGACCAGGAAGGAAAGGACGCCACTGTTTGTGAGAAAAGAAAGAAAGGATGGGAGAAAAAAAGGATTTTAAAGAGAAAAGAGCAACATGTGAGAATTATATGTTGTGCAGAAATTGTCAATCACTGTAGCTGGCTTGAGAAGTGTGACACTTGGTGTGGTATTGATCTCTACAACAGCACAGAATCGATCGAATGCTGGCTTTTCATGCAAACACATTCCCACAGAGGAGAGAAAACCAGACAAGAGACAAGTGAGAGACAGATGCAAAAATATTGAAATGTAATCCTGTGAGATGCAGAAAAGCAATTGAGCAAACATAAGCAAAAACAAGAAAATCCACCAAAGACAGGCCTATGAAGATGATGCTGACATGTTGGTGTGAAACACTAAGATTTGATAAGATAAGATTGAAAGAAAGTGAGGAGGGACAGACAAGCAACGATTCTCTTAAATAGATTTTGCAATTACCTCGTCACTTCTGGTTACTCTGAATGTAATCACAGGAGACAGGTCATTTTCCAACTACCGCCTTGAGAATACAAATATAGACACCCTCCTCAACCCACCGCTTCCCCTCATTTGTACATAACAAACAACCTCATACACTTTTTTGGGATGTCATTTTTTCAAAAGATGTTTGTTCTAGAAAAGGATGCTTGTTAAGAATCACTTATACACTATGTATGCAGAAACACAATCACCCAGATGCATTCATGCAGTTGTGTACACGATCACGTAAGTGTTCATGCAGAAGAACAACAAACAAGGTCACTGTAAAACCATGCAGGTTGTTAGCAGGAAACCGCTCTGCAGGCACCCGAAGGCCTCATTATTGTGTCATTATTTCAGTGAGACTGAAAAGAAAGCTCCAAATCACTGAGGAGAATATTTTGGTTTAGGAATGTGCGATATTTTATCGTTTATGATTTATCGTCAAAAACATTCTCACCGGTAAGAATTTGTCATCCCACGATATAAACGATAAATTCTCATGTCGGAAATTAGCAAGGGCCATGGGTCATTTGTCCCTCAATTTAACTAAGAATGCCCCAAAAAAAGCGTGTTCCACGAACCAAAACTGCCCCTGTTGGTTGTCAACTTATTATTCTCTGGAGTGAAATGTTGTTTACGGAAGCTCTGACGTGCACCGCCACCGCCCACCTCACACACCGCCGTCTGTGTGTGAGGTGCTCGTCTCAGGTACCTGAAGCTACTATGCTGTGATACAACACGGACCACTACTTGGTTAAAACCAGACAACCATCCAACAAGGGAACGATTCAATTTCCTCTGTCAGATCCACCCAAAGTTCCAAAAACATAGGGACAGAGATGAACCTGTAGCAACGATTATGAACTAGAAACTCAACTAAAGCTAACTATGCTAAGCTAACCCACCGACAAAGCTGGTCCCATTAGACTAATGTAACTATTGTGATTATTACACCTAAATATGCTGAATGATTAAATCATCAGCTTGATCTGGTTTAATTATAGGAAATCAGAGTTATTTATCAATCATGACTCTATGTAACTCATAAGATGAATGAAAAGTACACAAGATGACAACAAATGGCCCCTGCGGTGACAAAAGTTGCCAACTGTTATCAAGCTGACTGACAAAATAGTTGGTCATCAGCTGTTCTCTATGAGCTCTTAGATCACATATCTGAAATATTTCGTCAGCGATGGAGACTTTCTTTTCCCAAACTTGAAAAAAAAAACATAAATACAAATCAAATGATGTTTTTAAAGGGTGTATGAAGCTAAGAGCATTGGGGTGTCATTTGTGTGAAACAGCTTTGGCAAAAAGGAAGCCGCAGAGGCCTTTTCACCCTTTGAAATGAGACGAAAGAAAATCATCTCTGATAATAATAAAACGTAGCCTTTGCAGGGCAAAAAGACCACGGGTAGCAGACAGGGTTATTTTATCAATTCTGAACCACCCACTGACATTTGAGACTTTGGTATTGTTTTCAATCAGGTGGCCAAAAGTGGATATTTAATAGAACTCATGGTGTGAGGCTTGAAGCCAAATAGAGCACCACTTTTTCTTTGTCAAATAAACACATAGACACACAAAAACTACACACAGAGGGAGGTAGGTTCTAATGCCTCCTACAGGGCTGGGCTACTTTCTATTGCTCTGTGACCAGGGGAATATTACTTCAGAGAGGCGGCTTTGTTGTTTACCCTTCATTCAATTGCTTGCTTCATAGCAAGGGAAATAAAAGTTTTTTGCAAAGTTGAAATGTAGAAATGTACTCGCCCAATCCAGCATGTTTTCTTTTGGTGGAATAAACTCTTTAAGTCGATGAAACCACAGTAGGAAACTTATATTTTCCACAGAGGGAAATGGTTTCTTTTTAAGCTTTTAGTAAAAGAGGAGGGAAAAATTCCCTCCTCTTCTATGTCCTACTCACATTTGCCCAGCTGATGGATCAGAGGAGGAAAGGTAAACAAAAGAGGAAAACAAAATATCTAGTTGAGACAGGCCAGCAAATAAAGAGAGATGTTGACAAAGTTGATAGCCTCTCACCGAAGAGCAAGCAAACACACACTCATAAGTAGGGTTGGGCATCGAGAACCGGTTCCAAATAGGAACCGGTTCGTCTCTGGCGTGTGCATATCTCTGGCATGTGCGTGTGTCTCTGGCGTGTCTGTGTCTCTGGCGTGTGTGTGTGTCTCTGGCGTGTGTGTGTGTGTGTGTGTGTATGGCTACGGTTTCAGTTTGGTCCGGGAGAGCGGAAGGGAGATAGGAGCGAATCACCGGTAAAAAGCCCAGTAAAACTCTGGAAAACAATCACCAGGAATAAATAGTTGCTCACTGGTAAAGACAGTAGCTCTAACAACTGGCAAAATGATAAACTGGTGGTGTTACAGTCTGCGAATGCAATACACGGACACATTTACTCCACCTACGGGTCCTTGTGCCAGCCAGTCAATGAAGCCTGTTCCGTTTACCGAGGTCCGTTTGTGTCCGTGTGAAAGTCTGCATGTTCATGACTATAACAGAACACCACACATAAGAACTGTTTTCACCTTTATTTTGATTGTAGTTTTGAATCAGCAGCTCAACAATAACACACGATTTCAGTTTGGACCGTGGAGCAGAAGAGAAATAGGAACTAATACGACCGGTGAAGCCTGTTCCGTTTACCGAGGTCTGTGTGTGTCCGTGTGAAAGTCTGCATGTTTATGTCTCTGTCCATCCATTCTTTTCATTATATCTATGTCTTTTAAATAGTGTCAGATGTAGTCCGGGCCGCCGCCATCTTGGATTATGTCGTCACCAGCGCGTCATCCCTGCAATTCGTGAAAGCGCAGAATGCCCCAAATAACTGTAAAAAGGTCTTATTTTAGTCTGTTTTTTAAAAAAAAAAATTGTGGCTTTATACTCCAATTACATTTATGTATATAATATGTTCCCTACAATATAAACAGGTTCACAATATAACTATTTTTATTGTTTCTGTTTCCACTGTATCTAGCATAATAATAATATTTCTCAACAAGAACTATTGATTTGTCACATGACTGTTCCAGGGTTTGAGTTTGTTTTATTTTGTTTCCCATCTACCTGTAGCTCTTTGTTTTTTAGACTGCTACCAACTTGTTTGTAGTTTTATTTCACTTTTACAGTTATAGTTGGGACCTTTTTAACTGAATACCCTAGTTACATTACAGCAACCAAATTAAACTGTATCAACTAAGTGAATTAATAAAAAATATCTGTTCAAAGGCTTTTTCAAATAAAAAAATGATCCTGTGAAATCTGTTACCTGTTGACCTGCACAAGTCAAAGAATCGGAATCGAGAATCGTCTAGAACAGGAATCGAAATCAGAATCGGTAAAATCCAAACGATGCCCAATCCTACTCACAAGTGAGGCGCCATGAGAAAACCATGAACACATTTTCAGTTATTCACAGATTCTAAAGGTGTGGTTTCAAAGCTTTCCAATGATGTCACACATATAGCAATCAAGGAATATTTAAAGTAGGTCTGTGAGAAATCTGTCCTCAACATGTCTGAATCTTTATTAAATCTCAGAGCAGCCATCTGAGTGGCTTTAACAAAAGCTGTGCATTTGGATTACTTTGCATTAACTCAACCTCCCAGCAATGTTGTAAATAACTGTTTTAACCATTTCCATATCCACAATTAACACCTTTACCTCGTGTTTGATGGAAGCAGTTTCATTTGTTGGAGCCAAACTCCGCTTGTATTGTGGCATGGCTGTATCGGATGAGCTGACGTGTACTTGTCTTGTTTGATCGAGTGTGCCGCTGCTATAGGGAAATAATGAATTAAGCCTGAATCTGAGTATTTCTGTGGTTAGAAAAGAAGTGAGGAGGAGATGAAAGTAATTTGTGTTGATATGAATGCAGCTACTATGATATATATATATATATATATATATATATATATAAAATTGTATAGTGAAGCAGCATTTGTCGTCTCATACAGTAATCAAAATAGATGATTAAAGGCACACCGAGGACTTTTTGACCTAAATAGTTGATCCATATGAGTTATTTTAAATGATTCCTCAGGCCAATATACAGTGCTTGACAGTATCAATGCTCCGAGCAGGGCTTCCCTCTAGAAATACCGACCATGTAAGTTTGGAGAGATGGACCATCTTTGGCCAGGTCATATAAGCTGGAGAACGTTTCACTTTACAGCAATCACGTGACCGCAGGCTCGGATATATATACAGTAGTTCCCTCTTGACGTCACAACATACGGGCATTTCCCGACCCCGCGCCATTGCTGTGTCTGTTTCTGTTGCCTCTGTTTACAGGAAAAAGAGCAGCAAGTTTCGTTTTGGGTTAATGGTGCACTAATCACCGCAATAGTTCAGTTAAATGTGGATTCTTTAGTAAGGGAAGTCGGCAAGTCAGATCAGTAACTTCGGGATAAGAATTGACTCTAAGGGCTGGGGTGCAAAGTGGAGCTGTGTTCGCGCCGCGGCTACAGTCTATGGGCTGGAGGAGCAGCAGCCACCGCCGCACAATAAGTTACAGGTCTAACGCCCTTAGTGGCCAAACATTACACAGTGTGCCTTTAAGTAGCCCTGTGTTTTACTTCAATGTACAGTTTTTTGGCCGAAATCAATAACAAAAGCGTGTCTATAGCCAAAGAAAGCCTGGATGTTAATCACTTGTGGAATTCCTCTCCTCGAAAAGACGGAAGCTGCTCAGCACTAAAACAAGCCATTTTCAAACACAAAGTTTACCATTTTAAAACATCCAATATGGTTTTCTATGGATTTCTTACTTTATGACCTATGAAAAAAATAAATAAATATATATATCAGTGGTGGGAGGTACATTTTACACCTGGATTTCGCTATTAAGAATAAAGGTGGACACAAGAACACATTTAAAGACAAAATCCACCCTCCTTCCTCTGCGCAATAAGACTCCAATGACTCAGTCATAATGTAATCTCTGCATTTTAGTTCCTGTTCTACAGACTGTGAGTTGAGTCTGTATTCCTGGCATACTTTTTTTATTCTTTTGAGGGCAGGGAATGTCTGTTTCAGCTTCATGGTAATTGTAGTGAAAAAAGGTTAGTGAAATTATCTTTTTGATATAAAGGAATCCCACTTGGCCCAATTTGCTAATTTATTACTTTTGATACGACACATCAAGTGTTAATGAATCATAATCATGCTGAAAGAAAGGCTCCTTCAAAGTCCACCTTGAAAAATAGAAGAAAAAGCCAAGAAGCATTTTAAAATGGTAGTTTTTGATGAGCCAGAGGACATCCCTAACTGAAGTCTGCCCTCAGGCATTAACAAAAGCATGAGAAGAAAATAGAACCATAGAGATATTGAGGAATTCCAGGGCCCAAGTTTAAGATTTGAACTGCCTGAGGCTTCACAGACACACACACACACACACACACACACACACACACACACACACACACACACACACACACACACACACACACACACACACACACACACACACACACACACACACACACACACACACACACACACACACACACACACACACACACACACACACACACACACACCCACCCTTTCAGTACTTCAAAATGCTCTTCACCAATGAGACGATTAAACATAATGTTCATCAAACCAACCTGTACTATGCTCCGGAGTCGGAGGATCTCATTAGGATCCAATTAGATTGTATTTCCCACGTTGACTGCATTCTGTATCGTACAACAGCACAAATGCTTTTTCAGCAATGTTTTATTGTATGATGCAAAATGTTCCCCAATTTAATGAAGAATTTTAATGCTCAAAATTTCATCTTCGAAATGAAAACAACCAATCATTTATGGCATTTTATTGGTAGTTTTCTTATTGATCTGTTGATAAATGACAATTCTTGTTTTACTTTTTCCACTGTTTGCATTATGTATTATAATTTTGCACCATTAAGTGACATTTACCGAAGTTGTTAGATATTGATTATTTAGAAAAGACAGGATCTGTGGAAAAAACAACAACAGCAGCAACAGTTATTATGGTTGTTACCTACCCAAGGACATAAGAGAAATGTCATTGCTTTTTCTTAATGGGGTTTCTAAAGGGTTATATTTGATGAAGGACTGTGAGTGGATAACCCAGAGCTATTATATATTTTCTTGGAATACATTTTGTTGATAAAGCGAATTTTCAATGTAGCGTTTGGCACCCACTTCTCTACATGACTACACATACATATTCCCCCATAGAAAACAAACAAAACACGAGAAACGAAATGCTGAAGAAAGCGGTTCTTTTCACTGATGGGATGTGATGGTAAGTTATGACAGCTTCAGCAAGAGGAGAAACCAAGTGTGAATTTCAACACAAGCCGTAATAGAAAGTCTCCAAGACTGGCAGCAGTGCATCAATGAGAAACTCCTGACAGACTGAACAAATATCATCCCAGCACAGCAGCAAAGATGACATGGAACCACTCTGCTATTATTCTGGTATTTTGCTGATACCACTTCAGAACCTCTGAGCGATCAAATGCAACAAGAAAAACATGTGAAAAAACCACACTACAACCTAAAGTATGGACAAATCTTAGACGAGAAAACTCCAGCTTACATCATGTCTCGCCGAAAGACAACAGAAAAGTATTCCAAGTGAGATAAGGAGATGGATAGAGAGAAAAGGTAATTGATTTTCTATGTTAGATTAGGCATTACCCCGAGTCTCTCGACCCAGCGTTTCAGAAAGACAAATGACTCTAATATCCAAAGCCATTACTGACATGTCACAGACTTTGCATCAACAAAAGAACCCCATCTGCGCCAAGACGAAGCTACAGCCGTTAATCACACAAGCACTGGAGAGTTTTATTCAACCTGAAAGCTCATGACGAAATATCTGAAACATTTGTCCGGTTTTTAAACCTAATTTTGAAAATGAAAAAAAACAAGCAACACAAACATTTCATAATGGGAAATTACAAGGTTGATAACTATTAACATCTATGTTACAAATGTTTAAACCCATATGAAAAGGAATAGTGCCAGAAGTAGTCTGTCCTTCCATCCATTCATTGATCCATCCATCTGTCCATGAACCAAGTTGCCACTTGACAACTTGGACTACGAATACATAACTAATATACAAACCCTATTGAAGATTTCATGGTTACCTCCACTAAGGACGTTATGTTTCTTCCGGCGTTATTTTATCTATTTATTTGTTTATACATGAACAACAGTATAACTCAAAAACTGATTTTTAGGAAAAATTGGAAATCGGATAAGGAACTTGTTAAGTTTTGGGGATGATCCAAGATACTGATTCTGGATTAGTATAAAGAATAAAAAAATCACATCTTTGTTCGTCATTGACCAATCTTTATGAAATTTGACTCAGTTATGTTGGGTTGGGTCCTCACTTACTCCACCAAGTTTCACCTGAATCTGATCTGAACTGTGCATTTGGATTTTTTGAGAAAAAAAGGGGTTGTCCAATACTAATATCTGACAAAGTGGATATTTGACACTTGGCAGACGTTTGCGCTCTCAGGGGCGGATTCACTAAAGGTTTAGTGGTGATGAAACGTGAGTAAAAGTCACTCCAAGTGCTAATAAGCAGTACACAACCCAGGGAATCAGGAGTACACTGCTGCTGCGCTTCCCAATGCACCCTCAACCAATTTAACACATTTCCCTCTGATGAATATGCATAATAGGCGGTTCTCCAAGGGGGAGCAAAAATATGGGAGGAGGAAATGCAAATAATATAATGTAGGGGAAGCAATGTGATTCATGAAATCTGGAACTGTTTGCGGTGATTGTTTCAGTACTAGAAAATACTACGACTGGCTAGCCAGTACAAACACACGCATTTGACAGAAAAAAACAACAGCGATGAAAAAAAGGCTCCAGTTGTGTGTGTGTTTGTGAGTGTGAGTGTGACAGAGAGAAAGAGGGAAAAAACTGGATGTGCGGCCCCGGCGGCTGCAGTGCAGAGGGTTGGAGTGCGCAGAGATGGCTATATGGATATGAACATGGATCGATGTAGCTTCGGACTAACTGCTCCAGTCTGTGTCTTTCGCTCCATGTTTTGACCATCAAAGTCTTGTGTCGTGTTGATGTCAGGCCAGAATCAGCAGATCAGATGTGTAATTTACGCAGTGGTGTGATTACTGATGGCATAATGGTAACATATGAGAGTGTGCGTGACACAGCGCTGCTCAGACCTGCGCTGGATTATGGTCAGTAGATCATCTTCAAATAATGCAGACTGATTGACAGACTTGCTGCATTAACTCAGATCAATGGCGTCAACAGATCAAGAGGACGGTTTCTGTCCAAATCTGCCTATTTTTCATCTGTTGACTGATCAAAGTTACAGGTCCTGACGGAGCATCCATTTGTTTATTTAGTTTCCTACATAATTAAATGTTTGTGCAGCAGACAGAGAAGTCCATCTCAAACTTAACTTCCTCAAATGTCAGTGTGCTTGTGTGCACTTACATCTCCACATTAAACGAGCAAATCGCTCATTTAAATAGGGGCAATCTGCACCATTTCTGCACGTGCACTAATCATTGCTGCAAGCTTAGTGAATTCCACGCAGCAGGTGAGGAAACTGTATCACTAAAGGATTTATGGAAGCAACTGAATTACCACCCTTTATTTCAGATCTCAGTGAATCCGCCCGTCAGTGCTCTTGTTGAAAACTGTTACCAATCTCATTCCACTTTACACATCTCCACCCATCATCCATAACTATTTATCATTTGTATTTTTAGAACATGGGAATACTTCTAAAGATCATCTTTGTCTCAAAGACCTTTTCTCTTGGTCTTTTGCAGAGTGTCTGTCCTTTTTTTATATGCACTGCATGTGTTTGTGGCTGGGACTCCACCCTGTGAGACGGGAAGGTTTACTGAGTGTATGAGACTGTGTGCAGACATGGGCGTCTGCACTAATTGGTGGGCAGATTGAGACGTTGCCTGGCAGGAGTGCTAAAACATGAGCAATAAAATCCGAGGTTTTATTCCCACCGCTTGCCCATTCATAAAGTTGCCATTGCTAATTAGGAGTGACTTTCTTATCCTCTTCTCAATCACACTGTTTAACAGCCAACCCTATTTTTCATTTTGTCACTTTTTTGGCAAGAGATGTTTTCCATTAGGCTACAGGAAAGGTCTTGGCTTTCACAGACAAAGATGCAGATGGTAATTAAGAAACTTAATGAAACTGCTGCTTACTAAATTACCTACTGTATCATGCAATCTATTTATAAAATTTGTCATCAATCCAAAAGTTAATCAGAAGCTATTGAAAGCCAAACAGGGAGGTAGAGAGACAGCATGTAGAATGAGGGGTGGAAAAGTTCAGACAAACTGTACGTTTCTTAATACATGTATTTATTCAAGCAATCTATAGCAACTTCCTTATTCACAAGCTGTCTGCTCCTAAATTAAAATAGTAAATGTTTCCATGGCCTAAGGGAAAGCATGGTGTATTTCAAACCTTCTTCTCTCCGACACTGTTTATTTTTTCCCCTTCCTGCGGCCATGCTGCCTAATTTGTACACATAATGAAACAGAAAGAGGGCAGCACATGAAAGAACAAGATTCATCCTTCTTCTTTTAATGCACAAAGGTAGCTGAGATCTTTTATCTTCTGGTGACTCCTCTATTTTCCTCGAAAGCACTTAACTTGCTAAACAATTGTATAACCAATTGTGCATTCGAGCTACGATCACACAGTCACAGTTTTACAGAGAACATCTGAGAGAGCTCAGTGAATCCTTTGGATCTGCTCTTTAAAAAATACGTGCTGCGGTTTCTCTGAATGTCTGAGCATTGGGTGTTTGTTGGCAGCTATGAGTTTTTGGTTGAGGACCAGTGTGAAATACATCCCACAATTTTGCACAGGTGCCTTAGGACAGCATGCAGCACACACACCTGCAAACACAGGCAGGTGATTTAATGCACACGCAACAAAGATGCTGCGCGCATGCTTGTTTTGCTCCCTGACTTAAATGCTGTGAATTTGCAAGTCATTTTGGAGGGAAAAGCAAAGATACATTGAAATAGAGATGGCGTTTACAATGGCTTTTATTTCGTCAACATACATTTGTAATTTTTGTGTGATTTCGATTTTCTCTCAGCCATCTTTTCTCATTGAGAACCCAATCATTTAATTTCAAGACTAATACCATCTTTCTGAAAGAAATTTAATTCCTATAACTCTTAATACACGGATATACCAGAGGAATCTCAAATATAAAAAAGTCTAAATATAGATATTGTATGAATTTCTTGATCCATTATGCTCATAATCTGTGGCTGAACATTTTCTTTCACTTGATCCTCTCCAACTGCTAAAACAGTCTGAAAGCCCTTTTATATAAAACACAGACAATGTTGAGCAAAGCCTGATATCATTTTATAGCAAAGACACCGACAGTGTGTGCAAGACTATTTTCAAGTCTCCTACTGCCCCTCATGCCACTTTAAATATCTACACTATATAACTGAATATCATATCAGGTTTAGGTACAGGTTATTTTATTTGTACACCTATAGATTATCTTTGCAGTAAGGTGAGGTCCTTTTTACAGACAAAACACAAGAATGTAATGGGCAAACCATACATTTATTAAAATACCTTTGTTTCCACAATCAGAGGATAAAGTAAGTTGCTAAATGTAAAGCTAATTGAACCATCAAAACAATGCTCTCTCTCCCTCCCTCTCTCTCTCTCTAGAACACCATGTATTGCCATCATGTACCCCCATTTGAGAAACACTAGTCTAAAGTGTTAATATGTGCTCCAATCTGATATAAACCATGTGACCCAGCTAGGACTCACTGCTGAGTCCTAGCTTTCATTCAGTTTTAATGGAGTCCATCTTCTACCTGGAGTGTAAACACATGTTCAACCTCAACTGGTTTTTGGAGACACTTGAGGCTGTTTCCTCACAGTTTAAGTTTAACAGGCACCTCCATTTAGAGATAAATCCATGCCAAAACGTTAAAAACACACAAAACACGTTTAACTCGTGCCCAAAGATTCACAAACAAATTCAGTGTGGCTGGCTATTACTAAACATCGTTCACAAACTAATGCATTTTGTTTTAAACAAAATAAGAAATCTACCTTTTAAACAAATACGGCATGTTTCACAAAATACAAAATCCGTCACATGACTTTTGGCACAACTTTTCCACCGTGCAGATTCAAACACAAATGTCAATAAACTTTCCAAGAAATGTCCTGTTTTACATGTATTTTATAATTTTAGTTGAAGGGCCCTTTGTCATGTTTATTCTGTTTTGTCAATTTGTGGTTGCGAATAGAAATGAAACCTAAAGAGTAATAAGTGTATTGCTGCTAATTATTTATTCTTTGCGTACTTTGAGCAAAACTAATGTGTTTAATGTGGTTTTAATGGACACTTGTACAGCAGATCACACATTATTCCTTAGTTTTATATTAAAATTGCAAGTTTCCATGAACAATATGCTCATTATCCATGCTGCACAATAAATCCTGTTTCTATAACAGCCAAATTAAGGTAAATTCAACACGAATGAAAGAAATTTAAAAAAGTACATGGTTCGCACGACCAGATGTGATTATGCTAATGCTAGGTGTTTCCATGTGATGTCCAGCCAGCTTTTCCTCATCTTCTGTTGTCCTTCACAGTGAGTGCAAAGCAAACAACAGAGGGATTAGAGAATTGTTTCCTGGTGGCTTTTATTGCAACATATCTCACCAGTTCAGCCTGTGTGTCCTAACTCGACTCCCCCGCTACAAAGGGGCAGGGACTTGTTTGCCTCTGTAGCTATCATTTTACTTTAATTTAATAACAACACTGATACACCATCCACTTCAGACCCCTTAGACGAAGTTGATAATGATCCAGAAGCTGGAATAACTAGTTAAACGTAAAAATATCTTCAACCATAACAGTATTTCAAAAGAATATTGTAACTCCAGCATTGTTCCATGCAAGGGCTTGGCCAATACATGCCATCTGGGCTTTTGTCCAAAAGTGCAATATAACAAAAGCCCTTCTCATCTCTTTGCCGAGGTACAGAACACTACTACTGAGGAAGAGTTTGTAGAGATATTGGAAATTAAAGTGACCGAGGATAAGGTGAGAGACACAAAAACAGAGCAAATTCCTATGAAAGGGTTTCTTTGGCAGAGAAAGAGATGAAACTCTGGTTGTCAGTGAGAGTTAATGGAAGAAAATGTACAAAAGGTAAGCATGAAACAAGCAGATACGCCAACAGTGAAGCAGAGCAGCAGTGAAAGTAAACTCCAATGTTTGGATGGATACACTTACCCCCACCTCCACATGATCTGAGCCTTTGTCATCCTGCTTGTGAAGGATCTCAAAGTAGTATCGTCTGGATGAGATCAGACTGGAGGGGGAACAAAGAGAGCGCTATTGTTAGATACTTGATGTTGCCAAGACACAAAAAAAGTCTGTCTAAGTCAGCTTTCACCACCTTCGAACCACTTTTTTGTCCCACTTACAAAAATATATTGAGTAATAAAAGGCGAAACTATTAAAAGTACAGCTGTGAGCAGCACTGGGGCAGTGGGAGAAAAAAAAACACTTCAATGAGTTTATTGAGACTCAAGTGGAGAAAGGTAAACATCTTCACTTAAAGGTAATTGAGGAAAAATCCCAAGGGCTTAGCGTAATTGGGTAAGGAAACAAGTCGCTGCCAAGGCATACATTTTTGATTCAGAAGAAAACTTAATCAGTTCTGTATAAATCAACACTTTCCACAAGTACAGGCTTCAACGTCTCCCCCCCAAAACCCCTGGTTAGTCTTAGTTATGGACCTATTTGTGTCTACGTGTGTGTGTTTTATTCCACGCTCCATTGAAACACCCAAAGTGGAATGGGTTGGCACTTATGAAAACATGTCTGGAATAATAGGCTAGCATCTGCTTGGGAACGAGAGACACCCAGGCAGTGCTCCACACATCATTAACTCTCACACGTTCACACATCATTATCAAACACACTTTCCTTTGAACATCGTGGCCTTGTGCATGCACAGTACGTGTTCGTTGTTCATGAAGACATTGTTTAGAAATGCACGTGGCTGTTATGTTTACACAGTCTGTGGTTAAAGAGCAAAGGATTACTGAAACAAATGAGATCATGCTAATTTAGCTCGCAGCTGCATGCTTTAGATACGAAGTATTTACCACCATGACCCGTGTCTTCAGTTGCCTGCTCTACCCCAATTTATCGTTGTCTCTACCCCATTTTTTTTTCTCTATTCTCATGTGGTTGCCTCATGGCTATAGCCACCCCCTCGGTGTGTAGAAATTATGTTTGAGAACATTAGTTTCCTTGCCATGTCTAAAACCATGTCGGCACTAATGACTCCCGACGTCGTCCGTCGGAAGCAACCAAAGTGAACATTGAATCAGTTTATGCTTATTCTAAAACATTGTCGGACTCCGTAATTTTCTCTGGTTCCTTACCAAATCTGACCAGTGATGATATGTATAGCCGCATGTCATCATTTAACCGCTGGCTATCGAGGTGATGTCCAGAAAACGAGGTGGGCTTCATTGATAATTGGAGATCCTTCTGGGGAAAACCGAACCTGATAGGAAGAGATGGAATCCACCCTACTTTGGAGGGAGCATCTCTACTATCAGAAAACATGGCACAGTCACTGTTATGACATCTCATGAATGAGACCATGTTACAGAGGTGGAGTCCTTCCTCCACATCCCTCTGCGCTTGCCTTAGGACAGTTTCCCTCTCATTGCTATTATGATAGCTGTGTTCATCGCCATGACAACTGATGTGATCGTGATGAATATTATTTTATGGAGACGGTGTCTGTCCCCCGACCCAAATTTCACAATGATTTTAACAAAAAAAACAACTAAAAGAGCCATCAATTATAAAAATCTGAAAAAAATTAAAATCTCAAATATAGAAACACCAAAACATAAAACCATTAGATGTGCTCTATTAAATATTAGATCACTGAGATCCAAATCTCTACTAGTAAATGACCTTATCTCAGAAAATAACTTTGATTTATTCTGTTTAACTGAAACATGGCTGTATCAAGATGAATATGTTAGTTTAAATGAAGCCACTCCTCCCAGTCATTTAAATACTCATATGCCACGAGACATAGGCCGTGGAGGTGGTGTAGCAGCTATTTATCATTCCTCTCTCCTAATCTATCCTAAACCAAAGGCCAGTTACAATTCCTTTGAAAGCCTGGTTCTAAATTTATCTCATACCGAATCAAAAACCTGCCAGCCAGTCTTATTTGCGATAATTTACCGTCCTCCGGGCCCTTATTCTGAATTTCTATCAGAATTCTCTGAGTTTATATCAAACTTAGTCCTCAGTTCTGATAAAATACTGATAGTAGGAGATTTTAATATCCATGTGGACAAAGATAGTGATAACCTGAGCTCAGCCTTTATGTCCCTAATAGACTCAGTTGGCTTTTTTCAAACTATTAATGAAGCTACTCATCATTTAAATCATACTCTTGATCTTGTTCTAACATATGGCCTTGATATTAATGAACTAAAAGTCTACCCTGAAAATCCTCTGCTATCAGATCACTTTTTAATATCTTTTAACATTATCCTAGAGGATCTCGCACTGTGCAATAAAATAGTTACGAGTAGAAATCTGTCCAATAGTGCTGTGGCTAAATTTAAAGAGGCCATTCCTGCTGCCTTAAACCATCCAATAAATAACTATGATATTAATTATAACCCCTCTCAACTGGATCTGCTTGTCGATAGCTCTGCTAGTCTACTAAAATCCACCTTGGACTCAATTGCCCCATTGAGGGAAAAAACTATTAAACGTCAGAGGAAAGCTCCGTGGTTTAGCTCTGAAACACTCAAACAAACAACCTGTAAATTAGAGAGAATGTGGCGCTCCAATAAAACAGAGGAGTCACGAATACTCTGGCAAGAAAGCCATAGTAAATACATGACAGCCTTACGACATAGTCGATCTACATACTACTCCTCACTAATTGAAGAAAATAAAAATAATCCGAGGTACCTTTTCAGCACTGTCGCCAGGCTAACACAAAGTCAGAGCTCTATTGAGCCCATGATTCCTCTAGCCCTCAGCTGTGAGGACTTTATGACATTTTTTAACGATAAAACTCATAAGATCAGAGATAAAATTAGCCACTCCCTGCCTTCACCTGGGCCTGCTGTACCATTAAATGTAAATAGGCTTAACCTAAACTGTTTCACACATATAGGACTTCAGGAACTTAACTCTATTATTTCATCCTCCAAACCATCGACCTGCCTTTCAGATCCGATCCCAACTAAGCTGTTTAAAGAAGTTGTTCCCCTGGTCTGCCCATCTTTGTTGGAGACAATAAATATATCCCTATCAATAGGCAACGTGCCACAGTCCTTTAAAGTAGCTGTAATCAAACCCCTTCTCAAAAAACCTACTTTTGATTCCAGCACTTTAGCAAACTACAGGCCTATATCTAATCTTCCTTTTATTTCAAAGATTCTTGAGAAAGGTGTGGCGGCTCAGCTCTGTGACTTCCTTCAAAACAACAACCTGTTCGAGGACTTCCAGATTTTAGAGCTCAACACAGCACAGAGACTGCTTTAGTTAAAGTAACTAATGATCTACTCTGGGCTTCAGATGAAGGACGACTCTCAGTGCTGGTTTCATTAGATCTTAGTGCAGCTTTTGACACTATAGATCACTATATTCTACTAGAGAGATTAGAGGAATTACTTGGAATCACAGGGACTGCCCTAAACTGGTTTAAGTGCTACCTATCTGATAGGTACCTGTTCGTACACGTGAATAATAAGTCTTCTGTGTACACTAAAGTAAGCTACGGGGTTCCTCAGGGCTCTGTGCTATGTCCAATCCTCTTCTGTATCTATATGATCCCCCTTGGTAATGTTATGAGAAAATACTCTGTTAACTTTCACTGCTATGCTGATGATACCCAACTGTATGTATCAATGAAGCCAGGTGAGACAAATCAGCTATCTAAACTTGAGGCCTGTCTAAAGGACATTAGGGCCTGGATGGACCAAAATTTTCTTCTTCTTAACTCAGACAAGACTGAGGTCATTGTATTGGGCCCATGACACCTTAGAGAAACCTATGCTAGCCTAACTGCCCTAGATGGCATTACTCTGGCACGAAGCACAACTGTTAGAAACCTTGGGGTTCTATTTAATCAGGACTTATCCTTCAACTCTCACATAAAACAAACTTTCATCTCCGTAACATTGCTAAAATCAGATCTATCCTGTCTCAGAGCGACGCCGAAAAGCTAGTCCATGCTTTTTTTACCTCTCGACTGGATTATTGTAATTCTCTTTTAGCAGGCTGCCTGAGCAAGTCGCTTAAGGCACTTCAGCTGGTTCAAAATGCTGCAGCACGTGTACTGACTAAAACTAGGAGAAGAGATCACATTACTCCTGTATTAGCCTCTCTGCATTGGCTTCCCATAAAATATAGAATAGAATTCAAGATTCTTCTTCTCACTTATAAAGCCCTAAATGGACAGGCACCAGTCTATCTCAAGGAGCTTGTAGTGCCATACAATCCCCCCAGAACACTACGCTCTCAAAATGCTGGCCTACTCGTTGTTCCATTTGTCTCTAAAAGTAGTATAGGAGGAAGAGCTTTCAGTTATCAGGCCCCACTTCTCTGGAACCATCTACCAACCACGGTTCGGGGGGCAGACACCGTCTCTACCTTTAAGGTTAGGCTCAAAACATTCCTCTTTGGTAAAGCTTTTAGTTAGGAACCAGCTCATAGCTCATAGTTAAGATGCAATAGGCATAGACTGCCGGTGGGGGGGTCTGGCATGCTCGGTTGGAGAGAGGTTGGAGAGGGCGTTAAGAGAGAGGTCATTTAGGTTAGAGAGGGACCGGAGACGGTCCCATTCCTCTCTCGAACACTCCCTCTATGTCTGCTTCTTCCCTTGTGTGTTTGCTCCTGTACTCCTTCTGGCTTTTGTCTTGCAGGTCCGTGGGATCCTCAGTGTGGAGTTACAGAGTCTCAACAAATCTGTCTCCACCTTTTCCTCTGCACACACCCAACACAGCATAACGTGGATGGCTGTTCATCATAGGAATGGGATCCACACAAGGTTCCTGCTGCTTAACAAAAGGTTTTCCTTGCCGCCATGATGAATTCATGTTGGGTGTGGGATACATATGTACTGTATGTGTATATACGTATATATGCATATTTGTATTTCCATAAAATGAAGAGTCCGTCCTTAAGACTTCTCTACTGTAAAGTGTCTTGAGATACCATTGGTTATGATTTGGCGCTATACAAATAAAATATTGATTGATTGATTGATTGATTGATAAAAACATGTGTTTCTGTTCCATCTCCTCTGATGGACTGATGAAATGTCCAGGATGTGTCTTCTGTATTACACATGAAGAACCATCTACTGCTTACTCACTGACCCTTGAACCTGTTATTTTCTGATGCAGCAGCCTCGGTTATCCTAAGTTGTGCGTCACTTCCCTCTCCAAACAAACATAATTTGTAGAATGAATGAATCACTAAATAAACAGAGGGTGGTGCTGAATCTGACTAATAGTGGGAATGCTGTCAACATGCTAACCCACTCAGAACCCAAACAATGGGAAGTGTAAAAACACCAAAGCATTTAAATGGAAATTTTCTGTCTGAGCTTTTTTTAACTGATGCAGTTTTTGGGTCGAATGGAAAGAAAATAATACAGAAAAAACTTGCAGTTGAGTGTTGCAGTTTTCACACCAGGACAAACTTCTGTGGCTTTTCAAATAAAAACAAACAAACAAAAAAAAACAAATGTAAATGTTCAACTTAATGGGGAGGCTGGGAATTGCATATAATTGGAAGGTACAAGAGACAAAAAATTAGATATAATGCCTTGCATCAAACTGATGTCTGTGTATGGGGTTGATAATCTAAGTAATAGTGTTTTCACTGTATAAGTGATAAACCAGCGGTTCCCAAACTATTTCTGCTCCGCCTGACGTGACAACAATAAAAAATGGGTAAAAAAGTGTGACCTTTTTTAAAAAAAAGATAAATAAAAAAGTTGATACATTTTTGTCAAATCTCATAAAAACATCATAAAATTTGCAATAATTTACTGCGATACATGATATTTGGGGTCGCAATAATGATACTATGTAGTTTGGGAAGGAAAAAGACAAAAAGAAATAAAATCACACCATAACAATCAGGCGAGTAGTAGATCGTGTGGATTTTTTATTGTCTGACCCTCTTGCGATACCACTCATACTATTGACGATACATCACATGACGTTTTAACATCAGGATATCTAGTCTCGCAAAATATAGTCCCACATTCACATTCAGACCATCAGCAAGTTTTTAAGGAAATGGCTGGGGCTCCCTTGGTCCTTGAGCAGCATTGTCTTTTATGACCAAACAACCAAGCTGCATCTCCCCCTCAGTGGACTCTCGGAAGAATTATGTAATGATGTACAGGGATTGTCAAGGTTGCCTCGGCAGGAATAGTTGTTAAGACCGGGAAGAAGTGGCAGGCACAAGAAGCCGTAAGCAGAGCGGAGATATGGCTGAGGCGCAAGACCTTGGTGGGTACCGTGGCAATGGGGAGGGCAGGCCTTGGTAGCTTTCCATAGCCATGCTACGACAGGGCTCGTGGCAAGGAGAAGCGCCAAATAGTCCAAGACGAGATCCGTGCAGAGCTCGAGGAAGAACGTTACAGCAAGATGGTCAGCATGTCCAAGCAAGAGATGTGGACAAGGTAGGAGCATGCAGGATCTCGCAAACTCACCTGGGCAGAGCTCTGGAGAGCTGAACCTCTGCGAACAAAATTTCTCATTCAGTCTGTAAACGGCGTCCTCCCAAGCCCGGCCAATCTGCACACCTGGGGCCTAGCTGACACTCCGGAGTGCAAACTGTGCCAGAGGAGGGGCACCTTGGAGCACATCCTGAGCTGTTGCCCAAAGGCTCTAGGGGAGGGACGGTATCGCTGGCGCCATGACCAAGTTTTAAAATCCCTGGCTGATTCCATCTGCATAGCGATACAAAACAGCAAGTCCCAGGTTGCCACGAAGCAATCAATCACCTTCATTAGAGCAGGACAGAAAGCAAAACATCAGCCGAGCTCCTTAGGAGAGCTCCTCGCTACCGCTCGTGACTGGCAGCTCCAAGTTGACCTGGGAAGGAAACTCAAGTTCCCGGCAAATATTGTTACTACTTCACTCCGCCCAGATATGGTGTTAACATCTGATTCAACCAAGCAAGTGGTGCTACTGGAGCTGAAGGTCCCTTGGGAGGACCGGATTGACAAAGCCAATGAGCGAAAGAGGGCCAAATATTGTGAGCTCACCACAGAGTGCCGGAGCAATGGCTAGAGAGCCCGCTGTGAACCAATCGAAATCGGATGCAGGGGTTTTGCAGGTCACTCACTCCAGCAAGTTTTCTCACATCCTAAACATTAGAGGACAGCAGTTGAGAAAAGCCACCAAGAACATCCTTGAGGCCACAGAAAATTCCTCCAGGTGGCTGTGGATCCGTAAGGGGATCCGTGGTGTGCCACTTGGACACAGGCTGGGGTCTGATCACATCCGGCTGGGTCGCAAAGACGAGGATGTCTGATGATTAAAGACCCGAAACACCCAATGACCCCGGGTTCATCACTGATGACGTGTCCAAGTATCACCGTGAGGTGTATTTGAGTTCACTATCGGATGTTTACGTTTACTGTTTAAGTATTAACTGCAATCTGTCAGATTTGTTTCTGTGAGAGTTTTGTATGCTGACCAAGATGAAAACAAAGGATAAGAACAGGGTGAGCACTGGTCAAGTTTTGCCATGTGCATAAGGGACATTTTAAGCTTCTTCTTTCAAGTTTGCTCTTTCAGTTCAACCATTAAGTCAGAAGTGAATGATTGGCTGCACTTGAAAAATCAAATACTGTAATTTAATCATCAACTTAAGGAAAACTGACCTTAGTAAGACATTATAAGTGCAGAGATTCATTGACAGACAACTGTTAAAAATATTTAGTATCTTAAGCATTCTGAGCACACTCGGGTCTAATATATTTATAGATAGGTCTGTTTTTAGTCTGTCAACACTTTTGGGAATTATTAAATTATATATAGAACATTCAAAGAGAACTGAACTTTAAGAGTGATGGATCGACAGGCGGCTTCATCTTATCATATGATGCCAGAATAAGACCAAACAAACACAGACGCAAAGAGAAAACAGAAAAGGAAGAAAAAAATGTCACATTCAACAAAGAAAAGAGCTGGGTAAACAATGATTACAGCTCCACTTTCCAAGTATTTTATCCTTTCCATTGATTCAAAGCATAGGTCTCTGAGTATAACTGATAGATGATGAGGCTGGTTGTGGATTAAAGAGACACAGAGAGTAAGAGAAAATGTTTACTGTAGAAACAAGGAAGAATGAAACATTTCTAGAGGGAAATAGACATTAAAGTGAATGTTGCTTAGAGGAACAAAAGTCAAAGGCAAAAGAGAGACAGAGAAAGAGAAGCTTATGGTCGCGAGTGGCTGAGGATGAATAGAGGACAGAAACAAGGTTATAATAGCCAGACTAATTGGAGTCTTTGTTCCCAGTTTCCCATCATTGGACTGAATGGATAGACACAAACAATATAATTTGACTGAGTGGGGCGACATGAGAGGAGACTTCTTGAGATTGAAATTGTTTTTTGAGAAAATCTTCGCTGCTTGAAGTCATCTTGGTTTGAATGACCGCATAATTGTATGGCGTGAATGTTTAGATAAAGACAAAGTGTATGAGGAACCCTCTGAGAGCAGTTAAACACGTCTCTATGACAAATAGTTTGACACACGACAAACCCAATATCACCAGCTTGATTTGCAGTGAGCAAACCTGCGGCTTTAACATGTGTTAGCTCAGTAAACAACTTTCTTTTTGCTTTTTTTTGCCTTGATGAAATTCTCTTCTATCTGCCCACGAGGCACAGCAATTTCCTGCTTTTACATTTCCAGTATCGCTTTGCTTTGTCTGACTCAGTTTCTCATTAACGCTATCTTACTGTCACCCATCCCGATGTCTCTCTCTCACCTCCTTTTCTCCCTCTGTTAATACCCACAGGTGGCCTTTAAATAAAGCACTATTTTCAGCTGGTCCACTTCTTTTAAATGCGTTAATGATACTAGTGTTTAGAGCTTTTCCCAAAGAGAGCCAGAAAACTTTTCTCTTCTCCCCTTGTGATGTCACCTCTCTGCACTCCATTTCCCAAGCCTTTCTGTAATCCATCAGAGAGCTATCATACTGCTCTTCCCCCCAGCCTCAATAAATCCTCTTTCTCTCATCCCCCACCCCTCCTTCATTTATTTCTCTGTTTTTCCCACCCTCGACTCTTTCTCTCCATCGTTTCCTTGTACAGTCCATTACTCCACACTGGCTCTGCCCTCAAAGCGTCATTCTCCAATCTATGGCTTTGTTCGAAATTGCAAATGTATTACTCATAAAAGTACAACATCAAAATTAATATGTAGTGCGTTAGATAGTATGAAAAGATTGAATATGTAAGAAATACCCAGATGTTTATTATATTGGGACATTTTTGAAGTATGCACTGTGGCCACGCTAGTCATACTCAACCCCGTCATGATGCAATGCGAGTAGAACGTAAAATCGTCCTGGGACAAGCTTCAAACTAAAAATCAAACATACCCTTTTCAAAACAAAAGCATTTACACTGGTCTTTTATTAATATTTTGAATGCTTTATAAATAGGGCTCTGGTTTTGAAGTTAACCAGATGTTTTGTTGGTAGCACAATGGCGGGTCTCCAAAAATCTCTGAAATGTCGACATTAAACATGTTTCCACAAGTTTTATGGATCAAATGACCACATGTTGATATTGTACTTTGTCATTTCTCACTTAAAGTACTTTCAGAACTTTCAAAGGTGGTGAATCAATGGAGATATTTAGCCAGTCAGTGTGCTTCTGGTTTTTGTTGTTGTAGGTTAGAAATGCCTCTTGGGAAACTTGGAAGTAGAGGAGGCAGTAGCTCAGTCCGTAAGATGTTAGATTTTAAATCATTGCACTGAATAAACATGCTAAATATTCTACTCAAACATTTAAATAAAATGATTTAAGCTAACTTTGGTAAAAACTGTTTTTAATCAAAGTATTGATACTACACATTTAAGTGGTTTATGCAGAATCTTAAGAGATTAGACTGCACTGAGTGGTAAAAATGTGCATATATTAGAAGAAAGACTAATTATGTTCACACTGTTCTGCCTCATAACCCACTGAGGCAGGGATAAGCTGAAGCCCCTTCTATTGCCTCATGCTGTTCTTTCATCCAACCATCTTTGATACATGCTTATCTTACGCAATAAAACACAGAAAGGTCCCGTCCATTGCAGAATTAACAAAGGAATTAAAATTGGAGCAATATATATGACGGCACCGACCAACATAGAAATAGCAAGAACTTTGATAGAATAAGAGTAAGGCATTGTTTTCCCCTTCAGATTCAACATGCAGACTCTCGCTACCATGTACATATAATTTTTACATGTCTACAGTTGAGCTTTCTTTGTTATTTGGGTTCAGTATTCCTTTAAAAGCTTTCTTTACCCAATTCAGTTTGGATGGGTGGAGACTCATCTGTAGGATGTCTTGATATTTACACGCTGGAATGCAAATATTTAAGAAGTCCAAAAATCTATTAAATGTATTTAACTAATTGAGTGCCATTCACGTCTATAGGGGTTGCTAGGAGACAGTGTGACGCGAAGCTCTCTGGTGAATATCTAACTTGTACAATAATGTAGTGACCAACTGGTGCCATGTAGATGGCAGCAGCGCGCCTTTGGATGAGAGATCACCCATGATGGGCAGAGCTCAGAGGAAGAGGAAAGGAGTTTATGAGACAAAAAATGGCACTACGAGAGTTGATGCTGAAGTTCTCAACAGCTCACACTCGACCAGAGCATGTGTGGAACTAAGTGGACTATTGAGTGTTGTGATGGTAAGAGAAAATGATCAAAGAACAGGGCAAACGGTGACACTCGGCATGTCTGGGAGAAGGAGGAAGTTGCATGTGTGGAGAATGACGGGGGAGAGACTTGGAGGATGAGCAAAATACAGTAAGCAAACCATCCAACCAACCAAACCAGCTTTTTGTCACAAACTGGCAATTTGTGTGAAACTTGCCTCTATTCAACTGCTGATTACGGAAGAACAAAACAAGCTGGAAACAAAATATTCTTTTCTGATGAAAGCAGAGAGTCTAATCTTTCAGAATCAGATTTTAGACTTCAGATTGTCATAGTAAATAAATAAAATATTCTGTGGATCTTTAAATATCAGTCAAAATGCTCTAAAATAGCTGGCACTGAGGGGGTAGAAACTTTGAAAATGGCTGGCACTGAACGAGTTAATAACAAGAAAGTCTAATAACAAAAAAAAGGAATCTTGGAGAATACACAATCACAGTTATGTGCACAATATCTGCAACTAGTAACAAACCATTAGCTGCAGTGTGTAAGTTTTTTTTGTTTTTTGCTTTGTTTGGTCCATAATCCATAATAACCTTTGATCATATTGTAATTCAAAGTGTACTGAGGACACTGGATAGCTGCTCCTTCTCTTGAATACAAGAGCATTTTCAGCCAATCAGAGATCTTTCCACAGAGGGCTCCATGAGCTGTTTCGGGCATTACTATTGGCTGCTCGACTGCAGTCAATGCGCGTTCATGTTCCATCGGCAGAGTGCAGTGGCGGATATTCCGGTCCACATCGCAGCGTTAGCATAACAGCCCAAACATACAATGCGTGACCGTGGCTCAGGTGTTGGAGGGATCGTCTTCTGATCAGCAGCTCAGTCCCATTGGTGTGTGGATGTGAGTGTGAATGGGTGAATGAGCTGGTATTGTAAAGTGCTTTGAGACTACTTCAGTGTGGGCGAAAAGCGCTATATAAATCAAGTCCATTTACCATTTATTCAGAAGGAACGGACTCCACAGAGGTCTGCGTGAACTCAAAGCTTTGTGGCAGAGGAGGTTGCCGTGAGCCTCTCCCGGCATGTTTCTTTAAATACTGGTCAGGATCGTTTTCTAATAAGCAGATCTCTATAATCCAGCAAGGATTTAAAAAGGCATGCAAAAGTTGCTAGAGGAGGTAAACACATGTACGAGTGGAGGAAAGTCAGAGGAATCACGTCAGATACTCGTTTTCTGCTCAGTGAGTGCTTTAGCTTTGTGTGTTTCTGTGTGTGAGTAGGAGTTAAAGCTTATATATGATTATCTATTCTCATCACCTGCCAATACATCCTACATGTCCATCACTCTCCACCCAGGTTCCACACTCCCCTGCTTCTTGTTCCCTCTGATCAACCTGATCTTCCCTCACCACCACGCTCTCTAATCACCAGCAATGTTGAATAAATTAGACACAGGAACGGAATGCTGCCAATCAATCTGTCTTCTCCCATCAATTTTCACAGCTCAAAAGATGCACATCAATACCCTAAAGGCACGTCTGATTAAACATAAGCCTCCACACACTTAGACACACGGACAAACACTCTTAGACATGAATTTGTCCCTCAGCATTCTCCCATCACTCATAGAAACAGATGGAAGGAGTCACTGCAGCCGGTGGCAAACGGCTTCACTTAATTCACATTTTTCTGTGCGTTAGCAAATTACCTAGAACAAAAAGATGTTTGCAATAAAGCAAGAGCTCAAACACAGTGACATATGTTTATGCATGCAATTAAGGGAAAGTAAAGTGATACAATATTGTAAAAAACCTAGTCATTTGGCACTGAGCAGGTGCAATATGCAGCTCGTCTGTCGTTACTTGAGGATTCCTATTTAACGAGTGCTATACCTCTCAAAACGCCCTGCAAACCAAAGGTACTTAAATGATTCTATTAAAGACATTGAGCAGAGGTTACGTTACTGTAATTGAGTTGCTACCAGTGACGTGCCGTCAGGGGAGGCAGTGTCTACCCAAGGGTGAATTGATATTTTGATTATTTGTTTTAATTATAATATAATTATAAATTATTTATTTTTCCATTTCCGATAGCCTACAGTACCTATAAGTTTGAAAGTGTCCACATTTTGTGCATTTCATAGCACAAATGACTAAACAGCGCTATTTCCTGGAACAGCTGTACAGTCTCACTCCGCTGTAAGGCAGGAGGAGGCCACACCCACTCCCAAAAGCACGTTGCTACTCTGCCTCTGTTCCCATAGCGAGTTTTTACGTGTTTGTGCATGTGCAGTCAGTTCCCCAAGATGAAAACCCTTTACGTAAAAAGGCAGCCCTCTACGCTGCCTTTGAACGTAACCGCGCTATGCTAAATGCTATACGTAAGTTCACAGTGCATTACTGAATTGATATCAAGTGACCGCTGCTGCTACGTTCTCTAGCTAGTGGGCGGGATAACGCTACAGGCAGGATGACAGCGCTAGAGATGATAATGAATTTTTTTTTGAGGAAAAACGACAACTTTTAAAACATGGGAGACCAACACCTGAGCTACCAGACCTTCAGCAAAGGTAAGGTCAGAACATTGTTTGTATTTTTCACAGTGAAAGGAAGGATTCGCTTTGCGGATGCGCCTCACTGAGGTTGTTCCGAGTTGTTGTTGTTGAACTTTTCTCTGTGCTTTTGTGTTTCCAACACAAAAAACGGATGCGCTGCTGTGTCATGAGATATACTGTATCTTGTTGGGAGAGTATGGAGGCTATATTAAATAATTGTTTATGCTGGGTTTTTTCCTTCTTATTATGAATTGTATAATTTGATAAGCACATTGAGATGACTTTGTTGTAAATTGCACTGTACAAATAAAGTTGAATCAAATTGAATTAACACTTGCCAGCAGAAACATATGAAATTGTCATTGATGGTCTCGATTTGCAACGCCTTGCCTACCCAACCCTAGTGGTCACGGCATGTCACTGGTTGCTACTATAGGTGCTTGTACTTTTTTGAGTATATTTCTAAATCAGTAATTTCACTTGTACCTAAGTACGTTTTAAAAGAAGAAAAGTAATTAGTTACATTTCTACACCACACCGTTAGTGACTGAATTACACATTTTTGTTCTAAAATTATCACGGACTTTGTGGAACTATCCATCCATCCAATTTTAGACTAGCTTGTTCCTGTTTTTCAGGGTCGCGGGGGTCTGCTGGTGCCTATCTCCGGCTCACACTGGGCGTTAGGTGGGGGTACACCCTGGACAGGGCGCCAGGCCAATGCAGGGCAACAGAGACACAAACAACCACTCACACATTCACTCTGGTGGTTATTTTCTCAGTTGTAGAGTTCATAAATTTAGTTATACTAATTGAATTCATTGGTGTTATTTTATTTTTTTTAAAAATTGTACATTTTGACAAACCTTTTACTTTATACAGATGCCTTTGTGGGAAATAAATTAAGTTCCAATTGTGGGACATTTGGTCTCTTCCTTTTTAAGTTCATACATGAGATGTTTACTGTATGCAAGGGAACTGTGGCAAGATAATAAATATGGGGGGTTAAAGTAACTACATACTTTTACTTTGAGTACTATTTAATTGAGCTACTTTTTACTTGTACTTGAGTATTTTATGTATGACTTACTTGTACTTGAGTACAATTTCAATCAGGTAACAGTACTTCTACTTGAGTCGGATATATCAGTACTCTTAACACCTCAGAAACTCCATGGAAAAAAAGGGAAATTGGGCATTACCAAAGTAGCAGTTCATTGGTTTGGGGGTTTTTTTACACTTCATTTTTAAAATGTCTGACCCAAATTGCTCTATATTGACAAATTAGAGCAGGCTCTTAACCTGTCAGACTTAATCTGACTATAAATCACATCCTCATTTAAGATACTTGAAGCTTCCAAAGTACCAAATGTCAGCCATGACTTTAGAATAAGTATGCAGCCCAGAAAAGTTTCCTTTGCAGGGTTTTTGACGTCTGTCTCCCTGCTGTTGCCCCAGGTTGTGTTTGCTGTTTAAGAGCACTGAGATAGTGTTGACGGGGTTATCTGGGTTCCTCATCTGACTACCTCTGTGTCACTCATCATGGTGCAGTGACAGAACCCAGCAGGTACTGCCAAACCACACAGATATAAGCAGAGGTGGAGACACAGCAAAGGGAAGACTTTTACAATAATGCTAGATATCTATACATTCACTTGAACAAATGATTTGAGTTTTTAGTTGTTATGCTGCAAAAAAGTAGAACAAACTGCCAACAAAGCTGAAGTCAGCATCACATGTGAATAGGGATGTAACGATTAATTGTAAGGCAGTTAAAAATCGATTCATAGGTATCACGGTTGATATCGATTTTCTGAAAATTGAATCGCAGTACTTTTTTAAACAGCAGAGGGCGCTATATATTTATCCTTCTCTTGTCCAAATGCTGAGGCGGCGGGCAGAATCTGCTACTATTTTCTTTTTGGCCGCCTTCTACTCTTAAACATGTTCATAAATGATTCCTTACCCCTTTAGCACCGAAAGAATATCTGTAATATTACGTGAATATCTGTAAAAGTCATGTTTTTCTATTAGCTCTGTCTGCTAGCATAGCATCTCTTCTTCACTGCACAGAATTTCTGCATGCCAACTGACCACTGGGTTACCAGCGCCCTTTGCTGGTCCAAACAAATATCTGACGTAAATACAGGGCAGACTGTTTTTTTTTTAAAAAAGTCCAATTGTTAAGGCACAAAATACATTTTCAGTTGCACTTTTAAAAAGAAAAAGATCTATTATGCAGTTTTGCATTGTTTATTATAAAACCAGAATTTAAATTAATAGGCTTCTTCTTCATTTGTATTATTCCTTTATTTATTTAATTCAAGATTTATTTTATTCAAGATTTATTTTTAGTTAAATTGAATAGTTTATCAAGGGATTCTTTTGACAATGAAAAATAAAAGGAAAATAGTACAGTAGTTTCTAAAAAAAATGAAAGGAATATTTTTCAGTCATTCATATACAGTCTCATTTTGTAAAATAAATCGTGAGAGAATCGTATCGTGAACCCAGTATCGTGAATCGAATCTTATCGGGAGTTGAGTGAATCCCTACATGTGAACATTTTTAAATCCAATTCAAAACAACTATTTTTTCACTACTGTATATGACTGAGAGGGAGATTTTTAATCATTTTATTGTTGATTTTAATATTATTATTGATTTTTTGAACTGATTAATGTTTTCTGTTGCACAATAAATTGCCTCGTGTATGAAATTCACTATACAAACACATTTGCTTTGCCCTGCCTCTTGTTATTTAGTGTTAAGGTGATTTGAGAAATTGTTTTTTTTTTTAACGTTTTACAATAAAACTGACCTGAACAGCCAAGTCAGTTTTTAAAAACAGCTAACGTAAACAGAGTATGGCTTATGACGTGCCAGAAACAAGTGAATAAAACTTTATACCAGTTCGAGCAGCATTTCTACAAACAGCATAATATAATAAAAATTATTATTATGATACATCAATTTTATATAGTGCTTTTCTGGGTACTCAAAGTCACCTCTCCAGCAACCAGAACATTTCCAGGTTTTTTTGGTTCGCACCGGGATTTGAACCAGTGACCCTTCGGTTCCTAACCCATGTCTCTACGGACATTCCCATAAATGAAGTATTTATAGGAAATGTGCCTAAAAAATAAAGGCCTGTTGGTGCCCGATATGTAACAATGACCCGAAATGTAACAAGACCCGAATTGTCAATATTGTAATAAAAGCAGTGTACAAAAGTACATACAGTATTGTGCTTTAAGAAGCTCTACAGACGGCCTAGCTCACATAGCATAATATAGATACAGAAGGTGAGGTGGGGATGTAATGCATGTTGATGTGTGTGATACATTATTTACAATTTCCCACCTATTAAAGTTCTACCTGTGAGATCTGATGACTAATGTAAATGCTTTTATTACATTATCTTTAGGTGAGACACAACAGAAGAGTCAGGAAAAGGAAAATGAAGAGTGGCTAATGGGTAAATGTTAAGGAGGAGAGTGTTACACTTGGAGAGACTAACCTGTGTGTGAGTGGCCTTTACATCACATGGAGACCTTCAACAAGCAAGTGAAGTGTTTAAAGTGAACCCCTCAACAGCAATACGTTTAAGTCACTGACGATATGATTCAACCCTGCAGCAGCCATTAGTCATTGTTCACTCAACTCTCCCACAATCCACAGCGGAGGTTCAATGGACCGCGACGTTTTCCAGTAAATAACCAGAGCAGCAAAAGGAGAGTCGACCTTGTGAACGTATCTATAGTGTTTCAGTTCGTTCTCTTTTGTTCAGCTACATTTTTCTATTGTCCTTGTGTCCTTTTCCCAGAAAAATGACTACATTTTTTTAATGCTTCATTTTAGTTCACTCTAGAACTAGAAATAGTTTCATTTGGGTGATGATGAATAGAAGCCAATGACACTCAATTCAAACTGAATTACTCTCCAATAATAAATATCACAATCTTATTTTAAATGTTATGTTATTTCCTGTGGATTTGATTGATTTTGCAAACTTACACTCAAAAAAAAAGCAGTTTGACGTGCAGTTTTACTGCCAGGTGATGAAATTAGTTTATTAACTCAGTATTATTTCAGCAGAATAAAACAAGGCATTGATCTGTTGTGCATATTGCTATCACCCTCTTTTCAATTAAATTTTATCCCAATTGTGAACAGCTTTTTCCTTTTAAATTCATAACGATGATTGCTTATGCACACTCACAACATCGGCAACAATTCTTGCCAGTAACAGATTGAGGGCGAGTAAAATGAGTGCTACACAATGCAGCACAACGGTAAATGACACATCTCCTGCCTTTGCTTTGAGGCTTTTACTACAGTCATTAAATGCTGGGAAGAATTGGTATTTATGCAGCACATTAATGCAGAGAAGCATTTATATGATTGCATTTCAATAAATAAATGTGCTTTATCGTGCAAAACCAACATACCCGTCTCTCATGCAGACGTCTCACTCGACTTTGTCACCATCTCTAAGATCTTTGAGATATTGGGCCCTATTGTGGCGACTTAAAGCACACTGTGTTTAAACCAACTGCAAACCAGCTTCACATCAGTGTTTCACAACATTTTTTGTCTCATGTACCCCTCATTCTTCCTGTCTAAACACTAATACCCCTTAGTGCATGTTATGCATTGTTTAGTTGTGTCAGCAGGCTCGTCTGAACACTTTCCTGCATCTTCTCCAACATTAACCATAAATTTAAGCCTTTTCTTCTAATCTATTTCTGATGATTTAGCCCTTTTTTATTTTGAACTTTACCTTTTGATGTAATTTAAAGAGAGTTTGGCCAACAATTTATTATTATTGATGATGAGGAAAATGTCTATGTGCATGTAAATATTTGTCCTATAATGTAAGAAACTAAATGTTTCTGTGTACCCCTGGTTGGGAACCACTGATCTAAAACATGTGAATATAAAATAAATGGTAAATAGACTCAAATTATCTAACAATTTAAATGAGTCTCATTTTACATCAGCATTGTTTGTCTGATCAGTGCTAAATAACATTTGTAAACTGTATTAAAAAAGAGTGTTAGAAAAAAACAACACAGTCATGTGTTTCAGTCATGCACCAGCTTTGTAGAGTTTCTGTAATAGATCACCTCCTTGCTTGGTCGCTCTCTACCTGTTGTGAGCCAATGCAACAGAGTTGTCAATCAGAAGGATATTTTCAAATACATTCACCTGTTTTCTCTAATGTTTTCTGATAACTTGTCTGTGAGTCCGAGGCTGGCTCCCTACCATGCTGCCTGCCTGCTGTGCTCTCCATTCTGAATTCATATTTTGCACAGACGAGAAACACTCTTGCTTTAACATTATTAAACAATAAGATAGTAAACAGTGTGATTTGGAAAGTGTTTCTAACAAAAACAACCCACATTGGGCTGCTGCCACTGAATAGTGGCTATACCAGCCTGTCATTGCCTGATCCCGTTAGGCCTCTGAAGCTAAGCAGGTCTGGACCTGGTTAATAGTTGGATGGGAGACCACTGAGACATCTACAGAATATATGGATAGATGAACATGAACATGTGAATAACATTGTGTCTACCACCTGTCAATGGTGGTGGTGGGTAAAGCAGTCACTCCCACTTCACATCTGATTTAACCTTTTTTTTTTTTTTTTTAAATCAACACCGAGCATGTCGTTAGCAACATGGCTACTGATGAATACTGTAATTTCAACACTTCCTGGAAGCAGAGGTTGCTAAATGTTTTTTTTAAACAGTTTAAAACATTTTAATACAGAAATATTTTTAATTTATGTCTTATTAACATTCAACATAAATACAGAAATCTGGAAAGTAGAAGAAATACTGTAACAATCATAATGAACAGCTGTGACAAAATACATCTGAAAAGAGACTAAAACAACAGTTGAACTAATTCATTTGAGCCTATATTTGGTGCTCTTATTGTGAAAGGGCACGCACGCACACATAAGTCAATTTGAATGTAATCACAACTGGAATATAAATGAATTCACTTCCAGCATTTTCTTTGACTATTTTATATCTGTTTGTAATAATAAAGGATCTTGTCATTCGTAATCTCATATTTAATCATTGCTTAATTTTATTGCTGTACTGAGGCCTGTAAATCTCCTGATAAATCACACCCCACGCTGTTTACACCTCCCTCCCTTTTCTATTAATAACACTACTGTGCAGAGACCTTACTGTCACCAGTGATGTGTAGCACATCTTACAATGGTTTTGATTCCATGTCAGGTATTTGTCTCAGTATTTTCAGGTTTGACTGAGCGTTTTTTAATAGCTTTCACCGTGCTGATGTGATTATTTTTATACAGTTTATCATTCCAATTCGTACCCTTTCTGATATATTAAGTCTTTACAACAAATACTAATGTGTTTATGTTTATGTTAAGTACTTTACAGGCACTTAGCAAACAGCGCACCGCCTCAATCAGTCAAATCGGGAATCTATTCTTAAGATCTCCTGTCTTGTATAATCATATCACTTTGTCAATAATCATGCAATAAAACTGGCTGGAGATCAGAGTGCATTCTAAAAAAGAAAGAAGTCATGTTTTATTCAAACTGCTCCCAGAACAAGAAAACAAAGGTAGCAGAGATACAAAGGTGCAGGCTGCAAACTAGAAAAAAAAGAAAGAAAGAAGAAGAAGCATAAAACACGTGTAAAGAAATACTGCAAAGAGGTCTGTGTTCTACTTGTGTGGGTGCAGTATAGATGTCAGAGGTACTTACTGCACAGACTTAGAAGACTGAGACCTGAACTTGCTGAACTCGCCTGGAGCCGTCCACTCTGTGCCCAGCTGCAAGACAAAAGATGCAGGTCAGAGAAAGTGTAAAAGAAACACAAAAGGTCAAGTCAAAGAACCTTGGGAACCTTTTTAAAACTAATATATATATATATATAAACATCAGCTGACAAATTCCGATCATCCTCCATATTGAGAGCTCTGCAAATGAAAAGTAATTAGGAAAACTAGCAAATAAGCCCTGCAGCAACACAGAGAGTCAATCAAGAGGCAAGATGTGATAGAGAAAGTGAGCAAACACATGAGAGCTAATGACTATATACACATACAAAATGAGAAAAAAGGATTTCTTGCGAATACTATCTCCAAGAAGCCAGCTCTTCTGAGCCGTGGGGTTCCTGTTACGGCCCTTTGGTCAAATCACTTCCCATTCATTCCCTCAGCAAACCTAGTGACCTAATTAGGGCCCCCGCTGCTGCCTGATCCATAATGGAAAAAATAAAGCTGTGATCAAAGTAAGCAGGCGTTTAATGGTTTGTGCCAGCCAAATTTAGGTGTTTGAAACTGGTCAGAAAAAGGCTGTGATGGAGTCTGGTGCCAAATCACAAGAGCTCCTTCAGCTCATAAGTAGCTGCTGATCCTGTTGACAGCATGCTTCAGACATGCTAACATTAAACAAATGCACTCCAGACCAACCCCGATGACATGACAAATGAACAATGGAGCATCTGAAAATGCATTAAGGCAGGTGGAAAAAGCCACAATGGAAGCAAAACCTTAAAACTGGTCAGTGATGTCAGAGAACCAAACAGACTCATGGAAAAGCCTCCAAAAGTCTCTGTGAGGCAGTTAGAATGGGATACATTGTAGGACTGCTCTCAGACTCCATCCGAATGAGCTTAGGACAGGTGATCATTTAAACATCATGGTTTGCGTTCACAGCACAACTTCCGATCTGTAGCCTCTGGTGCAGTTGCACTTGAGGGGTTGTTACTGGAGCAGATCACTTCTCCAGGCAGAAAAACAGAAACCTGAAGAAGAGCCATTCAATTATGGGTCAAAGCTAAAGCTTAAGAGTGCGCAAAAACTTCTGTTTTCTCCGTTTGCCCTTTCACAACATTCAACAATGTAACAAGAAAAGGTTGCTGTGCTTTTGGAGGTTTTAATACTCTGTATTGTGCCGTCACCGATTCTCCTGACCACCCACCCTGTTTTTAGTCTTTGCCAAGCACACTTTGTGTTTACAGTGCACCTAATTGCTCGAGACTTCGATTGGGAACGCTCAGAGATCAGCAGAAACAATCGCTTTAGAATTTGTCTGTTTGATCCACTCTAGACAAACGCGAAGGACTGTCTCAGTAAACGAACCCTAGAGCGTTTTAACAGCTTTAGGGTCCATCAGTATGAATCCACCATCACTTTGAAGCCCACAGTAGAGTTTTACTCGGGCCAAAAAAAGAAGACCCGACCTGAGCCCAACAGAACACAGCCCAAACCCGCAGGGCCTGAATGAAGCCGATGTCTCTTTTAGCTGGAACCCATTTCAACACTATCACATCTATACGCGCGCATGTAGAATGATCCGAGACAAGTTTCTTTGCTCAGCTTTATTTACTAGCCACTTGTTCTGCACACAACTATAAACATGACAAGCAGCTTCATGTGCATCTACAGACGGTACGTACCGGTTTACATCAATGTGGTAACACGCTCCAGAATGAGTCAGCATCTATTTGTGCATCTCTCTCACGCTAACCAAAACCTGCCAGAGCCCGTGGTATAACAGAATCATAACAATCTGATCGCTAGAGCGAACATGGGCTCGTCCGTAAACGGTTGCATTTTCTGGTTCAATAAGCAGGAAGAGATTCAAATTCTGATGTAGCTGGTGTCATAACATAACCTAAGCCCAAGAGTGGACATGGGCTCATCTGTGAGTCGCTGTTTGCTTACCAATAAACGGGAAGAGATTCGTCACCTTTATAATAAGTATTGACTAGACCACTGGGAGTGAGGCCCAAGGCCAAGGCAGGCTGACCTGATAATACTGTATAATGTTTTTCTGCAGTCAGTGCCTTCTCCTCACCCTTCTCTGTCTTCTCTATTTCAGGTGTCGTGAAGCTGATGATGGCAGTTCCTGATCTGTGGTTCACGGCTAAACTAGTTTGGGACACTCTGATGTTCTATCTCTCTATCCTGTTCTGTTGGTCCTTCTGTCTACTAACCCCAACCAGTCAACGCAGATGGCTGCCACCTCTGAACCTGGTTCTGCTGGAGATTTATTCCTGTTAAAAGGGAGTTGTTTCTTCCCACTGTCGCTAAATGCTTGTTCATGTGGATCTTGTTGGGTTTTTTCTTTCTTAATATGAATTTAATATTTTGATAAGCGCATTGAGTATATTTCCACAGTGTAAATAGCATTTCCTGCATGTTCGCGGTTCTCGTGAGAATTTAAATTAAAAAGTGAGGAAAAGGGAGATGGTACACAAAGATAATGACGATCTTACAGCGTAATTAACTGAGCTTGTGACATTAAAAGCCTCTGATACAAATATTTACATGAGCTGACATTCTATTTTAGCATGATTTTTCTTTTGGAGCTGACTTTGATCTACTACAATAATACGTTTGATTCTATTTTTATTCTATGTAAACAGTGTTGGCTATCTAGAAATCATGTTTTCTTCCCTCACGCAGTAAGTGTTTTTCTCAATAAATAAATAAATAAATAAATAAATAATAATAATAATAATAATAATAATAAACTCCAGCATTGATCTAAATACAGTTTTCATCATCCTACACCAGTTAAATGTTCAGTCTTTTCACTCTGACACTAACTGATAACCTGTCAAATAGTCACTCCCACAGCTACAGAGCTGAGTTGGATATTGTAGTTTTGCCAAATGAACAAGAGACACACTACAACACATCAACTGCCACAGGGACTATCTGCACAAACTGTTTGCTCATTGGTCTATTGCTCACGCCCGCTGTACGATATTAACAGATTGTTCTGTCACTACACAGTGTGTATTGATTATACCCCCATCGTGCCACGCGACCCATATGATACTGATAACACAAGCATAGAGAAACAAATTAGCATGTGTAAAAAACCCCCAGTACAGTGTAGTACAAAGGCACACACAAACCCAGAAACTCGTGTGTTCATTCCAGACTGATGGAGCACACAACTCTCACGTCATGTATGCTGACCGACTAAATATTTGATGAAATCCTTTTGAGTCACTTTACAAGGCTGTAGTCTATATTCAAGACATAAGATATTAAATTCCAAAAACAAAAAGTTTAATTGTAATAATGTCATTTTTGTGGCCATTTAATATCAGAATGCAATTAATCATTGTGTCAAAAGTGCAACAAAAAAAGGTCCCATTTTAATTCACATTGCTCTGAAACAAATGAAAAACTACTCACTTTTTTTTATAACTGAATTACTTTACTCATCAGACTTAAAAAAAACAGTCTTATAATGATAATGTCCCCATCTAGAGATTATTTAGGTGTAAAAGTAGATTATCTAATTATTACTACTGATTATTATTGGTAGATATCATATCAACAAATTGCTGTTATAAAGTTCAAACCAAATACTCAAAATTCAGGAAAATACCAACAGCAAGATTTATGCAAATCTGTGCTGTTTTCAGCACCCAAACACCCTTTACATGACTGATTGAGTCAATAAAGGATCACAAGGTTTTTCATCATCTAATTTGTCTTTGAGCGTCTCACATGTAAATACACAAACTGCGACAAGATAAGATGAAAATCTGAGTTTGTTTTTTCGTCTGCTCATTTCTGTTGGATGTAAAGCCTCAGGATGTATATAACAGCACTGATCACAGGCTTAGCAACCAGAACAAGGTGTTAGGAAAAATCCAAAGAAAGCAGCAGATGTATTCTCAGGTGCAAATGATGTAGAGATATACCACACAATATAACGCACAGGTCATGGACAAACACACAAACACTCTTTTACTGAGATGAGTCATTGCATACTGAGCACACCATCAACTCACCTCAATAAAAAAGAAGTATCCTCGTGTTTTATGGGGCAGCATGCACGGAAACACTCAGAATCACTCACTGATATTTGGTCATACTTTGCCATTGCCTCAAACACCCCCAGGTTTCATTACTCATTATTTGAGAACACAAACCATCCATCTTTGGTACGAAGCCCAGGGGATGCACAATATTAGATTTTTGAACAGTATCCAATATTTTATAACCCATTTGGCCATTAACCAATACGATGCCAATATTCCACCAACACCCCCATCCCCCTTAAATTTAAAATTTGAGTGGTAAAAACTGCATTTTCATAAGATCCAAGCATTCTTTGTCGTAGCTATATATGAAGACAATAATCAAATCTTTTCAAAATTGGTAAATTCAGTGAATAATTCCACTTTAAGATGGCTGAGTCAAGCACTCCTGCAGTCTGCTCCACACACAAGATGGTGGCACTTAGTCATGCCTCTCCACATGTGATGAGGCGTCTACATACTGCCGATACTGAAAACATAGTGCATCACTAACAGAGAGCGTAAATATTGTATGTATGTAGGGCTGGGAGATTAGGACCAAAACTCATAACTCAATATTTTTTTTTTTTTAATTTTTCGAAAGTTTTATACATAAGGCTGACATTATGCTATCATTATCTGTCATTAGCATGAGTAAGGTGTCATGAAAGCTGTCATTAAGCTGTCATTAAGTGTCGTTCGCTAATTTATGACACCTTTCGTTAACTTATGACACCTTTGGAGCTATGTTGGCATTTTTTGGGTTAGGTGGAGTGATTTAGTGGGGTTAGGTAGAGTTATGTTTAGGGTTAGGGTAAGGGCCTTCATGGCACCTTATTCATGCTAATGACAGTTGTAATGTCGTAATAATGACAGAGTAATGTCAGCCTTTATGTATAAAACTTCAAGTAAAGTATAAATCATTATATATATTTTTTAACTCCATAAAGTCACACCAGAAAGACAATTCTGGGTTAAATTTGCTTATGCAAAAATGCCACACAGGCTTATTCAATATGTGCGACTTTTGACTTTCTCCTATAAAGGACAGCATGTGTGAGTGAGGTCTGTTGTGTGGCTTGTTTAGGGGAAGGTCTGGGTTAGAACACACTCAGTAATTCATCTAACTGTGCTTTTCATGCAGTTCTGAGAAGAAGCGAAAGCAATAACTCCTAAAACGAGTATGTTAACTCATTCAGTGCCAGCCATTTTCAGACGTTCTACCCCCCTCAATGCCAGCCGTTTTTGAGCATTTTGACTGATTTTAAAGACCCACAGAATATCTGTAATATAAAGAATTTGTTCCTGGCTCGTTTTGTGCTTTTGTAATCAGCCGTTGAATAGAGCAGGTTTTATACAAATCTGCAGTTTCAGAGCAAAAAGCTGAGAAAAAAGCCTTTTTCCAAAAAAAACCCTGTCAGTGACTTTAAAGCTATTTTTTTTTGCTTTAGTGACAACTCTAACATCTGAACATTGTTTCCTTATATAAAACAAAAAAAAACAAAAACACTGTGACCAGGCTTTTGATGGCAAAACTATCATTCATTTGCTATGGGTCAGAGTTGAATGGATTTCTTACTGTATTTTGGCATTCCTCCAAGTTTCTCTCCCGTCAGTCTGCACACACGCAACTTCCACTTCCTCCCAGACATGTAGAGTGTCACTGTGTTCCCCGTTCTTTTTATCGTTTTATGTCACCATCGCCACACCATGAGTTCCACACATGCTCTGGTCGAGTGTGCGCTGCTGGGAACGTCAACTCTCGTACGTAGCGCCTCGTAAACGCCTTTCGTCCTCTCCTTCTTAGCTCTGCTGAGCATGGATGATCTCTCATCCAAAGGTGCGCTGCTACCTCCTACATGTCACCTATTATTTTGCTATCTGGCTTTTAAACAAAATCCATGGGATGGTGCTTTTTGAATTCCCTTTTGCTTTAACCAGAAAATTATCCAGTTAAGAAGGTCGGATGTGTGCCCTATGTAGAAAAATAAACGACCTCACACTAAAACAGGCAATGACTCTTCCATTTTATGAAAATGCCTGGTGCAAATTTGAAAGATAATGGATGAATAAAAGATGGATTATAAGTTTGACAGTATTAAAATAACTTATAAGGACACAGTAAAAGCTCTCCACCTACACTATATAGTACATCTTAAACATTTATGTCGTGTCAAAGCACTTTGAACAAGGTCAATATCAACCATTCTAACACACACACAATCAAACGAAAAAAGTGTGCAGGCTGCTCGTTTTCTATCAAACTCACTTGAAGCCCATTATCTTATCCAAGGACACATCTGATGCTGGATTAGTCTTCAGGGAATGAGCCGCTAACCTTATGATGTGATGGACAGCGCTCTACCACTTACAACACAGCTATTAGACAGGATGGCAGCTTTGGCATGACAGAGTTCGACGCCTTTCAGGTTATAGTTAGTGATTTATTCAGTTTCATGCGCTGCTCCTATAGATAATATATAATGTTGACAAAGCTGAGGAGGCACTCAGTAGCTCAGAGATCACAGTCAAAGTGCTGTGGAGGACAAACATCTGTTGTTCTGCCACAGGATGAACCGAGCCAAAAGTTTGGTAGCACGTTTAAACTGAAGCTTTTTAATAAGGAAAGTTAACTTTTCTCCTTCATGAAATAGATTCAAGCTTTCTTTTTAAATTCAAATAACTTGTTTCTACTGGCCTTGCTTCTGAGAAAGAAACACAAGCCTTTGTGCTGAGATCAACAATGATGTCTAATGTAAGGTGAAGTCACTTCTCTTTCAAATGGTGCTTTTTCTTTCCGATCCCAAATAATCTCACTGGAAAATGTCCACATATCTTCCATACAGCTGGACACGACTTTTAAAGTCAATGGATTTCGATTGGAAGTAACTTTGTATATCGCAATTTATTAGAACATTTTTTCCAGAGTTAGGATTATGGTTAAAGGGATTCTCCAACATTTTTACATGTTTGGCCTAAAATCTTTGAAATGTATTCATTAGAAGATCTATGTCTAACAAAATGCATTATTGTAAACCATGTAAATTTTTTCCTTTTTAAAAATGGGACTACTTTATAGTTTAAACGCCTGTGTTCAGCCATCTTAAAAATCATGTGATTGATGACGTCACAGGGCACCACTGTCTGTAAACATCCCATTGTTTTCTCTTGGAGTGAACCATTCAGCCTGCTTTTTTTTTTTTTTTTTATCATTTAGCAGCTTTTTAGGGCAAAATGCCAACATGTGCTGCTTGTCATTGCTTTAAATATTTAGGAAAAGGTAAAGACAACAAATGTAACCCTCTTTTGTTTACCAAAAGAGGATCAAAACAGTTGTGACCAAAAAACAATCTGTGACTACAGCTGGCGACAGTTACACATCTGCAATGTCATAGTATGAATGACGCAAAGAAGCACTCTCCTAAGGCCCCTTAAACAGTGTGCGGCTGACACTCTAGTGGCAGAACTTAGCGAGTATATCACGGACTGTTGAAGACACACAAACCCTGAGGATAGAAGGACTACCACTACCAAAGTTACTGTTAATGTGTTTCTGAGGGTGCAGAGGTCCTAGATTGCTAAGACTGTTGTAAATAAAGAGACTATATCCCATTGACAGATATCGGTTTGCTATTCATTTCAAGCAGCTCCACACAAATTTGTGACACAGCACGAAAAATAAAGTATTTTCATGAAAACCTTCCCACACCATGGGCATACGTGTGTGTATTTGTGTTTGTATGTGTGACCTACAGTGACGTGCAGTCAGGGTAGGCAAGGTAGGCAGTGCCTACCCAAGGATGAATTGATATTTTGATTATTTGTTTTAAATATAAATTATTTATTTTTCAATTTCCACCTACAGTACCTATAAGTTTGAAAGTGTCAGCATTTTGTGCTTTTCATAGCCCAAATGACTAAACATCGCTATTTCCTGGAGAGACGCTGCACGGTTTCACTCCACTGTAAGGGAGGAGGAGGCCACACCCCCTCCCAAAAGCACATTGCTGCTCTGCCTCTGTTCCCATAGCGTGTTTTTGTGTGTTTGTGCATGCGCAGTCAGTTCCCCAAGATGACAACCATTTTTGTAAAAAAGCAGCTCTCTATGCTGCCTTTGGACATAACCGCGCTATGCTAAATGCTATACCTAAGTTCACAGTGCATTAGTGAATTGATATCACGTGACAGCTGCTGCTACTTTCTCTAACTAGTGGGCGGGATAACACTACAGGCAGAATGACACCGCTAGAGACGATAAAAAAACTTTCTTTTGAGGAAAAACGACAGCTTTTAAAAGATGGGAGACCACAGCCTCCATCAAAGGTAAGGTCAGAAAATTGTTTGTATTTTTTACAGTGAAAGGTAGAAAAGGATGGATTGGCTTTGTGGATGTGCCTCACTGAGGCTGTTCTGTGTTGTTGTTGTTGTTGTCATTTTCTACGTGTTTTTGGGTTTCCAACACAAATAACGTATGCGCTGCTGTGTCATGAGAAATATCTTGTTGGGAGAGTATGGAGGCTATATTGACTAATTGTTTATGTTTCTTTAATGGTGTTTTACAATGTTGATTTCGTTTGATTAACACTTGCCAGCAGAAACATATAAAATTGTCATTGGTGGTCTCAATTTGCAACGTGCCTACCCAACCCTAGTGGTCACGGCACATCACTGGTGACTTACTACTCATACCTGCCAAAGTAGAACTGATATTGATATTTGTTATAAAACTTCTTATAACGAAACCAACGAGAATCAATAAACATAGCTCAACACTGATAGATAACATCTTCACAAACATACAAAAATCAGATCTAACCAATGGAATATTAATAAATGACATCTCCGACCATTTACCAATATTTACAATAATTAATACTAACGACAACATCCACCCAGAAACACACGAACTAATAACATACAAAAGACTGGAAGGAGAAAAACAGCTAGAAAACTTTAAACAACAGATAAGAACAGAAACGTGGAAGGAGGTTGTTACAAAACAAGATGTGAACAGTGCATATGACACATTCACAGACATAATAACTACAATATATGATGAATGCTGCCCGTTGAAACAAATAACAATCAAACGTAAGACAAACACAATACCATGGATTGATGAAAAATTAGCAAACGCATGCAAAAAAAAAAAAAATACATTATATAAAAAATATCTTAAAGACAAAACATTGAAAACAGAACTACAATACAAAAAATACAGAAACAAAGTCAACACTCTCCTAAGAGAAAAAAAAGAGAATATTATGAAAAACAATTAAAAGAGAATAAAAACAAAAATCAAAACTTTGGGAAATTATAAACTCCATAACTATGCGTAAAAGCAAAGAGGAAGCCACAGACCACTCTATAATAAACAACTTAAAGGAATACAATGAGAAAAAAATCGCAGAAGAACTTAATAATTTCTTCATAAATATTGGAATGGAGACTGGGAGAGGGATCTATCAACATCCAACACTTAAATGGAACCATTTTGACAGTGAGAATACAGAGAATGATAAGTATTTAACACTAGAAGAAGTAACGGAAGCAGAGGTGAAAGCAATCATTACAACCTGTAATTAAAAAAAATCCAGAGACGTTAATAATCTAACTATGAGTCTACTAAAAACTATAACAGCTGAGATAACCCCACCGCTAACATATATCAGCAATCTCTCATTCAAAAATGGTATTTTCCCAGACCAAATGAAAATCGCAAAAATCAGACCGATCAACAAGAGTGGAGACAAACGAGATTTCACCAATTAACGACCTATATCAATATTACCGCAATTATCAAAAATTCTAGAAAAACTGTTCATGAAAAGGCTGGACAAATTCAAAGAAGAGAATAATGTATTACATGAAGGCCAATATGGGTTCAGAAAAGGACGTTCAACAGCAATGGCTGTAACTGACATCACGGAAAATATAAGAGATGCATTAGAAAATAATTTATTTGTATTCGGCATTTTTTTGGACCTTAAAAAAGCATTTGACACAATAAACCATGATATTTTGGAAGAAAAACTTCAAAACTACGGCATTAGGCACAACGCCCTAAACTGGATTAAAAGTTATATGAGAAATAGGAGACAATATGTTGACTTCGAACAAAACATATCAATATGCCAAACCATACAATGTGGTGTGCCACAGGGTTCGATTTTAGGGCCAAAACTGTTCATTCTATATATAAACGACATTTTCAAAGTCTCAAATTGCCTCAAACTAACTCTGTTTGCAGACGACACAACCATCCTATGCTCAGGTAAAGACATTAAAACTCTAATAGAAATGACAAATGAGGAACTAGCAAAAATCCAAACATGGCTCAATGTAAATAAACTAGCCCTAAACGTCAGCAAAACAAAATTCATCAGTTTTGGAAATAAAAAAATAACAGAAGACATTAGACTGAAACTAGACATGGATATAATTGAAGAAGTAAAAGAATATAGAGCACTAGGAGTGTGGATAGATGAGAAACTGACCTGGAAAAAGCACATATAAGTAGTTAAAAACAAAGTTGCCAAAAGCAGCTACATCCTATGGAAATTACAACAAATACTACATACCAAATCACTGAAGACAATCTATTTTTCCCTTGTTGGGTCACATTTAAATTACTGCTCTGAAATCTGGGGAAACACCTACAAAATGTATCTTGAACCTTTATTTAAACTTAAAAAAAGCAATTAGAATTCTATATAAAGCACCACACAACGCAAACACAAACGAACTATTTGAAAAGGCCAAATACCTAAAACTGCAAGAAATAATACACTACAACACACAAATTCTCGCATTTAGGGCCTCACTTAAAACACTCCCATATCAAATACAAAAACGTTTCACATACAAACAAACTGCTTATGAACTAAGACATAGGAATGTGCTTATACAAGAAAGGGTTAAATCTAACATTGGAAAATACAGCACTGTCAATAGAGCTATCACCAGCTGGAATAACCTTGAGGTAGAGACAAAACAAGCTGCAAACTTGACTAGATATAAAGAAAAAACTCGGAACACATTCTTACACGAATACGAGATCAAAACATCAAACGAGAGGGAACTTATCAACTGGTCAATGAACACAATCGACTCAATCTTCACGAACAGAAGATCACAACAACATGAACCAGCGTGTCCAAAAGAGACATTCCCAAGTGGTTACGTCATGGATGGAAAGGGAAAAACCCAAATGCTGTGCCTCTCAATACTCTCAGTGGAAGATGTGGATGACACGACTACAGATGAAAATAAATCCTACATGAAAAAGGACAAAAAAAAAAAAAAGAAAGAAAGAAATTGTGTTCAGAACAACCTAAGACTGTTTGACCAGAGATACTAGCTTTGATGTAAATTTTCTGTGTTCAAAACAGGGGACGGGACTTGGATAAGCAAACTGCTTCTCTCGTCTCCTTGTTCGGCATGGACAAAACAAAACAAAAAAAAAAAAAAGGAATAACAAAACTTCTGTGAATGCAACCATGTCGGAAATAAACTGAATAAATAAAATATTTCCCGCACTGTGAATGAATCATTTCTTATTGGGCTTTGTGTGTAGTGCAATCTGCACGCTCTCTCTCTCTCTTTAAAATATCTTCTTGGAAAAGGTTTACTGTCAATTAGGATTGTGTTGGTGCATGGTTAATTCTGCTACAGTCATTAATGTGCACCCCAAATTAGAAAAGGTTTGGATGAAAAGTCATATCAATACCACAATTAATAGAGTGCATACTTTTGTGGCCATTAATGTTGTAAGTAAATTTGAGAAGCTTTGAATGAAAACCACTCAAGATAAATTAATTCTAGTTGAAATGTTTTTCCCTGTAAAAACATCCATTTCCACCAATGTAATGAATATGTACCAATGGCTCAAGGACAAACCTTAGATTTTTATCACTGGAAAAGTTTTCCAGAAGATTTTTGATTTGGTAATGACCTAATATACAGTACATGAAGTGAGTACTGCAAAGGGCAGCAGTAGAATTAATAGTTTCCTGAGAAACTTTCTGAGCCTGGCAGAATCTTTTTCAACCTCTGAACGCAGCATACTAATTAGGCAAAAATACGTTGCTACGTTCAGGTAATTCTCTTAGCAACGAGTGCAGGGTTTGGATGGTTTGGTTTTTCCCCCTCCTTCATGTCAGTTACTGGATTTCATTTGATTCTGGCAGAAACTCAACCTGCAGGCACTTCAAATGTACCTAAGTCAAGTAATCCATCACAGTTGCTTTCTTGTCTGTTTTCATTGTTATCAAAGTTAATGTTATCACAGAGTGGTTACATCAGTGTTAGAACAGTTTGAATGAAATGTTCTTTACAATCTAATGTAACCACAACAAGTATTAAAGCAGACACAGACAGGCTGCTCACTGTGATGGATTACTGATCTCAAAATGGCATCAACATTTAAACTGGGGAGAATTTTGTGTTGGCAATAGAGAAAAGAGAATTTTAAAAAAATAAATAATGGTAGGGTGACAGTAGAACAATCTGTGCAATATCAAAAATGATATTTTCACCTCATGTTTGTAGTGATGCAGCTTCCCTGACCGACGTCATCCCTTGGCTAACGACTTGCACCGGCAGTCACATTGTTTCAAAGGCTAACCACAAAAACGCTGACAGGAGTCTCCATGGAAATGCCACTGGAATCGTTCCGCTCACCAACTTTTGTCCCAACACGCTTATACATCTCATGGCAGCAGCACCTTCTATTTTTAGCCACTTTAGTATCCAGGACGACATCCCTGCAACAACTCGCTAACAGTTCTCTCCAATAATGAGTCTATTCTGAATCACACTGTGAATGGAAGACGCTGAACAGGAGCTTAATGCGTGTAATACTTCTTCATATTATACCCACTGCGCATCTTTATAATGTATACATCGTGACTGAGTGCAGAAATAACAGGTATATATAGAAGATGGATTGTAAATTAAATTTGTAATCTTGCATGAAGAATGCGTGGGATAGATATTTGTCTTCATATATTTGTTTCTTTGAAGATCAGTTTTAAAGACGACTCAGCATTAAGCCTGATTTTCAGCTTAACAGAACGCTGAACTGGTGATGTGTAAAGGACACAAGCATATTCACTCGATTCAATGACAATAAAAGCAAGACTTTTTGGATAAACGCCTTGTCAACTTTTCAAAAATAAAACCCATTAAAACTAGGAGCTAGTAGCAGAATGATGATAACTGCGGATGTGCTTCACATTCTGTTACAATACAAGGTTGAACATTTTCTCTGGACAGGTATTTGTAAGGAGTCAGTCTACCCATAGAGCAGCTCAAACACAGCGTAACCCCAGGTTTCCCTTCCTCTTTTTAAATTTTTCAACAAGGACATTTTTATCAGTGAGGGCCGTGACAGCTCTGCATGACTTTTATTCGATTGCAGGGCAGAGGGTGCTTCAAGGATAGATGGAAAAGGGAAGCAATTTTTCACAGCGTGTTCAACAGAAGGTTTTATGACTTCTGTATTCTGAGGTAGGCGTTCTGAGTAAGTGATAGGGTGACTGTTGGGTCGGTGACTTAAGGTGAGTGGGTCATTACTAAAGACACTTGGGGTCAAACTGCTCACTGTCCCACCGGTGGCTGCAAGGTTGAGCTCAAAAGGCTTAAGCAGTTGACTGATTAGGACTTGGTGAACTTATTAGCTGTAAACATTCCAGCATTGAAGCCAAAGCCAGTATGCCTGAAAATCTTTTACAAGATTACAGTTTTCATCTAAAGCGACACACAACCTGAGCAGTTAGGGTTAAGGGATCTGCTCAATATCTCACAGTGGGGACAAGGTTGGATTCGAACTGGTGATCCTCTGGTTACAAGCACGCTTCCTTAGCTCTTAAAAGGTAAGTCTCAAGGTATGCCCTATATCTGTCATGTTGACTTTAGCCAGTTACAGTCACATTAGCACATTTTCTTTTGTGCGTTCGTTCACATTACAAATTTTCTTAATTCTTATTTTTTATTTGGCACAGTTTGAAATAAATAAACAATAACAACAATGGACAGACACAACAATAAGCGATTACATTTTATAAAACATGCCAGGAAAACCCAAAAAAACCTCATGGGTCTTGATAAGGAGCGCTCCCAATATAACACTTTAACTAAAGAAAAGAAAAAACAATAAAAACAGAAAAAGGTATCCAAGGCACAAAAATATATGAAACAGGGCAGATAAACAAATACAGACAAAAATAACAGCTGTAGTAAGTTTTTGATAGAAATGTTAAATGACCTTGGGGAAAGTTGGACCAGGTAAAGAGGATGAAGAAGATGAAGTGAATTCCATGTGGGACCTCTAGATCAGGGGTCTCAAACTTATTTTACCTGGGGGCTGCTGGAGGCAGAGTCTTCCGATTACTACTTGGTATTCTTTAAAAGGTAAATAAACCCGTACTTAAAAACCGTAAAATGTTTTGCTTAGAATCCTTACTAAATGTATGCTGAGCTCACCGGCACACAGTATTTTAATATGATTTTGCCATTCACTAACATTAAACTTTCATATCAGGGTGGGGGCTACAAAATATCATCCTGCGGGCAGCGAGTTTAAGACCCTCGCTGTAAATGTTATTTTAAATTGTGATGAATTGCGAAGTGAATTGGGGGGCAAAGTTCAGATACAATATTTATGAAACTGATTATTGGCTATAAATAAATTATTAAAATGCAATTCTATCAGATGTTGGAATTAAATGTGACCCTGAAGTGACCTATCCTGAGGAAATGCGTGACCAGGCAGGCACATACTGTGTTTACAAAAGTAGATATGGAGGCACTTCATCTCATATAATGAAGTTAGGAAAGTAGACTTCCTTGCTTATATTGTCTAACTTTCCTAGACTATAAAAATGTTTTTGATTTCTGCCTTATTGTCAAAACACATATCCATGGTCACAGGATAAGATATGAATAAGTGTAAAAATAGGCAAGTTATATAATTCAGGTTTCTTTAGCTGTAAAAGGCTTGTTGCTAAGCAATGCTTTTTAAACCCATGGAAATAATTTATAGTTTTAGAAATTCAAATTCTGCAGCTGCCTAATAAGTAAACCTCTGCTCAGCTTAGTGCTTACCTGTCCCACGTAGACCAGCAGACGGGCGTTCAGAGGACTCTCATCAGGACTCAGCCAGAACTCAGAGTTATCATCAGACGATACGGAGAACTGAAAATCACCTGGAGCGGAAAAGTGAGATCAAAGTCTGCATTCGTTCAAGTAGATATGTGTGATCTCAAGTGAGTGGAAAAAGATGGGACGGTCTCATGAAACTATATTTGGTGTGAAATTTACCAAAAGTGTGAGCCCTAAATTGCCTCTGGCAGTGATCAGCCAAGCATGACTCACTGAAGGATGACTTACTGGGTTATAAGGATTTACAAAAAGCAAGAGCAAATAAATGCACAAAATACATAGCACTGCCCTAAAATAATAATAATGATGGGCAAATATAAAAATGAAAATTGGTTAATCACATCATTATCTGTGATTAACTCTTGACTGACTTTGCAGTCGCAAAATTTATTTAATAAACAGTGTATTTTTTTATCTTCTCCTTGGAGTTTGGGTTACCATCTGTAATACTCTACATAAATTTCCTCCTTGGGGATTAATAAAGGTAATCTTACCTTATTTATTCAAAATACACTGCAAAATATTAAAGTGGCTTAATGTTTGGTTACACTAAACAACAACAAAAAGGTGAGGCTTAAAAAAAAAAAAAAGCATTTCCTTTACCCAATAGAAGTAAAAATAATGTTATCAAAATGATATCAAATGCAAAAAAAAAAAAAATCATTTTTTTGCAATTTTATCTTCAATTGTTTACCAAAGGTGAGCACATACTATTTAATTAGGCTTTACAGCACAAGTTGCCATCAATAAATGGGTTTTCAGTCTAGTTCGGACTGGAGCTTTTATTATTTGATTAGGGAAAACAAATTTTTAGAATAAACTAAGAGAGAGTACATGATAAACACTTCAACACAGAATAAGATGGCATAATTATAATCATGTAATCATAAATTACAGCCTTGTCTCCTCAGGCTCTTACACTATTGTGATTGTGTTCTTAAAATAAATGTGCACTGTCAAACATTATTATTTACACGGAAAATGTAAATTTAAGTTATGCTTCTCTTTTTGCTAGTCATTGCCTTGGTGAATTGTGTAAAAGCTCCTCTCCTGTTTTTATTTGACTGTTAGCCATGCAAGCACATTGCTCAGCTGGAGCAGCCACTGTGTCGAGTGATGTTGATAAAAAAAAAAAAAAAAGCCTGAAAAAGAGTTTTTTATTCGTGGGTTATATATGTCAGGATTAGCTTGGAATATTTTTGGAAGATGTGCTGTTAAATTTAAAGAGTGGGAGGTTGGATTCAGGAACATATAGATGGAAATTAAAGCTTATTACAGACTGTAAAAAGCATAATTTACAAAATGACAAAATACATCATGTAAATCCAAATTTAGTCTAAACTTTAAATGTATTTGTTTTTCGTGGAATCAAAATGTTAATCAATGAGAGTCTAAATATACTTGTTTGAGGTCAAACTGTGGCACTGAGGAGTGTTTGACCTTTGAGATTCGCTTTGGCCGCTACCAGGAAGCTACACGGGGGAATCAAAATGAGCAGCAGGCCTAATCTAATTAATAATAATAACTTCATATTCTGCAATTTGTGTAAGGCCACCTAGACATGAAAGCTTCTCAGTTTCCATAGTAACTGGACTAGTGGGCAAGGCCCCAAGAGGACCACAAAGAGATTTAGTCAGCTTCGGTAAAAAAAAAAAAAAATGTGAATATGAACACATTAGAAGATCTCGGTGCTTATAAACGACACATGCTTTAAGTGCCTTGGCCTCCAATGTGGAGCAGACTAATAAAATGAACTAATTACCGTCTCTGTATGGGTGAAGGAAGCCAAATATTCTCAGACCGTAGTTCTTCCACTTTGGAGCCACAGCCAGTTTCTTCACAGTGGTTCTGCTCTGGAAAAGGAAAAAGAAATGAGCCGTTAACATTTGATAGATCAAATTGGCACCAAAGCACTTAAAAAAGCTACTAGTGCTTTCATGACGAAAGAGCCAAAAGTTTTCAAGAACTTCAACACTTTGCACCGCACACAATATACCCTGTGATGGATCTCGCATTTTGTTTCACACTATATTCATTTTGCTTTCAAATTTCTCATCATTGCATGCTATAATTGCGTTGATGTCTATTTGCAGTTTTACAGCATTAAATCCATTATAAGTCTAGACTATCATCTGTTCAGTACAACTCTTCCTTGGGCCAGCAGTGCACAGAAGGTTAATAGCTCTGCTGCCTGTTTTTGTTTAGTTTTTATTTTACATCAAATGACAAGATTTTCTTTGTGGCGGCCTCAGGAGTCTGTTCATAAGTGTTTAACAAGAAAAGTAGCATTCTGTGTTATACCGACACAGCTGCTAGTAAAGAATAAAAGGCACCTTGGAGCTATTAGTGACTGACAATCAGTACAAACCAATGTGCACATCTTCAACAGCTATGCAACAATGACGAACTAAAGGTGATTGTGTAGGATAGGCCTACAGTGTAAAATATTTCACTACACAACACTTGTTTCAAAGGTAGCAAAAGTTTAAAGCTGCTCCAGACAATAATATCTTACAGATAAAGACTTGGGCTGTGTTCGAAATGGCGCACTGCATACTACACACTACAAACTCAATAAGTATATACTGTCTACGATATACTGTAAGTATGGTTTGGAGGATTAGGATAATGACTGTTTATTTTGAAAAGGCAATGTTTGACTTTTAACTTGGAGCTGGTCCAAGGACCATTTTACATTCCACACGTAATGCACCATGGGGCAGTTGAGTATGACAAGTGTGCCCACCGTGCATACTCTCTCATTTTCACTCTTATCATACTATCTAATGTAAACACACTACACACTAATTTTGATGTCAGACTTAGTATGAGTAGTACGTTAGTATGACATTTTCAACACAGCCATTGTGTAGGTCTCATAGATCAATAAACCTTTTTTGTCCAACGTACCCCTTATCTTTTCTGTCTTAAGGCGAGTACCCCTTTATTTTGTTAATTTGTGTCAGATGGCTCGTCTGAAAGCTTCACTTCACCATTTTAGGTGTTGATCTTCACCTTTTATTCTGTATTTTAAAGAGTTGTGCCACAATGTATAATCGGCAGATAAAGAAAATGTCTGTGAGTAAGCGAAAATTTGTCTCATCATTTTAGAAAAATAAATTGACAAATGTTTCTGTGTACCCCCTGAGGGTGTGTTGAAGTACCCCTAGGGGTACACGTACCCCTGGTTGGGAACCACTGTCATAGACGGATGATTGAAGTGCTTTTACTTCATTCTTGCAGTGATTTATTTTGTTGGCCCCCAAAAACTATGCCAAAATACCTTCCAACACATTATTAGTCTTTTAATGGACTGAATGTTGTGGCAAAACAATGACGGATGTTTTTTTTCTAGGGTTTACAGGGCAAGATTCAAATCTATATCTTTATCAGACCAAAACGTATTGTCGTGAGCAGCTTTAAGGTGAAAAAAAGCCAACGTTGTAATTGTCACGTGCCTGTGAAGTAGCTTCACTGCTACTTCCCCAGCCAACTGTAATACTTACATGTGGGTAGAGAGGGTAGTGCAGGTTCTTTCTGAGTTGGGCAGTAGAGGAGCCACACCAGTCCTCAAACACATGAAGATTAGCTTGCCCTTTATACTGCCAACACACAAATAAAACACAAGTTTGTACTAATCATAACAAAGTTTCAAATAAACATGTAGATTTGCTTTGGTATTTCAGCTACAGCGCATGCAGCGCCGTATACAGGATTTGAATTGCCTGGTAAAAAAAAAAGAAGCCATTTTAGGGCATTTTTTTAAATTTAACATAAAAAAGACTTGTAATGAAACATTGGAGGGCAGGAGGAATGTAAAAGAAATAATTGCTATTCTGAGGAATGGAAATGAGAGTCTCATTGGGAGTCTCAGGGTGAGCATGAAGTCAGAATGTCTGGAGAATTTTCATCCTCTGTCCACAGTCTGACATTTGTCTGAATTACACAGGGAAATGGCAAAACAGGAAAAGGACAGATGGTGGAACCAGTCTGCCTTGGGGTACAGTTTCCACTCACACACACACAAATACACACACACAATCACACTCAGGTCAGCTCAATGCGAGAAAAGATGAATCTCTGGCGACTCGTGTGTCAAACTTACAATCCATTGGTGAAGCCATTTATTTTGGGTTACACACAGTGAAAACTAAACAGTAAAGCAGGTACAACGTTTGCATGACTACACACTTCCCCATAGACTCACAAGTAAACAGAGCTTTCCTAATACAAAGCCTCATTTAACCCTCATATTATCCTTGGGGTCAATTTGACCCCATTCTATGTTTATCATTCAAAATATTTTTTTGTTTTTGTTTCGCATTTCATGACTTTTCCTAACTTGATGAGTACAATTGAGTAAATAAAATTATCATGATATATTTTTTTAATGAGATGAACACATACAGTATTGCACACATTGGTGTTCCTCTGGGGTCAATCTGACCCCAAGCTGCTTTAGCTGTGTAAAACTTGTTTGTCTGTGTGTGGGGGTGGTCACCAACATCAATTCATATAGCTCATTTGGTGAGAGTCATGAATGTGCACCCTGAATTAGAAAAGATTTGGATGAAAGATCATTATACACTAATACTAAAATGGAAAGTTTGACCTGATGCTGGTGCGGCAGGACAGTTCATATCATCACTACAACCAATAGGGTTCATACTCTTGTGGTCATTAATGTTGATGAAAACTATTCAAGATAATTTCATTCTAATTTAAAGGTTCGGTCTGATGGTGGAACTAGAGAACAGGTCAATGTTTCATTATCAAAGGCTTATTTATAAATTCAACAAATAAACAAAGTGCCTGACCCAAAAACTTGGTCAACAACTGAAAATAATTTCCTGGAGGCAAATATCAGATTGACCCCAAGGATAAAACATGTTAGTAATATTTGAGGATAATAGGAGGGTTAACGACCCTCTGAAAAAATACATATTTCATCATGGTAAACATATATACAGTGAGCTTCTCAGATTAAAGTTCCTTTCCCACTTCAGCCTCACTTTTCCGCTGCGTCACGTTGCAAGAAAATATCTTATTCTTATCCTGTTTTCCACAGTCCAGAATCACTCAGAGATAAAGGTTGGATCATTTATTTGATACTAATGCCAACGTTTCCATGTCTAGAAGAAAAAGGATTAATGAGTAATTCATGAATTGTGTCATGCCTTTAGATCACTAGGCTTTTTAAACAGACGTCTGAACCTGAAACTGTGCTTGTTTTCCCCTCACTTTCATACAGTCAACTAACGTTGCCTGCACAGTGACAGCGGCAAAGCAATTACAGTCCATAAATAAATAAAGGCGTTTAAGAAAAAATGTCATTCCAAAGTATCAGGAATTGTATTGAATGAATTATATTTCTCTATTTGTTTATCGTTCTTGCTGAAGGAGGGCAGAAAAGGAGATGGTTGGATTTTGATCAATATTGTTATAGAACAAAATAAATGAAACGGAGATGAACAAAACATTTTGTTTTCTCAAAAAAAGCAGCTGTGCACAACAGAAAGCCATCGAGAGGTTGAAGGGACTTAGCAGAATGGACAAAGCCCTTTGTAAATATGCTTTATGTAAAGCTTTTTATTGATTTCCTGTGGGTTTTAAAAGCCAGTCTCTAATTATTCACACACAAATCCTAGTGAAACTCTGGAGAGGCCACATGCTGTAAAGTCAGCATTTAGCTAGAGGGGGGTTGTTTGTCTAATTGCTTCTATTTTGCGGGTGACAGAAAAGAGCAAGCTCTGTCAAAGTGCTGTCCTTAAAAGGAAACCAGAAGTCAGGCTTCAGGGTGGCTTTTCTCCCTCTTCATCGTCTCTTACACAGACTTGTTCGTCTGTAAACTCTAGGGTTTCCAAACTTGGCTGTCCCTAGCTCAGTGTCATTACTTCATTTTTTCTTTCAAGCCTTGAAGACTGTAGCCTCTCAATTCTTGCTACTGCTTTATCCTCGCTGTGACCTTCATATTCCTGCGTCTGCCAGCTTTAGCTTGTTTTACTTCCAAGTTCCACTTTTATCTTGACAAAGCAGTCGGGTGTCACTTCTCTGTAATGTTGCTCGCTGTCTTGATTTTAAGTCATTAGCATTCAGAACTACCATACTGATGATGCTCTGGTTAGCAAGCTAAGATAACAGCAGAAACAACAAGTTTGGCTAGAGAATGGCTTTAAATCCCAACTGTAACAACTATTACTAAACAAAACTCTTGACAAATATACAATTATGAGATAGTTTTCACAGTTTTAATTAAGGACCGGCCGATCGATCAGTGCCTATCTCCCTGATTTTGGGGGATTGGCAATACAGACACAGTCAAGACAAATAAAGGTCTCAAATGTCCACATAAGAACAAGAGAAGTACCAGAGGAAATAACTTCCAATGAACATTGGATTTTTGCTTGCTGGTACCAAGTGTTGCTCAATATTAAAGGACATTTAGGTATATTAACAGCTTAAGTTTGAAGTGCTAAACTTCAAATTAAGCCACAACCTTGCTAAACCCTGGCCTCCTGTTGAGATGCTCATTAACTCTAAGGTATAACCATGTCTGTTCCTGCTGAGGAAGCTCAGCGGCTTTGGTTTTTAAAAGAGACAAACTGTATTAAGTCCCTCATTGAAACAGTTCTCACTTTAAACATCCCATCCCAATACAGCTCCATTTCTGTCAAGAACAAAATGAAATCAAAACTTTCACGGATCATCAACCAAGCAAGTAAGAAAACTGGCCAAAACCCAGACTCCATTATCAGCACTCCATAGCCGAGCAGTCACAGGAAAGGCCAACCTCATCACGCCCGCTGAACAAGTCCTTCCAGCTTCTAGCATCAGGTCGCCACCGCTGCTATCCAAGAAGAACTCTTACCTCAACTCTTTTATCCCACTGCCATAAATATTTAATCAAACTATAGCTCACAAACAATCTCCAGCATTTGCACTGTACCACGCTGCACATTTTTGGAGTTTTTCTTTAACTCTGTGTAAAATATTTATGTTTTAATATTCTTTTAGCCCACTAGAATTTTAGGGATTGTGTGTTTCTGTCTTGTGTTGTGTTGTGTGAGTGAAGTTGAAGACAATTTTCAGTCATTATTAGAATAACACCAGAAAAACAAAACCATCTACCAGAGCATCATTCAGTATTCTTCTGTCATCACCATCTCTCAACTGAAAGACTCATTCTAATTTAAAAAAAAATCTGGTGCAGAGCTCTGTGTTGCTGCTATCTGCTATAACCAGCTATAGTACCTACTCATGCACACTGTTGTAATCCCTAACTGGATAGGAAAAGTCAACCATGGATTCCCTGGTTAAGGCATACTGGAACAAACACCTGTCTTTATGCTTCTCTGGAGAGTATTAAACAGAATTGCTTACCACTGGATTTTTGATAAACAGTGACCTTGACTGCCAGAAAGGCGCCTTCAAAAATAATCTATTATTATCATTACTTTGCACCCCTTTACGCTGAGTTATATATAATGAGTAAGTAAGAAATGAAAAAAGTGGATGAGGGAGAGTCTATCCATCATTTATATCTACTTCATTGTTTTTTTCTTCTGTTGCTTAGAGTAAAATTGCAAGAGGGTTGACAGCAAACAGGAAACAATAAATGGACAAAGATAATGAGAACTCATTTTGCTCTGAGATAGATGCAAAAATGGAGGGCAAGGCCTTCACGTGATCCAGATTCCAGAATCATCATCTGCTGTAATATGGGTTTGTGTAATCTGCCATCTGTTCAACAATTACATATCTCCTCCAAAGCCAAAGCGAGGGGGGATAAATATGGATATGTGAGACAGAAGCTTTTGACAGATAGCAGGAGGAAAGGAGTATCTCTTTCAAAGGGGTCTCCATCACCTATCAAAGTGAAATAAGTCTGATCAGAGAAATGACATTCATCCTTTCTATTTGGCTGTTTGGAAGTTAATCATTTAAAAAAGTGGATATAATTATAAAACAACTGACTGATGGTGCAAAAATTCAGGTTTAAACAGCTTGAATTATTCCAGCTCACATTTAAATGTGCTGCTACACCCTCAAGAGGATGCTGATTGAACATGTAGAGAACCCTGCCATTCACACACTCATCCACTCTTCCGTCACCACTTTTCTTCCACGAGCCATTCTTCTCTGTGTGCCACTTCACTCCTTTTTTCAGGTAGTTAATAATGGGCTCTCCAGTTCTGCTTCACCAGAAGCACACCGAGATTATTAGTCTACCCTCAAGAGTCAGGTGACCCGACATTTGAGATAGTCAGTCAATAAAACCCTCCATCTGTCCTCTTAATAAAAAAGATGTCCTACCTTATATTCTCCAGTGTATGAATATAACATGGACAAAGATTTCATTCAAACTAAATCTTTGCTCTCCAAAGCTCTAAATGCGTAACAATACCTTGACAAATTTGGTTCTGTTTCACAATATTTCGTGAGATGTCTCACTATGGGATGCATCTTCCATCTGCAGCCCTCAGAAACAATTTCTTCCTTCTCACAGCGTCCCCACCGCAGTGGGAAAAGAGGAAATAGACATGAACACTGCGGCTGATCATTGTTGCAGCTGGGGCTCCCAGCTCAATCTGGTTGGCATCTCCCCACACAAAGAGGACATCTTCGTGATAGACTGCGGGGAGGTTGACGGAGCCTCCTCTGACCTCCTCGTGTCAAGTGAGGATGAGGAAGATGAGACCCCAGGTCGGGGCGTGCTACCCGCCACCTCTGTGGCCTCTCGGGAGAAGGATGAAGATTCCACACCTGTCTCATCTCTCCCAAGTCTGGGAGACAAATCCTCCCCGTCTTCCCTGAGGTGCTGGTGGATGTAGCACGTTCCTGGCAGGATCGCCCTTTCAGCGGCAAGTCCCTGGTGGCAGATGCCTCATCCCTCAACTGTGAAGCGATGGAGAGCCTTGGACTGCTCTGAATGCCTCCGGTAGAGCCCCTTGTCGTGGCACACCTGCTGCTGCGGCAGACTGCAATGTCTCCCTGGAGACCCACGTTGCAGGCCAGAGTGGACTGTCTCCAGTTGAACCTGTCTGGCAGAACCTGCTGCTGCGCTCTCAGTGAGTCCTTTCCCTCTTCACAGCCTACAAGGGAAGCTGTGTGAGGATTTCGCTCAGTCCCAGGACCCAGTGATGTTAGAGGAGATAAAGCTGTTTTGTTACTGGCTCTGGCGTTAGCTAAGTGAGTCAGTGACATCCATACGCTCTCGGTGCACCCGTCATGCGCTCAGCTCTACCTGAGCAATGTGGGAATCATTTTGAAGCCCAAACCGGCCTTTGTGCCAAAGGTGGTGGGCTCATGTTCTCCCATTGACCTGTTGGCCTTTTCTGCTTCACAAGATGAGCAGCAGCGGCCTGTTGTGTCCAGTTCGTGTGATGAGCACTTATATGGACATGACAAGGAGCCTCAGGAGGAGCGATCAGCTGTTTGTTTGGGCTTTGTTCAGGGGAGGGTCTGTCCAGGACATTTGTATGGCGGCAAGTTTGACCTCGCCCCTTATGTTTGTCCGCTTTTACATGCTGGACGTTTCCGCCCGTGCGTCCTGGTCCTGATATGTACAGACTTCTGCTCGTGGGCTGGTCTCCGCTCGATAAGCATGTCTGCAATACGGGAGCAACCATATTCCATAGTGAGACATCTCACAAAATATTATGAAATAGGTTATATAGAGTAATATGAGTGAGATGTCCCACCAGACAATCCCTCTTGCTCGAACGAGTGAGAAGAGGTGGTTATTTTGAATAGAGAGTGTCTGTCCGCCTACTCCTTTTATAGGAGGTGGGAGTGTCCCTGACGGATGGACACGTTTCACTAGCCAATCAGGAGTGGCAGATTGAAAAATTGCTTCTGAGGGCTGCAGATGGAGGATGCATCCCATAGTGAGACATCTCACTCATATTACTCATAGAACCGGGGTTATGTAATAACCTAAAGTCTTGTGACTTGATTTTGTAACCTACAATGTTTAAATGCCACAAATCCCTGACATCATCACCACTTTCTCTCTGACATTATCCAAATAAAAATGGTAAAATACACACATTTTCTCCAGATTTGTGTCAGCTTTGTGCCAAATTACTGTTCATCCTAATGCATTGCATCCAACATCAGCTTTCTTTTAAAAGTGGGCCAACTTTGCTACATAATCTCCGTCCTGTGACAGCAGCTCTTTACTAATCCACTGCCACCTCAGGATGAGACACTGACGGAGCTGCTCGTCAAGTCAAAAGCTGACAACTAAAAGCCGCAGAGCTGTGCAAAAGAAATAAAATCAAAAAGTGTTCTAGAAGAAGCCTGTGTTGCTTTTTCATAGAATTATGAATGTGATTCTCATCTACGAAGACCTCTAAATGTCTGTGTGACCTTTACCCTTCTGTGACAGCTGGCATAAGACACCAGTCCACCGTCTTTGCCTGTGACGGTGCCAGCTCGGTGGCCCCTAAGACTTCTACAGTTTTGGCTGAGCGCTAAAAGCAAAAAGGGTTACGACTGGTGATTGGGACAGATAGCGGGTAAAGATAGAAAGCATGAAAAACAAGGAAAAAAGCAGATGGTATGATAGCTTATGGCACATTTTGTTATGACACAGCACATGTTTAAGAAAATGTTTCAGGAAATGTGTAAAAATGTCCTACAGGCTTTGTCCTAACTGCTCAGAGTATTTTTGTTATGTTACTTTAACAGCTTGCTTCAAAAATGTAAAAAGAAAATATATTGCATGTCAATATTTCTGTTTGTGCTTTTATGATGCTTTTTATTTATTTATTCTTATTTATTTGTATGAATAGTCCCATTGTGACAAAGTGGTTTTATTTTCAAGAGAGACCTGTTTTGGGATAATACATTAATAAATTAAAACATGTAACATTTAACAGGTACAGACATATTAAGCGCAGCAAAATTTCATTAAAGGTCAAGTTCTAAGAAGAGCAGGTAGAAATATTCAAAACAGGAGCAGGTTGTCATTGAATTTGTTGATTAGTGAAGTCCTTAACAGTTGTTTAAAACTGTATGCTTAATGGGAAAATATAGCACTTATGATAGTCTCACTTTTTCGTCAGTTTTAGTTTTTAGTCTGGCTTTTGTTTTTTATTTAGCTCGTCTTATTTAAAAAAAAAAATGACAATTGTTGCTTGTTTTAATTGAAAAAAAAATTGTGAAAGAAACTGGAAAGGATTTAGTCAACAAAAATTACTTCCAATTACACCTGCACTAATTAATCACATTACTTTCAATATATAGATATAAAAAATATATTCTTTAAAAGCTTTTTTTTTTTATTGTTAAATCTCATGTGTTTTAGTCATTTACTCTTATACATGACAAAGGTTAGAAGCTAAAATTGTGTGGATAAATTCATTTTCAAATTTATAAATCCATCTTTATAATGTTGATTAAAAATGGAACAATGCAATATGAAAAACAGAAAAAAAAAAAAGTTGTATTGAAGCACCTTACTGCGGTCAAACCTTCAATTTAATCTGCATTGACTCAATTAGTCAATACACATGGTCCAAATATAGGATGTGAGTTTTACCTCATAAAACATCTATATACTCAGGCAGAATACAGATTAAAGATGATTGTATGTCAGGGTTTTTTAATCTAAATTCCAGCACACCTTGTGCATGGAAAAAAAAGCTCTTTATTGTTAATGTTATTTTGAATAATTCAGAGGTCTTCATGTGCCAGCTACCAAGTCTATTCATTGTTTAGTGACCTTGCATACAAATTGTAAATACATTGAAAGCAATCAATAACAGCACATTGCTGTAATCATTGCAGTAGCACACTATGGGCCAGTATAACAAGGCACACATGATATGTGTGTAATTTACAAATAAAGGTGGGGAAAAGATTGATTCTAGATATATCACAATTTTGTACAGTAGTGCACTTTCATTTGCTGAAGAAATAAACATCAGACAGACTGACTGACATGAGATGTGCATTGTTTTTTCTTTTGTTTTTTTTTACCTATGACATATATTGTTTCTAGTAGTGAATGATTCAACTTTGGGTTTGGGGTAGGAAAATAAGGAAATAAAATCATAAAAATCTACTGTATATTATCGAATCTCAATGTACTTTTACAATTGCAATAAATCAGAATCGCAATTTGTATTGTTATAATATCGAAGAGGAACAACAGCTTATCATCCCCACCTTATTTTCAGAGGTTTATTCATTCAAATAACCCCAGTGGTAATTACAACCTTAACAAAAACACGCAGACAGCGCCAACCTCCACCGTATGCCAAATCTCCTCTTTGCCAGATATTAACAGTTATCTGGATCAGTGATCCTGATCATGCCTTCATGATCATTCACACTTTAAAGGCTTGGAAGAAATTTCTATCCCCATTAATAACCAAACAGTGGGTCTAAATGCATGGGCAAAACATTGCAAAATTAAGATGCAATCCGCATCCGATCCAGATAGAACTGTTACAATAGAACAATTAATTACAAACCGAGATATGAATTTTTGAAAATTGATCAATCAATTTTAACTTTTAAAGACTGATCCAGAATCAGTATAGTGATCCGGATCCCCTCCAAAGTTTAATGGAATCTTCCGTGTCGCTTGGCCTATCTGTGGTTAAATATTTGTCTAAATCCATTAAGTACTTTTGATGTAGTCCTGCAAACAGACAAACAAACAAACAAATACATAAGTAAACACAACCTCCTTTAATAGCAGAGGTATCTAATGAATACATGAAGATAATAATTGTCATGTGCTTTTTATAGCATTATTTTTTTGCATTTGGTCTCCGTTGCTAGTTAGAGTAATATAAAGGGAGGTGCCTTACCGCCTTACTTAAATAAAATGAAATTTTTAAAAACCAAAAGGTTCTGTAATACTCTACAAAAGCTACCATGTGCAAAAGATCACACGTGTTATATTTGTGTAAGCAGAGAGAAATCATTGTGCACAGTTATGGAGATCAAAGGCACTAACAAAACAAATGACGCTATGTATCATTAGCATCTTCTTAAAAGTCTATGAACTGTGTTTTATTTCTAACTCCTGCTCTCAGCCTGCAGTGATCAGCACAGCTACCAAACATTACCCCAGTTAACAAAGACCTTATAATATAATATAATATAATTTATCTTTTGTATTTTTCATTTATCTAACCAGGAAAGTCTTTTCCTCTGCAGGAGACATTGTAACTGCACAATGAAGTGTACTGAAACCTGGGAATGTTGACCAGCTTGTGTTTTTTCAATTAAATCTAAAAAGAAAGTATTAACTTTCTGTATTTATTTCTTGTTCTAGGCATATACCTCAGTTAAATTGCACTAAAGTCAAAGATGGTTTAAAAGCCACAGGCAGATTTTTGTTATTTTTTTATTCTAAGTTGTTGGCACATGGCTTGTTAAAGCCAATGTTTTGAGTGTAAAATATACCAATAAAATATATTTCATACATAATGTTCTCATGAAGGTGAACACATTTACAGATTAGTTGTTTCTTAAGTCATATATATAAAAAGAAATTGCAATAATCGCCTTATACTTTAATATCGTGATATATCGTATTGTATCGTATCGTGACATATGTATCGGGATAGGAATCGTATCTCCAGATACCGGGGCAAACTCACAGTATACTCGTCATATGATTATTATTATCAGTAGCTGTGGGTAAGATCACCTTGACAACTGAACAATCAGAATGAATCACAGAATGAACATGACCTGCTGTGGGTTAAGGATAAACTATTATTATCCTAACACAATAACTTATTACAATCTAAGCTAGACAACTCTTTATTTAACAGTGCCAGAAAATGGCTGGATCTCTGTTTGACCTTGAATATCAACACATCTCTTCAAAGAAAAAAAAGGAGTATTCACAGTCATATCCTTTCAACAGCTCCTATCAGGATTCACAGCAGTGTGTGAGGGGCTTTTCTGTTTAAAATTACAAAATTAAAAACTGATTGCGATGCCATCAAAGGAACTTAATTAAAAAATGGTGTTATAAAGGGATTATGGTTGTGAAGGTTAGAACAGATACTAAGAAGGAAGATGTCATGCCATGTGTTGCGTTACCTCCGGGTTCCACGGTAATTTCTTGTGTTGCTGGTTAAGAAACCTCTGGAGGTGAATGTGTTCTCTCCTGTCCACTTTTCCTGGGACCGGCTCATCATCCTTGAAGGAAAACAAACAAACAATATTCAAGTATCCTTTATGTTAAATTCAAGAACAGTGGGATTATTCAGCAAAACATTGATCCCTAAACTTTACATTGTTCACCTCTAAATATACGTCACTGAATGCTTTGAATGGTTGACATGATTGATTAAGGCAGAGATAATATTAGAAATATGCTTTACTTTTGGAAAAACTCTGTTTTGAATAGAAAATAATGTAAACATGTTCTTGACACTCATTGAGTGATTTCATATTCAAAATCATTTAATACTATATAATTCCAGTAAGTTCATTTTCTCTTTATATTGAATCATATGTTAAGGTTTCATTTATTCAGATAACGTTTGTTTATGAGAAATAACTCAAAGCGATCAGCAGACACCTCTGAGGAATACTGGAAAACCAAACATATCATTTAATACTATTCTAAAATGTTTTGTTTTGTTTGTGCGTGTCGGTAAAAAATACTGTTTTTATTGTATTTTTTTTTCTTTTTCTTTTTGAATTAAACTTGTTGTATTTATTAGGATTACTAAATTTGAATAAGATGGCTTTTCTAATAATGGATGACTTTTCCATTATTAGTGATTTCCGAAAAGTTGTTTCAGATACACAAGTTGTTAAAAGCAAACTGTATTACTTGGTTTATTAAAAAGGAAAAGTTAATGAAAGCTAACAGGAATGTTGAACAGAAAAGACTAATGTATAGTACTATGCAATAATGACTTTATTATAATGGTTAAAGACATCCATCCATCCATCCATCCAACTGTCCAACTAAGGCGGACATAATCATGCATGACTTCTTGACATAATTTGACCTCTATGTGATACATTAATGATAGACTATATGACATCATTATGACATTATGTACAACCTAATCCAAAAATTCTGCCCTGGCATTTTCTGTCCAGACCAGCCCACTACATTATCAACGACACCACCACGTACAGTAGAAGCCGTTATAAGGTCAACATGTGGCTCTTTATGCCTCAATTTTAATCATTATTCCCCCAGAAAACCTTAAAAGGAAGAAACTATTTCCTTTGACCATTATGCAACTTCCTTTGTCCTATTGTTGCCCCTTTTCAAAAAGTTCGGACACTTTTTCGGACTTTAGCTACCTTTTGCCAATAAATACAGTATCCCTTTTTTCCAATTTTTGTCCATTTTTGCAGGTTCTTTTTTGACACGTTTATCAAATTTGAATCCTTTCTTAAAATGTTTTTTGGCCACTTTTCATCCAAATAAGCCAACTTTTGCCTAATAAATATAACTTGTTTCCTTTTTTCATTTGACCTCTTTTTGTTCCACATTTTTGTCCTTTTCACTATTGTTTGCCACATTTTGCACATTTACGCTACCCTTTGCCATTACATACCACCTGGTTCCTCTTTATTTGCCCATATTCTGGCCACTATTGACTGCTTTTGGCCAATTTTTGTCACTTTTCATTCTTTTCTTGCCATGTTTTTGCCATTTTTGGACCATTTTTGACCACCTGTTAACATGTCTGCGCCCACTTGCTCGTCAAAAAAAAAAAAAACATAACAGACCAGACCGGCCCACTTCGGGTCAAAGGCCCACCGGGATGCTGCCCGGTATGCCAGATGGCCAGTCCACCCCTGTCTCTAATATAACTATGAACACAGCAGCCATTACAGAAACACGGATTAACTTGCATTTAAAAAAAACATGCTTGCCATAAAAGAGCAAGCCGATACGGCTTCGTTTTCTGTTGTGTAACTTTGTCAGCATCAGTTATTCCTAATCCTGTATTTGATTTTCTACTCCCCTCCTGATGAGGGATTAAGCTCCGTGCTCCAAAAGGCAGACTGCAAGGATCCGTCTGCTGCCTGCTAAAAATGGCGTGGTCATGATAACAGTGGGCTGTAATGGGCATGACGGAGCCGAGAACGGAGAGAGTTCTTGGTCAGTCAGAATGAGATAAAAAAGCTACGGGTATCCCAGAGGAAAACAAAGACACTGGGCTGGTAAATGAGTAGGAAAGCATCCTCTGTTTAGCGGTGGAGGCATGTCTCCAATAAGACGAGCTGCAGAGGAAGAAAAAGCAGCACCACTGTAATTAAGGGTTTTCAAAGTGAAGTTGTCAGCGTTGGGTAAAGATTTAGAAGAATATGGTACGAGTGGAGAAAGCAAAGCTGAGTCTGACAGGTGGCAGCACTTTGATTACGTTTTGAACTTCCAAGGGAGAAAAGTGAAGGATAGCAGGAAGGTAATGATGAAGAAAAGTGAAAACAGTCTCTTCTTTCTATCACCGGTGGAGCACAGCGCACCTGAGGTGGGAGTACCAACTCACAGAAAAGGGTATCTTAGACACACCCACAAACACACACAGGTGAATGCTAAACATAGATCCACTGAAAAAGACACGGCATTCATATTTCATCAGCTGTTGTCTAACACACAACAGACACAGCAGAGAAGTAGAAAGTATAGTATACAGTTACAAAAAAGGAAACCCATTTAAACTGTGAAGTTCTTGGAGTTCTGGAAAACTGGACCTCCATGCCCGCAGCAAAATACTCTCTTCTGACCCATTTCTTGGCACGCTGGTAAATATTATATTTCTGCAGTCTCTACAAGCTGGATACGTACTATCATGCAGCCAGTGCAATGGAAGAAGAAAAGAAAAGAGATTTAAGATGCCTTTTAAGCTTTAAAATTTAAATGATTAGAGAGTTGCTTATTTTTCAGTATTACTGCTTATTAATCTACACTATTATCAGATCACAGCACTGTATCAAATCTACATTAAAGAGTAGCTAAACCCTGAGGTATTGGCCAATATGCGCCATAGGCTGGAAATTTTAAAAAATGCCTTGATTATGGGCGTGGCATCTGGTGTAGCTAAGACACGCCCACTCTATACTATAAACGTCTCCCAAGAACAATCTATACTGTGACTAAAATGTCAAGAGTTGGGCGAGAATCAATTATCAACACTAAAAACAAGTAGCTTTTGGGTTTCGTTACAAATTACCAGTCAAAGCATTAGATCAATTGAATGTTATATCATTTACTGTGGCCACATCATGCTGCAATTCAGGGGTCATCAACATAGTGCCTGCGGGCACCAGGTAGCCCACATGGACCATGTGAGGGGCCCTCAGGCCTGTTCTAACAGGAGCGTCAACACCAATGAGCTCCGTCTAAAATCTGATTTATGGTACTTCAAAGTTCAAAGATAAATACAGTGAAATACTGCTGTCCAAACATTTAAAGATGGTTATTAATACAACAATTTGTCAAATATGTTCAGGTATCGCAGAAAGGATTTTGCTGAAGATTCAGATTTGGGGTTTGGATTGTGATAGAATACGTTTAGAAAGTTTATTTTGGTAAAATAATACAAAACTGGTAAATTGTACATGTTTTTGTCAAAAGTTGTTCGTGGCTCTTAAAATAGGAACATGATTGTTTCCTATTAAATGCAATTAAAGTCAAACAATTGCGTAAATAAATAAAAATTAAGATAGAGACATAAACATACATTTTTAAGTTACTGCTCGTCTTCATTCATTATCTTACCCTCAAATTAAAGTGAAGCCGTGAAAATGATTTTAAGTAGTGTAATCTGTGTAATCTTCGGATGATTCTGTAGCTTTGAAGTATAGCTCATAGGTTCAGAAAGGTTTGTGACCCCTGCTGTAATTAAATCACTCATCTTTACCTGCTCTTACTGTACAGGGGGGTCTGTTAATGTCGAGGATGTCAGAGGTATACAATTGGATTTTTATGGTAAAGCTAGGACTCTGTGCTTGTTGTCAACGAACCAAGAGAAGAAAATGAGCATTTTAATCACTGCAGAATGAGTTTCATGAGTGTCTGAACTAAGATTAAAGAAAACCTTTGTAATCTGTGGATGTGATTTAAAGTGACAGGCATAGTAAACTTGATTTGACTGTTTGAGTTTAGAATGTAATTTATTGAGACAAAGCTTTGATAAATAAGAATATGATCAAATAAGAGAAACTATATTTAATAGGTGTGCTTGTTCCACAAATAGGCTTAAATAAACAAACATAAAATCACACATTTGTTCAACAATTATTAAACATTAGACCTCGTTACTGCATTAAAAGGTGTGTGGATGCTTGAGCCGAAGCATGGCTGCTAGACAACAACGCTTTAGCTCAAATATGTGGAGTAGAGCAGGGCTCTGTTCTGGGGCCTGTTTTGTTTTTATTGTATCTGATCATCTTGGTCGGTTGATCTGTGGTTTTAAAAATGTGTCTTATCATTTTTATGCTGACGATATCCAGTTATACTGCTGCTTTAATGACTCAGAGTTTCACTTTTTATCTGAGTTCTTAGATTGTATATCCAGTATCAAATACTGGTTGTCATCAAATTATCTCCAGATAAATTGAAACAAAACAGAAACTCTGATCATCGCTCCTGATAAAGATCCCTCTGATTAAAAGCTCTCTTGGTGATCTGGGCTCATCTGTTAAAACCAGCCTCTGAAACCTTGGGGTTGTTTTTGATCAGTCCATGTCTTTGGAGGGACACTGTTGTCAACTGACCAAAAACTGTTTTTACCACCTCAGAAATATCTCTAAAGTGAGGCATCTATTATCAAAATCAGATCTCAAACTGGTCATACACGCATTTATATCATCACGTATTGACTACTGTAATTCTGTTTTCACTTGTTGTCATAAATCGACCCTAAACAGACTCCAGATTGTACAGAATGCTGCTGCCAGACTTTTAACTCAATATATCTCAGACTTGTTGTGCCCCTACACTTCGGGGCGCAGTCTTTGGTCTTCAGGTCAGGGTCTCCTGAAGATCCCATAAACTAAATTTAAAACCAGAGGAGACCTGGCGTTCCAGGCTGTGGCCCCCAGACTCTGGAATAACCTGCACCAGTCTCTCAGGGAGCTCAACTGTGTGGACACTTTTAAAAAACTGTTGAAGACTTTGCTTTTCAGAAAAGCTTTTAGTTAACTTGATTTTAAATTTGTATTATCCTTTTATGATGCTGCTCATATGATGTATATGCACCCATGTTTTATTATGCTATTATGATGTTGCACTTGTATAAATTTCTCCACAGCTCTGTACAGCATTTTGTGATTTTATCTGCAAAAAGCGCTTTACAAATAAATTACTTACTTACTTACAAATTAACTCAAGTAAACTTATTGATGCAATACAAAGTGATGAGGTTAGGCCCCCGTGTTGGACTTCATCCATCAAAGGGTATTTTTTTTCTATTAAAATGTGTATTGACTTTACACTCTAACAGATTGTCCTGTCATCGGTAGTTGGCCTTTGTTGACCCGCTAGATGACTGCAATATTGCATTTCCCGTTTTCCATTGCCTCTACTTTCCTCCAGTCTTATCTCAGTGCTGCAGTTGCTCTGAATGACTCTACCTGCTTATGGATACAACATCTACCATTGTGTATTTTTTTCTGATAGGAGTGTTTATTATTATTTATCTTTTTTAATGTATTTTCTATCTTTTTTTTTTTTTTTTTTTTACATTTTATCAAAAATGTTATTACATATCGAAACTTGCCTGTATAATAAAGGATGAGATTTACATATTATCCTCTCCCCTAACATTGCATTGTTCTTTTGCTCTTCTTTCTTTGACACACTTTAATTCTTACCTGACTTCTATTTCATTTTTCTACTAGTTGCATAGTTATTCCTTTTTCCTCTATACATTGTACCAGTGTTAATTTTGTTGACAAAAAAATGTTCATTTTTTTTGATTAATACATTTTTTAAGGGACAATAACAAGACTATGACTACGCAAGAACAACTATATTACAATGTTTTAATATGTACAGTATGGAATGAAATACAAACAATAATGTTCACATGGGTTGAAATCCAGTCAGAGCTAAGTGTCTTTTTTGGATGGTATCCAATCATTTTTTCATTTTGCGTGAAAGGCGGGACAATCTGGTAAGTGATCCAATAGGAAGTAAGCTGATTGTGTTTGCAGACGTAAGACGGCTTATGTGGTCGTACGCTTTGATCACTTTAAATCTGTCTGTGTGTATTTACAACCATTAATAACATCACATATCAGCAGTGATGTGCAGTCAGGGTAGGCAAGGTAGGCAGTGCCTACCTAAGGGTGAATTGATATTTTGATTATTTGTTTTAATTATATTATAATTATAAATTATTTATTTTTCAATTTCCGATAGCCTAAAGCACCTATAAGTTTGAAAGTGTTAGCATTTTGTGCTTTTCATAGCCCAAATGACTAACCATCGCCATTTACGTAAAAAGGCAGCTCTCTACGCTGCCTTTGGACGTAACCAGGCTATGCTAAATGCTCTACGTAAGTTCACAGTGCATTAGTGAATTGATATCAAGTGACCGCTGCTGATACGTTCTCTAGCTAGTGGGCGGGATATCACTACAGGCAGGATGACAGCGCTAGAGACGATAAAGAAACTTTCTGTTGAGAAAAACAACAGTTTTTAAAAGCTACCAGACCTTCAGCAAAGGAAATGTTAGAAAATTGTTTGTATTTTCTACAGTGAATGGTACAAAAGGAAGGATTGACTTTGTGGATGCTCCTCACTGATGCTGTTCCGAGTTGTCATTTTCTTCGTGTTTCTGTGTTTCCAACACAAACAACGAATGTGCTGTCGTGTCATGAGATATGTCTTGTTGGGAGAGTATGGAGGCTATATTAAATAATTGTTTATGTTTATTTAATGGTGTTTATGATGTTGATTTTGTTAGATGGCTAAATGCATGTTCATGTGGATCTTATTGGGTTTTTTCTTTCTTATTATGAATTTTATATTTTGATAAGCGTATTGAGATGACTTTGTTGGAAATTACACTATACAAATAAAGTTCAATTGAATTAACACTTGCCAGAAGAAACACATGAAATTGCCATTGGTGTTGACATTGGTGGTCTCAATTTGCAACGCCCTGCCTACCCAACCCTAGTGCTCACAGCACGTCACTGCATATCAGGTTGATCAGTGCTAATTGCAAAAAATGCATAAACTCATGACGACTTATTAAGTTGACTAAATCTAGAGTATAACTGAAATAGTCCTGATGACTAAATGTTGACTAAAACAAAGTTGCATTTTAGTCAAAAGTCTGTTGACCAATTCATCAAAACAAATTCCTCATATTGCGTAAACTTTACCTGGCAATAAAAGAGTTTCTGAATCGGATTAATTGCCACAATGGCTACTGGGAGTTCACCTTCAATTATTTCCTTTTTTTTCCTAAAGATTTTCTCTGGGGAAATATACTTTCTTCTTCTGAGCCTTGTTTATCCCCATGCCAGTGATTCTGCCACTGTGGGTGTTTGTGAGCTGACTGATGCTCACTCCTTCTCCATTCTCGTGGAATCTGCCTGCTGGCCATCACCATCATATCACTTTCTCATCTCATTCATCCTCTCTTCCCTCCGTGTCCATAATAAATCTCTCTCACTCTCTGACACTAAGTTTCTTCTATTGGGATCATCCATGTCACCTGAGCCTGAGAGCCATTACTTATACTGCTCCTTGCAATTACTAGCAACCATTTTGCAAGACTTATTTTTTCAAAGTAACTATCTGTAACTCATAAGCAGGTCGCTGTTTTCCTGGCACATGGCCCAGAGCTGCGTTATCATGTTTTACTGTTAATTAAGGTTGATGCTAACTGGGGCCTGTCAGATGGCATAATGTATTAAACATCGCATCAAGGAGAATGAATCATAACAATGTCTATTTATAACTTGTTTACTCTGCTGTCTACCTTTTTGACTTTTACTCAAATTAAATGATACATGATCTTTTAAACAGAGCACATTCATCATAGTAAGATCAGCAGTTAATTGCAGCTACAGATAAGTTTTTTCATGTATAAATGCATGAGTGAGATGTTAATTACAATCACAGATGTTGGCCTAAGCCTTACCAATCAAATGACTTCATTCAGACTCTTTAAAGAGATGAGGAAGAAGAAAAAGAATTTAAAAAAAGCCTGAGAATGAAATTAAAAGAGAAGTTGGGTTGTAGAGTCACATTGCAAAAGAAAATCCAACCTGGCTATAGTTGGAGTGACTGTGTTACCAACTGAAAGGTAATATTCACAGTGCGTGGATAGAGTGATAGTAATTACTTTTTTGATAGTATGATTAGTAATTTCCTTCAACGTTTTTGAGGAGTTGTACACTAAAAGTGGGACGGTATCTCCCATCATATCATTAAATTGCGATATCAAAATGTATCAAGATCTTTCGTAGATGGTATGATTAGTATTTATTTGGGGGGGAGCACTCCTTGTCACTTTTTCATCTCTGCTACATGTCCCAAGCAAGCGTGTCTTTCCAACTGTGGGAGTCATAATCTGGATTTCCATTAACCTTAGAAAGGTGCAAAATCTTAATAGCGTAATAAAAACTGGTAATGGAAAGACCTGAATTTCAGAAAAACACTCAAATATTGCTAAGAAGTTTTTACTCTTCCATGAGGAGATTTTTTAGACGTTTATAAAATGAAATAGTTTGATAATAATTACAATAATTTGGCGTTGTACTGTACGTGGGGACAGAAGAGAAGGCCGAGACATTTCTTTGCATTGTATTAAAATATTATTCCTGCCACATTAGAGAGAAAACAACAAAGGAATGTGGAGTGTTATAAGGTGGTTTGGAGCGTCCATCTTCCTACAGCAAAGTCTCGCGGGATGAGATTTCACAGGAGTAACGAGGCTCCTGCCCAAAACAACTTTTAATGGTTCAAAGTGCAATTATGCTTTTATTTTGAAAAAAACTGTAATGGAAACCCAGCTATAGTCAATGTCCCCCAATGTCTCAATTGCTGCCAGAAAATATAAAAATGCTAATATTTTTGAAAGAAAATTTAAGAAAATCTGGGCTGTGTACTGTAGACTGTTCTCGTTTACTGTTTTCCACATTTTTTTTTAACAATGTTCATCCATGGATAGGAATATTTTCTTGAAGAATGTCATGATGATGACATGATTTGGTTTTTATTTTAGACTGGCATGAATTATCAGTCTCTTTTTTTGCGTTCTGTTAGCAGAGTGACACTTTTTACCCTTTGAAGAGAAAAAATGTGATACGTCATTGTTTATTTATTTATTTCCCCAAAATGTTGTGCTAAATGATCACATCGTTATCGATAGCCCATTATCAGCTATCGTATTGTATGAGCTCTGCCTACTGTCCCACCTGAATTGCACACAGAGTGTAAATATTTACTAGGTGGGAGGAGCTTTATTTGACCATAATAGACTCTGATTCCTGGTTTGATTGTAAATAGTATTAACATTTGAATCAACAATACTTTTATTACATTTTAAGAAACATTATTATAGTATATCGTTCAGGATTTTACTCTTTTCACTATCACTACTTTCCAATGCAAATTATTTGTTTAAAGTAAAAATACATTTCCTATCATGCTTGAGATGTCACCTTTCAAAAATGTTTTATAAAGAAAAAACAAACAGAAAAGGTCAAATAAGCCTTTTTATGACATAACACTATTTTTCAAATATTTTAATAATTCTACAACTGATAAAAACAAAACTAAAAGAGGAGGAAAGGCCAGAAGAAATAAAGACGAATAATATAAACAGTGACACGTACAAAACAGACAAGAAATAAGTTGCAAGAAAAACTAGAAAACAATAGTAGTGTCAATCCTGGACTTGATGAATTCCCTGTGGCATAGTAGAACACTGGCAAACTGCAGACTGCCAGCAGCGTCTCCTCTCTCGTCTTTTTATCCAACAGACCAAACAGACCACTGTCTGCTTGGTCAGAACTGAAGCACAAAAGCTCAGCGAGTCACAGCTCTGTGCGCTCGCCACATCAGTGGAGCTGAATGAGATGGGACTTCACCAGAGGACATGTTTTCTCAGTTCACAATTTGTCAAAGGCTCAGACTTCTGTGGACATCTCTACTCTTTAGAAACTTAAAACACTTTCCAAAAGCCATTTTTTTGTATTCACACCACAGCCACAGTGGCTACATCTCGTGGGACAAGGTGAGTAAACCAGAACAAAGAGGTCAGAGCACATTACTCTAGTTTTAAGGTCCTTACACTGGCTCCCAGTCAGCCTCAGAATAGACGTTCTTCTGATGGTGTATAAATGTGTAAATAGGTTTGGTCCAGAATACATCAGTGAGATGTTAGTCAGGTATGAACCCAGCAGATTTCTCAGATCTATGGACACAGGACACATAGTGGAGCCCAGAGTTCACAGCAAACATGATGGCGCTGCGTTTAGTTGTTATGCTGCAAAGCAGTGAAACAAATTGAGCCAGAAGCATGGGATTAAATTGTATTTCCTTGTTTGGAATAATGAAATGAACAGGTAGTGAAACACCTTTGGTATTATACGTTATTCACAATATTTAGTTTCAAGTAAAACCATATTTTTCATCAGTCCCAGGGTGTTTACTGGTCGGTGGTGCGTGGCTGGGGTGAGTGAGGCCGGTGGCTCCACAGCACCTCGTCCTCCCTCCCACCGCAGCACCTCATCCTCACCTAAGGTCCTTTCTATAGGTGTCTGTAAATCCTCTCCCTCCGGAGTCTCCCGTGCACCTCGTCCTCCAGCAGTGCCATATAAGCCACTGTGCGTCTTTAAGGATTTTACAACAGCTACAGGTGTTGCAGCCAATTGATCAGCAGTTTTGCACAATGATCATGTGATTTTAATTACAATTATTATTATTAATATAAAACTGTATTTTTAGGCGCACGCACGTCACTCACTCTCTGGGGCGTCAGTATATGTTTTTCCGCTTTCGTTTTTGCAAATAAGTCCTTCATATATGATGTGTATTGTGAAATGTGCAATGTTTGATTATTTCACACAATCAATTTCAATTTCACAGAGCTGTCTAATTTCATTGGTTCTCATAAATATAGGGATAATGTCAACGGAAGAAATTGCCACACTGGCATCAGTGGTGGATGAGAACAACTTTTGGATGTCACTTAAACAGTTTAAAAAATGTTAACTATGCAGTTAAGCAGCTTTTATATTAATGAACAAATGCCTTTGTTTACAAAAAGAAAGGAAGTATAACCATTAACCGTATGATTTCAGAAAAAACGGCTCATTACTGAGTCTCCAATCCTTGACTACTACCTCCTTGATTCCATGGGAAGTTGTTTTCCAACATTTAAAAGTGTTTTTTGAGTTTTTCTTTTTTTACAAAAAGCTATCATTAGAAAGGACAATTAAAGGCTGTCAACTGAAGTGAGTGAGTCTCATCTAATGATGGGGCTCAATGTCATCCCTCGAGGTAGAGGCTAAAAAAAAGTATTGCAGTGCTGCTTTTTAGAGACTAGTGGGGATTTAATGACATTGCTTGAAATAACCGTACGTGTCAATTATATCTTGCTTTATTATCAGCCAATACACAGAACTTTGGTTAAATACAGCTGACTGAAAACAGATATGCCTAGTACCTCATGTGTTCCACTGTCTATTTTTATTTTGTAATTTAAGGAAGAGGAAGATGTAAAGAAGGATTTTATGATCGTCCTTTGATTTACACAAAGGTGAGTTTGATGCAAAAGTATCACAGAACGACACCAGAACTGAGGACTACTACCGCTATGCGCTTTAAACTGTAAATTAATACTGACAGATACATGGATGCCTTTGCTTAAATTTGCTGTAGCTGCTAATTTTCAGTAAGATCTTTAAGTTTGTGTGACACGTATGAAATCTTGAATGCACAGCAAGAGGCAACAATGCTTGAAACAATCTATAGTTTCAAGCAGTTCCCATATGTTGGCTAATACATGGCTGCTCTGGGTATTAGTTAATGAAAGAGATTATTCATGGAACCAACTCATGATCCTAGATCAGTGCTTATGCGTGCCTAGATGTCGAATAAATCTGCACCCTGATCTTTCAATCAGTTGCTGAAGTCCATTCGAGTAAGAAAGCAGCTTTGTGACAGCTAATACCTTCACAACCGATTTCTTACTCTTGTTTTACGCAGCAAGTTTCACCTGGGAATGGAAATGAGTTCAAACGCAGTCAGTTAAACTATTGAAGAAGAAAAAAATGATGAAGGAAGGCAACTATTTTTGTCCTTCAGCTTGCATAATTCATGGAAGAAAAACAAAAAAGTCATGCTGGTCAATCGAACAACAGTGGAAAGACTGAGGGAGAAAAATGGAACGTAAATAGGAGATGGCTGCAGTCGATAATAGGAGTGATAGAGTCAGGAGCTCCAATTCATTGGATGGAAGATTAATGGTGCAAAGATGAGAACATGAGGGAGACAATAAGCAAAAGGAGAAGAAAGAAGGGGGGGGGGGGGGGGGATTGAGATAATAAAAAAGAGGATGAGCTGTTTCTATCCAACATGTACCTTTCCAGCACTGATTATAATGTGATTTGTATTTTTCTATCCATGAGCAGATTGGACTAAATGGAACTACATCCTTACCACATGTGTTTCCAACATTATATAACAGCAGGCAGCAGCTATACAGAGAGATTCATAATGAATACAACAAGAATATAATCTATTAAATATTTGAAATCAACACAACCAGCATCTGGCATCCACTTTGCAAGGGAATGTTTATAGTTATCCAATGTAACATCTTTTCATTGTTATATTAATATATGAATCATTATATTTATTATTCAGTATCATGGTTCACATAGCAATAATGGCAATGCTCAAAATGCACCACTTTTGGTTTTAGCAGAGACTAAAAATGTCAAATTGAAAAACTGATAAACTGTCTTAACTTCCAGTCCTCGAAGCCATGAGTTATGCAAGATTTGGATGATTTCTTGTTCAAAATTTTAGTTGTTTCATTATCAAACCTTCTGCAATACTGTTGAAGTAATTTGCACACTTTTTATGTTTTAGCCATAACCACCGCACTTCAGTATACAGCAGTTTGTTTGATTCTACACGAGATTCAAAAACATTCAGGGGCAGATTCACTGAAGGTTTAGGGGTATTAAAATGTTTACAAACATCACTCCATGCGCTAATAAGGGGTACAAACCCCAGGAAATCAGGACTGCGCGTCTTCAGCGCATCACAATGCGCCCACAGTCCATTTAGCGCGTTTCCCTCTGATGAATATGTAAAGTAGGCGCGTGTGAAGTCCAGTGGCAGCGGTGCAGAGAAGAAACTTTGCGCAAAGATTGTGGATGTTGCTCCGGACGCACCGCTCCTGTGTCTTCCTCTCCATGTTTTGACTGTAAAACTCTCGTGTCACGTTGATGGCAGGAGCATCAGGCCAGAATCAGCTGAGCAGCATGCCTAATTTACGCAGCGATGGCACAATGTATTCACAAATAAGAGTGTGCAGGAGGTCAGGCCTGCTGGATGATACTCAGTAGATTATCTTCAAATGGTGCTGATCGACTGATTGACAGACTCTGTTGCTGCTTTAACTAAGATCAATGGCATCAACAGATCAATAGGACGGTTTCTGTCCAAATCCACCTGTTTTAAGAGCGAAGTTACAGGAGAAGTTTGTGCTTCTGTGTACTCACCTCTCCATGTTGAACGAGCAAAATGTTCATTTAAATAGCGCGGTCTCAACCACGTCTATACGCGCACCTACTAGTGGCGCAATGTTAGGGAATTCCCCACAGCAGGTGAGGAAACAGTGCCACCAACAGAATTAGGGACGCACCTGGTTTACCACCCTTTATTTCAGATCTTAGTGAATCTGCCTCTCAGAATTCAGAGTTTGTGTTTAAGCCCTCCAATAGTGTGCAAAACATTGAGTGTTTTAACTGGAATGAGATCAGAGCTTTAGTTCAAGACAGCCTAAGGAAAAGTAAAATAAATATAAACCTTGCAAAGCCTTTGATAATTTAAATCCATGTGAGTCGACTATATTTAAAATACAGGTCCATTAAGTGAAAAAGAGGTTTTTGGAGAAAAGCAGAGAGAGCAGATAAAGACTGTATAGAAACAAAACAAACATCTTAACCACAATCAGTATTTAATGACACAATGTCAGTTTGGTTAAAGAATGTCAGCTTTTTGCTGTTTGATGGACAGAATGTGTTGCTTATTCCATTTTAATATATTTGTTTTTCTTGAAAAATCATGAGAAATAATCTTTGGCCTGACTTTCTCACTTTGGCAGGTTGTGACATTAGCCGGCTAGCGAACAGAATAGACAAACAGTCAACTGCCAATCATTGCTGACCTGTTGTTGCTCAATCCACCTGAATAAGACTCGGAGACAATGAGTCAAATCTCAACAGAGATGGACATTGATGATTACAGTACTGAGACTTTCAGGTAGCACTCAATCCTCATTTATTTATTTTTATCATTGAAACATTGAAAATGATTATCGTTATTTATTTATAATTATTTTTTTCATTCCTAAACCCTTTGATAGAAAAAAAAGAATTGTGACATGCAATGATGACACTATTCTCTGGCCTGAACATGTAAAAACTGAAATAATTCAAAACCGTGAAATCATTTTAAAAAAAAATATTATTCATGTAGTATAATGACAAATATGTATAACTACATAGTGGGACCAATGCATCAATAAAACAGATGTACTTTACTCACATGATGCACTGCTGAATCACTGTGAAGTGTGATGGCTGTCCTAATGGCTATAAAATAGCAACATTTTTTTTGGGTTTTGAGTAAATGTACACATATTTTGTTATTGGTAACTAGGGATGTGAAAAAGTGGCGATGTAAAATTCAAAGGTGCACACAATAAAATAAAGTAAAAAAGAGCAAGGGACACGATGACATTTAACCCTCCTGCTTCTCGTAGCAGCTCAGACGCTGCAGTGTTTACAAGATGGCGGACAACATGGATGCGCCATCAACTTAAAGGTCGGTTATATGTAGTCATGTACGTACCGAAAAAAACAACCTGAAAAGTGAGCGAGCAAACACCGTGGTCAGAATGTCCGTTAAGCGGTTGTATTTCAACACATCTGAGCAATAAAGCCTCTTCTAAGCAGAGATTGAGACAGAGCATGGAGTGAAAACAATGAAAAGTTTACTCAGGTGCTACTCAAAGCTACATAACAGTTACAGCCCACGCCACTGAGACAATAATTGGGAAATGCAAAGCTACGTGCTCAAAAACAAGCAATATTTGAATCTCACACAGGCCAAGGTATTACTGCATTTTTGATAGAGGAGCTAAAGAATGGAAAGTGGAGAGGCCAAAGCTTTCAAAACTTTTATGTTTGAGGAATACAATAAAACAGTTAGATTGGTACATTTGTTTTCATTCTTTATATGTGAAACAAAACACTCCCACACACTGTCTCCAATTTCTGCATACTCAACTTGTTTTTCAACAAATAATTATTAGACATTTGTTGCTCTTCATTGGGAATTTCTTTCATTTTTTTTATATCGTATCGTGAGCCCTATATCGTATTTCATACTGTAATGTGTTGTGAGTTGGCTATTTTGTTACACCCCTATTGGTAATACATTAAACGAAGTATTTTACATATAAGACTAGCACAGTTACTATTTAAATGTATACTACAAAGATCATAAATATTTAAGTTAAAACTTTCAAAGAATGGATCATTCCTATAGCATTTAAGGTTACAAATGGCAGTAAATTGAGTTTAATTATTATTATTGATTATGAGGAGGTCCTGGTTTTAATGAAGTTTTTGAGATATTAATAGCACACACAAGATGTACAAAACTGTGCGTATCAGGTGAATGAGAAAAGCACTTTGTCAGGTATTCATGTCACGCTTTGTAGTACTGCAAAGGCACAAAAATTGTGTTTGCATAATTGCAAAGAAAAACGCTCCCGCTTTAACAAGAAAGCTTAAGTTTGAGTATTATCCAGAATAACAAGATGGAAAACATCATTCCTAATTAAAAGTTATAACAGCACATGTACATACATAAAAATAAAGAGAAAAGGCTTATAGCAAATTTACTTTTTTCAATCCTTTTTGGATTTAAGAAAAAAACACATTGTATCAGGTACAACAAAAGAGCTTTTGTTAGGAGCTTTATTAACACAATAAACATAGCAAGTTTGTCACTAGCTTACAATATAGTCAATTCTTTATTAGCATTATTGGGAAGTTTTATTATCAGGACATCACTTCCCCGGGTGTCGCATTAAACCTGTTTACCAGCTGCATCCAGGGAAGATTTATAGTCTCCCAAAAAGGGATGATGCAGTGTCACGAGGCTCATTCCGACACATCTTCTTGCCTTTCATTCAGGCATTGATCTGTTGACAAAACTGCTTTCAGAAACAATAACTATCTATTGATTGGGCTAACCACTAAAACTCTGAGTGCTAATTGGCCAACTTCTCTATCAAAAGATGTGTTTCTGCTGCTTTCAACAGAACCAGCCCCGAAAAAATAAACATGAGAACCTTAGTTCCTTATGCCAAATAAATGCTACTTTTTAAAGTCTACGCTAAAGTTAGCTTTAAAGCTCCCATGTCATGCTATTTTTCACCCATCTCCATTTGTTCTAAGAATCTCAAAAACATAGTATTTGAGGTTTATTTTCCCAAACTTGCCTGTTTTCCAGAGTTTTAGCCTCTGAAAAGTCACTTTCTGAGCAACTCTACACAAACGGACCGATTGGAGTGAGAGGGCGTAGACAGGACACTGACTTCCTCCTCCCAGCACGCTGACGTAGGGTCAGAGGACGGCCCGCCCTCCTCCCACCCACTCTGCAGCCGAGCTCATGCTGCTTTATAAACACGAGACAGAGCGCGGGGGCGGGGCGTTCTCCGGTACATACATAGACTGTAGAAAATACATACACAGCACTGCGCAAAGGACGCTGAAATGCTCACCTTTGTGGGTGTGTCTGTTTACATGTCAATCACGGCAGAGAGCTTCCTGGAGGCACGGCTTCTCCAGCTCAGTGCCGCGTCAAATTTGTCATCAAATTGGGAACGCATCATCAAATTGGAGGGAGGTGTTTGGGCTCACCCTGCAGTAAGAAAGGAGCAAATCATCCTCTCACTAATGATTGAGGGAATCAATGAAAAAAACACTTTGGGCATGTGTATGAAGCCCAAATAACACTTTTATCATATTTAAAGCACAGAAAATTTGATTTAGCTTAACATGGACCCTTTAACCAACCTCAAATGCTTTAACATCTGCCGCCATTAAACTGAGATTCCAATTTTTACCCAGATATGTCCTCTTTTCACATCTTGTCCAGGCTGTCCGGGGACATTTTACACATTCATGAAATTGTCCAGGTTTCCCAGGGATCTTGAACGTATCTCATGAACACGTTCATTTAAAAGACCGTAACTCTGCTAACATTTACTCTATCAGTTTTTGAAAGCTAAGGAGTTGGTCTTAAAGCCAATATATTTGTTTTGACTAAATCATCAAACACAAGGAAAAGAGAAAGAGGACCAAAGTCTGAGCGAGAGAGAGAGAGAGAGAGAGAGAAAAGAGACCAAATAGCAGTGGATTTAATTGAAAAGGTAATTATACTGAAGTGTATATTTTGATATTATTTACTGTTTTGTAAGCCTAGAGTTTTTGTTATAGTTTTAATTTTTGGAGGCAATGTTTCTCACATTGTTTCACTGATTGAGAGATTTGAAGAATGCATGTAAATGAGATTTTTCAAGGACAGATTGCTATAATGCATAATAAAGGTTTGTTATAAAGAGAGAAATTCATTTTTAACCCTTATGGACAATAACAGCTTATTCATGTATCATATTGTATTTTACCGTTACAAGGTAGAAAACACTGAGTACTTTTTGAGAATGCCAAGGTTGGACCAAATGTCCTCTTTTCTGTACATCAAAATATGGTTATCCTGTTATTGAGCAAATAAGTTCGTGAGAGGAAGCTAATAATTGTAGCTATTGGCTAACTGTAATTGTGCCAGTTCAGTGGTTTTAGCATGTCCCAGTCTGCATTTTCAGCACGTGTCAGTTCATTATTAGACCCACTGGTTACTACTAAAACTAATCAAATCAACAGGCTAATTATACACATCTGAGTATTTAGGAAAATCCCACTTGACAAGCGAAACATTACTGAACATCCACGGTTTAGAGCTAGCAAGACACACTGAGTGAATAATGCATGTGGCAGCACATTTTACATGCTTATAGGTTTATTGCTGCCTCCTCGATTTCTGCGGCTGACATTTCTGCTGACCAACACCCTCTAACTCGCACTCTTTTAGGAGTTTTCTTTCCTAATTTTAGCAAAAGCAAAATAAAACCATTATACCATATAAGCCCACCTCTGACCACATATAGGAATGAATAACACACAGTTATACAAGCTTATAGTGTGGGTTATAGTGAGTAAATATTAGTCATCACAAAGCCTACTGGTAGCCTAAAATGTTGGCTTTTCTAATAAACCTGAAATAAATAATAATAAAAAAAAACATGGCAGACATAAATAAAGCTTCAATGTAGAATAAATGTATTTGTAGTTGTTGGAAAGAAGAAATGTGTTTAATTTGGGCTAATTTGTGAGATGAGAAAATATAATGAGGTAACAGCAAATTTCAATGTGACCTAGGCCCCTGGTGATTTCTTTGAAAGACGAGGTTCACAAACCAATAGAACGGGCATGTGCAACAGGTGGCCCTCCGTGTCTATTTTTGTGTGGCCCCCTAAAGTAAATGCACAAAATGACTCCAAAAGCACTTAAAATGACAGAAAAATACACAAACCGATGACAAAAAACAAAAATGACAAAAAAAAACACACAAAATGAAAGTTAAAACACACAACATAATGTCAAAAACACAAAAAAGAACAAAAAAATATTAAAAAATAAGAAAAGATAATGTTCAGAGATTGTAGATTCTACTTAAAATTAGTCTAAATTCTGACGTGAAGTCTAATGATGCGGCCATTGGTTCAGACACTGTAATAACAGTTGCTCATCTCTGCAATAGTGCATATACTGCTTTTTTTAAAATAATTATCTTTCATATTTTACATAGTATATATTAAAAAAAGAACACAAAGTGATTACCGTATAATGCTAAAATGTAAATAGACACTTGTAGTAATGGCTTTGAAAACTATATAACTATAATTATATATGTAATACATTGATTGTTCTGATGTGTCTCAGTTAATTCTTGAAACAACATCATATGGTAATTTGCATGCAGATATCCTTAGTGCTTTGCTTGGTTCACAAATGGAGGCTCTTTCTCAACAAAGCTGCAACGTTCACGGTCCAGTTAAGAATGGATACAGAAAAAAGGAATATCTTTGGAGAGGAACACGCTACATTGACTTAAGAGCAACAAAAATGATCCGATAAGTCCATGTAAAGTCTTGTTAACAACCAACCTGGACTTTAGCAAGATTTAGTGTTGAGTAATGTATTTTATATATAGTACTTTTTGGAGAAACTCTCTAAACACATCCATCAATGTGTTGCCAAGGATATAAAAATGCTCATTATACAAAAATGCAGCATGATGAGTCCCTGCATTACAGAATTATGAGTCATGCACCCGAACAACTGTTGCCAAAGCAACAAGCCTAATCGACATGCACAAATAAATTAATGCTAACACATTAAAATACAAATGGAAATAAAATACATTTAATCATTTCATTAGAAGTCTTTAAGAATTCTTCTCTTAGGAATTGAAGTACTCTGCAGTGTGTTTCTGTTTGAACAACCCTCTTATATCAGCTGAAAGCCTTCCCAGTCATACTTATGACACAAGTCCTAAATTGCTCGATAACTGCGAGGTGTCTGTGTCCTCTGTCAATCACCAAGAGACAAACAGATTTCAGGAAGAAGTCTCACATTGACTCCATCAAAACTAATACTTCTTCAGCTTTTCTTCTTCTTCTTTACATCTGATTTTCTGTTCCTAAATTACCCAACGGTTCCACGCAAAAACTGCTCAATTCTCAGCGATTTGATTCCCTCTATTACCCCATGACGTTTAGTCTTTTCCAAAAATGCCCAATTATCTTTTGTCACCCTGACAAAATGAAATAGAAAAAGAGTAATTAAAAATGCCCCTGCTGCTTTTGTGTTTAAAGTCCCTGACAGCCCACAGTGACCTTAAGGCCACTTCACAGCAAATGATTTCCTTCATTTGGAACCAACGGCTCTTTTTAATTGCCAACACAACCACCTTGATGCTTAATTTGAGGTCATATTTACAAATCTAAGCTTTTAAGTGGAAGTGATCTGTTTCACTCTTCTTTGAGGAAGTATAATATGAACAACCTTTTGTTTGTTGTCCACTATTATCCACGACTCAAAGAGACTCAGAATGTCAAGCAGATGTCAAATTTTTTTTATTAAAAATCATAACTGTGAGATCTTTTCTCCCTATTATTATCACTATTATTACACAGAATAACATGTCACATTTATCACTCACGGTGCCCCAGCCTGCATGCTAGAAGTTTAACAAATATTTACGAATTGATTATTGATCGTTATACTGACTCCGAGGGGTAACACTGAGGGGAATACCCCTGTGACACCAAAGAACAACAAAACATTTTATTATTTGTGTTATGTGACATTGCACCGTTGTGACAATTTGTGACCCTCCTCTTTTGTTCCTAGCAGTCTAATCAACTGGCTGCTGCAGCTCCCACCTGGCCTCATTAGGTGGTCCGCAGTATATAAGGGCGTGATCAGCACACTTGGAGGAGAAGTCTGGAGAGAGCCGTTCAACCTGTGCTGCTGCAACAACAACTCAGTGACCTCCGTTGGTGAGAGTGGAAACTCACATTTGTTCTGATCTCTGTGTGTCGGTAAGGTGTAGGGCCAGGTGAGACGAGGTATCTCCTAAATTTTGCACACCTAGTAATCTGAATGTGTAGAAGCATTAGGTTATGGTTGGTGCCACCCCATGTAAGTTTTGGCCTCTCTTTTAGTTAGTCAGTCAGGACTTTTGTATGTTATTTTTCATGCTTAGTGGTAGAGTTTGAGAGGCCCTGGTTTGTTTTGATGGTTTCATTTATTTGGCACAACCTCCCAGCTCTCACCTTCCCCACTCGGGAAGTGTTCGTCTTTGTTTTATGATGAATAAATCATTTAAAGTAAACTGACTTGTCTTCTTTTGACTGTTTGTTGCTATCCAGGTGTCTTTTCAGCACTTGGAGTGTAACAATTTGTCTTGAAAATACAGCATTCTCACTTGAATTTTCTCAGTAAATGCAGTTCTTGTAGTATTCTCTTTGGTTTTGGCTTGTATTACAAAACCATTCTATAGGTTTACTAAACATTATTATTACTAGGGGTGTCCCGAAACAACTTTTTCACTTTCGAAGCGATACCAATATTGCAGCCTTGAGTATTGGTCCATGCCTATTTTATATCTGCCGGAGTCATACATAATTGTATTATTTTGTAGCGTAGTTATATTATTGAAACAGAGAACAATAGTCAGCAACAGTAACTGACCCATTTATAAATCAAATGGTTACAAACCTGTTATCCCTAAATATAATAATATTATAATATATATTACTGTATATTGGAAATTGTAGATACAGGTCAATATAAACCACTATCGGATCGTGACACCCTTAATTATTATTATTGTCATTGTTATTCTTTTGATTATGAGGCATAAGCACTGAATGGTATCCACAAAGTCAGTGGAAAGGCTCTTTATTGTCTTTTTTTTTTAATGCTGCATTTTTTTCTCACATGTCTTTGTCACTTTTGTCATTCTCACTGATTTTTTGTCCTCTTCTATCAAACCACACATTCTCATTTAATTTCAATGGGAAAGTTTGTCCAAACTTGTGCATGACAGTGTAAATATCATCTATATATCCACTTGTACATTTCTTTAAACTCTGGCCACCTGCAGGGAGGTGGAAAAGTAATTTACAACCGTCTCCTCCTACTGCACTCCTACGTTGTTATAAAGCTGCCATCAATATGAAGCCAGTGCGTAGGTTGTCATTCAACTCTGTAATAAAAAAAAGGTCTGTTCAGAGCTGAGAGAACATATACAGTACACCACTATAATACTAAAGAAAAAGAACATAAGGAGTCCTATGAGAAATATAAGCTATGAACAATAAGAGATGATTTCATCCTCACTTTTGACTAAGCGACCATGCAGCCTTTTAAATAATGTGTGATGAAGGATATTTTGTTCCTGTTAAACTTGTGTTGTTTTTTTTTTGTTTTGTTTTTTCGCCATCACACCTGGCATAGCTTGGCTGCTACGGCAACAAAACGGTTGCAACTTGAGCCGTTATTGAATTATGGCTGCGCTGGAGGAGGATGATGATGATTTGCTGTGACACACTGGTATCTCAGGGTCAACTTTTTCAATCTCACTCCCTGCATCTGTGTCATCACCTCCTCTTCCACCACAGTGTCTATCACATTCATGTCAATTTTTTTCATTTGTCTCTACCAATCACATCTACGTCAACTGTGTAGCTAGCTTCGTATTAAACAAACCCAGCCAGCCATGGATAAAATATTGAGGACGATAAAGAACAAAATGATACCATGGTTGCAATGCAGTTGCATTCCTTCACTTTATGCACCACAACATCTCAGTTTATTACCAATAACCATGAAAAGTGCAAGTTAGCTTTCTTAAATTTACATGCATTATTTAATCATTTTGTTAATAAAACCAATGAATCAGAGTCAACATTTGTGTAAAGGAGCCTTTAACCTTAAAAAGTGGTGCTTGAAAAGTCTAGTTGCTGAATACAAACTCTTAGAAATCCACTAAAAGTGGAAAAGTCATCAAAAGAGTAATCGAGAAAAACTGCTCTGAAGGGATAACGAAAAAGAAAAAGTAAATCATAAAGGGGAATACAGTGTTTCTTTATGGGTGGAGGAGGTATGACTAGATTATTGATGTGGTGTTAAACATTTTAATGTTTGTAACTATCTTTTTATGCAAAGTCATTAAACTAATACATTTAACAAACTCTGCCATCTGCGGGTTCTTTTTTTTTTAAATGTTTAGGACAGATTGTATCAGTCAAAGAACAATAAGCTCCTAATAAAAATAGAGATATGATTATTGATGAAAGCTTGCGAAAAGGGAGTCTATTAAAGGTCCCATGTCATGCTATTTTTCACCCATCTCCATTTGTTCTAAGAACCTCAAAAACATAGTATTTGAGGTTTATTTTTCCAAACTTGCCTGTTTTCCAGAGTTTTAGCCTCTGAAAAGTCACTTTCTGAGCAACTCTACACAAACAGGCTGATTTGTGGCCTACTTTTGCAAATACATAAGTGGGCGTGTCTATAGACAGGACACTGACTTCCTCCTCCCCGCATGATGACGTAAGGCCAGAGGATGGCCCGCCCTCCTCCCACCCACTCCGTAGCTGAGCTCATGCTGTTTTATAAACACGAGACAGAGCGTGGGGCGGGGCGCGAAAGACGCTGAAATGTGCACCTTAGTGCACGTGTTTGTTTACATGTCAATCATGGCAGAGAGCTTCCTGGAGGCGTGGCTTCTCCAGCTCAGTGCTGCGTCAAATTCATCAAAGTGGGAACGTGTCATCAAATTGGAGCGAGGTGTTTGGGCTCACCCTGCAGTAAGAAAGAACTAACCATTGAGGGAATCAATGAAATAAACACTTTGGGCATGTGTATGAAGCCCAAATAGCACTTTTATCATGTTTAAAGCACAGAAAAGTCGATTTAGCTTAACATGGACCCTTTAGGAAAATATCTGAACTGAAGAGAAAAAGATGTCAGATGATGAATATCCATCAAGTTGGAAGAATTGTAGTTGATTGTCAAACATCTGGTAAATTTATGTTGACGAGTTGGTGAAAGAAGTTCTCAGTTTTTCAGCTGTGAACAAGCGTGGACAAAAAGGACTCATTACTGAAACGCAGCATTGATTCGCTGTTTCCAAAGAACATTGTGTATCTTCCGTTCAGCCAGGTGCAAATTGAAAAAAGCCAATAAAAATTGGTTTTCTCATGCCAGTTGCCATCTCACAAGAATGTGAAATTGCCACTCGGGGGCCATCCGAGCCAGCTGTATCGAATAAAGTGTCGATACACATGTAAACTTCTACTGGCTGGAGAATGAAAAATCAAGACAGCAGGTTGTTTAATGACAGAATAAATCCAGGAGGACATTAAAGGAATTGATATCCTGACATTAACGACGGTGCACTTCAGCCACTTGCTCTGTCTGCTAACAATAATAGACTCATTCTGCCATTATGGTCATTATCACAGGCGAAAAACAATAATCACTCTATTTCCTGTCTTTCTGCTATTTTTTATACGGTCAATTTTAAAACTTAATGCAAAATATGGGAGCAGTAGACAAAGTGCACCGTATTATCTTGAGTGTGTGGCTCGATGGAACAGGTTTCAAAAGGATTCTTCATCATTTTTTAAATGTCAGCTGCCAAAAGTGTCTTCTAAATTCACAGCACCAGAGTTCACAAGTGGGTTATATTGACTAAATAACATCAACTGCTAAATGTATTACATTTTTCCGTCTTTATAATGTCAGCGCTATTAAAAGCAAGCTGTGGGAATCCATTGCAAATAAAAGGCAGTGGAGCTTCAGTAGAAAATGTAGAAAATCACTATGTATACTGTTTAAATATTGGGTTTGTGATAGGTCACCGTTAGATAAAGGAGGTCTAAAGAAAAAATAATGGTAACAGGTTGGGGTGAAATCTGATTACACACAAAACACAGAATGCACTTTTGCATCTATACTATTAGCTAACAATCAAACTGCAATGGGTCATTTTTTTTTTACACTGAAGTAAACTAGATGTTGTGTGTGTGTGTGGGTGTGTGTAAAAGCCCATTAATATCGTCATGAACCACTTATGCACAACGGGAAGGACCAACTGTAGGGATTTATATGTTTGTCTGTTAGCAGGATTACATCAAAAGTACTTTGACAACATTTTTACCAAAAAGAAGATTCCATTAGATTTCGGAGGAGGATCTGGATAAATACACTAATTCTGGATCCTTTTCAATAATCAGAACATCCCCATCTCTTATCACTCGCTAAATTACAAATAATCATATCCTGGTTCGTAATGATGGATCTTTATGAAATTTGAATCAGTTATGTCAAGTTGGTTCCTCAATTACCACACTCAATTTTATCTGGATTAGATCTGAATTGTGCATTTGAACATGACGGAACAAGGAAAAATTGAGGTGTCCATATATTTGGACCTACTGTATCGTTATTAATGTGGATAGAATTTTTTTCCAAGTCTTTAACGTGTGAATGATCATTGTATTAAAATCAGGATCAATGTCAAATGGACAGAAGTCCATTCCCACATGATTAAAACACATGCATTTTGGAAAATTTAAAAGCCAGTAATAACACCTGATTGGAGAAAGCTGATGAAACAGAAACTAAATGCAAAGGGTTAAACTGAAACTGAAATGAGTGAACTCTGAAGCGGATTGGGTACATTTTCAAATGGAAAATTTGAGCATATACAAGTTTTCCATTTACAAGACCCAACATAAAAGTTGGCGGCATGAAATCAAAATCATAACTCTCCCCCCCCCCCCCCCCCCCCCCCGCCCCCCACCTGCAACTTACCACTTAAAAAAAAACAACCACATCACAATTTCCTCTCAACCAAACTTTGCACTCCACAATGTATGCAGTCTAGTTGTGAAATAGTGAAGCTAGGACTAAACCATACAAGCAAAAACAATTATAAACATGACCTAAGACAGGGATTCTCAACCAGTGGGTCTGGACCATAAAGGAGGTTGTGGACCTGTACTGGGTGGGTCGCGCACAGTTGGTCCAAAATAAATAAATACCTAATATCTGTCATGTTGGACTTATCTTTTATTTTGAAAGACACTTTTCTTTTGACAAGCATGCTGTGAAATGCATGTTGCACAGGAAAATATATAGATTTATGTTTTAAAAAGATATTACATATGTGTGTTTTCAACAGGTATTTTTGAAAAAGTAAATTTGGTTGGTTGGCCTAAGATCACTAACCTAAGAAAAGCATGCAGCAGTTGCATTAAATAAAGTGTTTATCATGGTTTTTCTTTACATTCTCAATCATTGTTGTATGACTAACTGCATCATAACTGACAATCAACACCAGTGTGACTAGTTCATGAATTAAAGCATAAATCAACTTAATTTAATACATAACTTATTACCGTATATCTTTATTCATAAACCTGTACACAACACTTGGCCTTGGTCCACAGATGGCTCACATGACCTAAACCTTCAGAAGTGACTTTGCTTGGAGTTTGAATCTGAATCAAGAGAGAACCCTTTGCCATCATATGTATAACATTTTACAACACAAGATTTACACTCTAATAACCAGTTCACTTCTATTTTAAATGAGGATGATGACTAAATGATAGTTGGAGGAGTGACAGGTATTGATTTGTCTTAGATATAACGACCCTGAAAGTGATCTTCTGTGACTAAGAGATATAAACCAAGCAGTTCTAGAGATGCTAAAAACCAAGGTTTGTGAGTGTGACAGCGAATAAGGCAGCAGGGAAAGATCCTGGAAGATCAATCAAAGGGGCTCCAAGTGTCTGGTCTCCTGCCTGAACAGCACGGGGACTGCAGTGATCAATGACTCCACAGGCTGGAACTCCACAGGAGATGATACATAATACATGTGAAACATACACTTCAGACGAGTGTGGCATGAAGGGTCAGAAGCAGACAAAGAAAAGTTGAAGAATGACACAAACCAGAGTTTCAAGACAGCACAGATTTACAGATTCAGTCTGAATAAAGCATTAACATTGAACAAAATCTTGAAGGTTTAGTTTAAATGGTTGTCATTTTAATTCTTAAATACTCTTTGGATGGGAATGTTAGAAAACAGAGTCACTTAAAGCTTGGATCCATGCATAAATATGAAAAAATACTGCAGCAAAAACACAAAATCCCCTCCAAGGACACTCCCACACACAGGGAATACTGATGAAAGCAAGGAATGTTCTTATGTGAATATTAATGACTTACTGTAGGTGTATTTATGCCCTTAAACAGGAGTGCTTATATCTTTTATTCACAATATTCCATCCTGCCATTCTTCAGGATCACACTATGAAGCCTTTGTTATCTTCCCTTTGTCAAGCAGCATGAGTGAGAGATTTGGCAAGAACAGAGATTTTTTTTTCTTTTTTATATGGCTCTTATCCTTGCTTCATTTCTAGGGAGAATCTTAATAGACAAGAGAAAATGATTTGCACTAGAATTTGGTTCCCATTAATAACAAAACATCCATCCATCATCCATCCGTGTTGACAACATCACAAAGAGGAGAGTGTCTCTTTGTTCACTTTGAGCAGGATTTCCATCCCGTAAAGGTTCTTCAAGAATTATTAGGAGGTTTCTTTCAAGGTTGGGCTACCCTTCATGAGGTTCACTTCATGGGTAAACTTTCCTCTGAAAATGTGATGATAAAAACCACCTGACCCGTGACATGATTCAACCCAACGGACAGGAAACAGTTGGAGATGGCAAGAGAAGCACACATCAGTATCATGACTTGTTAACCTTCACTGGTGATGCATGAAACTCAACAGTAACCAAAAATAGCCAGATAACAACCAATACTAGAGAATGAGTGGGGAAAAAAAATAAAACAAGGTAGCAAGGTCGCAAAAATGTGTAAGTGGTTGAAACTCAAAATTTTGTTTTGACCGCCACTATAAACAATGTTGAGTTTGCATTGTGGGATGTGGAGTACCGTAGTCTGTGTGCTGTGTGTTTTTACCTAATTCTGTATGTGATTTCTTGTGTTCCCCCTTAAAAAACTCTTCCAAAGGGACTTCTCAACACATTTCTAGTGTTTTCACTGACTGACAGTTGTGGCAGAACAGTGGTGAATGTTGATTTTGGGGTTTACATGGAAAGATCTGAATCACTAAATGTTGACTCCACATCCCACAATGCAATGTGTAAAACTTTTCAGAAAATGTTAATAATCACGGTGGAGTTTAAAACAAACTTTTCAACTTCTATTTTAACCTTTAACTGCAGCTCAATTTACTGGCTGTTTAAAGTATCAAAATAAAAGTTTAACCCTTGCCATTGAAAAAATATTGATTAAAAAACTCACATTATAGCAAGAACACTGTGTAACAAAATACATAATTTGTGTTCAGAATGAGAATAAGGATGAGAACAGGCATTAGCATAGAAATAAGAATAATAATTAAAATAGGAAGGATAATAGGAATACGAAAGAGGATGAGATTAAGTATTTGAAAAAAAGAGAACGAATACTAGTTCAAGTAACAATTTGTTATACAAAACAGAAAACAACAGAACACCAGTTACTCTCAGGGATAAAGCCTTAAAAAGATAAACACATCCACACAACCTTTTGCTCCTATAGACATAACTCTGTGGGTATTGGAAAACTCCATCAAACTCAGGGAAAACATGCTAAAGTAAATATTCAAACCCAGAACTGGAACTCAAAGCCTTCCTCCCGTGAAGCCAAAGTGCTAACCCTTTAAACAACTGCACTTCCTCGACTGTGAAGTTATTTAAAACCCTAAAATCATAAGGTTCTTGGTCTGCGGCCTGACTCTCCTGAGGCGAGGTGAGAATCTCTGCCGGTGTTGGTCGTGATGAATCTTTGTTAACTTAATATTGTTGTTTTCTAGCGTAGTTTGTGACAGACTGTAGAGAAAACCTTTGAAATGCTGCGGTTTCCTGTTAAAGTTCAGTGAAGACCGAATCGTTTACTAGGAAATGCAGTTTTTTAGTTGTTGAATTGATCCGTATATTATCAGAACTACAACCCCCATGAAGCATTGTACCATCAAGGGACAGTTTCTTCAATAGGAAAATTAACACAAATTTTAGTTTTCCTGACTGTTTTAGTCAGATACTAGCGCAATTCTTCTCTCGTCTTCGCACAGAAGGATTTTTATAGCAAATGCGATGAAAGAAGTCATCTTTCATCGTATCGTTTATCAAATATTTTCAGTTTGACAAGGTATTTGGAATGAGTGAGTACCTGTAGATATGTTTTATGTGCCACAGTTGAAATCTCCATTGACTGCAATGACAACACTATTGAGGTTATTCTCACGTGAAGTGATGAACCCCAACCTCTGGCTAAGCAAACATTGTTTCTTAGACTTGGAGCTTGTGCGTTGCAGTCCAGCATTACTGGTTATTAAATGGTAGTGTATTTGTAAAGTCGCCTGATTCCTCCTCCTGCTGCTCGTCATTCACTGTAAAATCCCCTACTGCCATCGACACCTCTGTTTTGCTGCCCATAAACTGTCGGCAAGGCCAGTGCAAATGTAAGAAAACCGTATTTACAGCCCTGAAAGTGACGGGAGGTTAACAATTAGGCCTGTGCTGCCGTGTTTTATAGGCTGCTGTAAAATTGCCACAGTGATTAAAATCTCTGTCAAGTCAGAAACAATGGCACGACATTTCTTACAACACTACTGAGAAAGATGCCCTTAAACACATTGATTATCTTTGTACTTTCACATCAATGACCAGAATGAAAAATCTTTGCCTTTGCAAACTTTTACAGACTTGTGCAGCCTGTGCATACATACACTTCTTTTTTCTGCCATTTCATATATTTTAACCTAAGATTAACAATCCATTATTAAACCATATGGTTAATTGTGATGTTTTTCACACTTCAGTAGCTCTAAAGGCCAAAACTCCAGTGTAAAGGTTTAAGATTTTGTTATAGATTACAGTTGTTTTCTTTTTTAGATTTTTTTTCAAGTCATCCTTTCATAAGCACATTAATGAAGTTTGACACCGATGTTGGATGAGAAGGCCTTGCTTGAGTCAAACTCAGGGCCCCGGGGCCAAATCTGGCCCTTTCAAGCCTCCTATTCGGCCCACAGAAGAGGGTAAACATTAATTATTGTATAAAATACAAACTAATTTCTCAGCCCCTTTCAAATACACAAATGGAATGAAACCCAACAATATTTGCAGGATTTTGCAGTTTTCCCAAGTTTCTATTTAAAAATGCAAAAAGAACAATAATTTTTCCAAAATCCTGCAATTATTCCACGTACAGTAATTTCCACAAATTAAATAATTTTTGGCCAAAGAAAATCAAGGAAATTTAGATTAATATCCTGCAGGGAGTGATATCTGTTACTTATTGGATGTTGGTGCCTTAAATATGTTATATTGTAATATGTTATAATATAAGTGGAGGTGCAAACTATGGCAGAATAATATTGAAAACGCTCTTTTTCTAGCCTAAAATATGCAGCAAACTTGAGATCACACTAGTGGATATTTGGCCCCCAAACTAAAATCAGTTTAAATAGGCTTTGCTCCGTGCACAATCATGTCCACATGAGGTCATCCCCAAACTGTTTCCACAAAGTTGGAAGCATGATTTTGTCCCAAATAACTATTATTATGCTGCAGAATTGATCGCCCATTTTACTCCAAGATGCCGAGCACAACTTCAGGGGAAAATCGCAATGACATTTGGGGAACAGGTGGTCGTAAATACAAAAATTGACCTATTTTTTTTACAAAGTACATTTGTACATTTGGGGAGAAAGAGGGAAAAAAAGAAGCTGTTTCCATATAACACCTTGGGGCAAAACACCACTATGGTAAGTTTCAAAACAGACAAAATGAACACAACTGTGACTTTTAGTTTAGTTTAGTTTTCGTTCATTTCAGACAAGGAAGGACATGTGCAGAAGTGAGCATTTGCTGCTCAATCACAGTTGCTTCTTATCTCTTCACTCCTCACTTTACTTAGGATTATTTTGTTTCCTTTGATCCACTGCTGTTCTTTATTCTCCTCTGTGCTTTTACTTAGTCTCCCCCATCTTTATTACAGTCGGACGGAGACTACTTGTCGAAAGAGATGAGGAAAAAAACAGCTGTCACCACTGGAACCTACTTGCTTATTTAAAAGTCAAACATGACAAACACTCATGGCCGACACTCCACCCTCAGGAGCATCCAGAATGGAAATAAGAGCCTTGTCCGTGTAAAGATCACCCTGGTCTGCAGCTTTCACCTTTGGCACTGACATTTTCTAAGTGAGGTCCACAGTGGAGAACCAATAACATAATCTGATGACATGACATGAATTATACAGTTAGTGGGGGTGAAATATGTTGAGTTGAATGAGGATATACAGTGAATAAAACACTTATACACACACTGAGGGACAAAGTGGAATTACTGAAACAGAGAGGAGGATAAATGAGATTTGAAATTGTAAATAAAGAGATGTAGAAAGCCACACACTTTAGACAAAAAGTCAAACAAAGATAGCGATTTCCCTAATATGTAAGTGAGTCCATGAGTCTGTAAAATGTAAAGTCAAGACGAGACATGCTGCATAAAAACAGATGTGTCTCTTATAGTGTAATTGTGATGATTTATTGTGTGCAACTCATAGAAGTAATAATTGTTCAAAGCCAATGAAACGGATTGCAGCAAATCTGTGACAAAGCAGCACTATAGAACTAATTCAACTCTCTACTGAGAAACATTGAACTGTTATTGGAGGAGCAGAACACAATCACAGAGGTTAAAAACCTTTTTAAGATGTAACTGTTTTCTCTCAGTTAATTCTCTCTTCCTATACTTCTTCCTACTCCTTTTTGTTTATATATTCAGAAAAATGCTGAAGAATTTGAAGATGCCAGTTACTGTTTAGTTTTCAATTCTTGATGTTTTTTTTTAACTGTTTTTAAGTTGTCATTTACATTTACTGAAATCAAATCTCTGTTAGCCAACAGCTGCACATAAACGAGTGGGTGTAACAGAGACTGGATTCTTAAACCTTTGTTCACTTTACATAGTGAAGCATTCAGGTATTAAGCGCCACACCTGTGGAACAAACTTTTTATGTCTGCGCTGACTGTCGGCCCCCTTATATTAGACTTGAAAAAAACTGTTTTAAGGCAGAATTGTCCAAATTTGTAATCTATTTTTCTCTCTTAAAGGGATCCTCCACTGTTTTTACAAATGTGGCCTAAAACCTTTGAAATGTCCTTATTAGAAGATCTATACCTAACAAAACGCATTATTTTGTAACATATTCGTTGTATTCACTTTTAAAACCGTGTCTTCTTCACCGTTTGAGAGCCTGTGTGCCACCATGTTGAAATGACTTAATTGATGACGCCAATCGCAACTGCCCCTTTCAGCCCATGGACTTCTATAGCAGTGAAGCATTCAGGATCATTTAGCAGCTTTTTTAGTCAAAATGACAACTTGGGTTGCTCTAAAAATCAGTACAAATTAAAAAAGTTGATTAAACCTCTTTTGTTTTCGCAAAATTTGATAAAAAAAATTCATGCCGTGAAAAAATCTGTGACCCCAGGGGGCGACAGTTCCAACTCTGCTGTTTCGTAGATGGCATGAAGATGAGAAAAAGAGCTCCATGCATGTAAATACAGGACACCAGGATCTACTGCTGCTCATTAATGTCGACCCAAGTTGAATTTGTCTGTTGTAAAGAACCAGGGTTTTTTTTTGCTCTTCTTCTCTTAATGAAACAAATATGGTGCAAAATAATGCATTTTGTTAGGCATAGATATTCTAATAAGGACATTTCAAAGGTTTTAAGCCACATTTGTAAAAACAGTGCAGGATCCCTTTAAATGTCTGCTTATGATGATTTTAAATTTTGCACTGTTTAATAGAAGGATTTTTACATATGCCTGAATATTTCACTTTTAATTACGTAAAGCAGTGCTTCTTAAACTTTTTTGGCTAAAGTACTCCCTTTCTCTTATTCCTGAATCCAAGTACAGTTTGTATCCCTTTGTCTAACTACATTTTGCTCAGAATTCTATGAAAAAAATAACTGTTAAGCATAATAATGTAATGAATGAGTGACAACACACATTTTAAAGAATCATATTTTGTAAACAAATGAAATTAAACATTATCCAGTGCCTCCTGAATAGACTTATTTCTATAGTTTTTATCATTTCCGCTCATCTCCCACCTGGTGTGGGACCAGGTCTGACCCTTGTATTTTCAGCTCATGTTCTAATCAAGATTATTTATTATGATGATTGTCATTTTAACTAAAATTAACATTATAAAACCCCATATTTTTATGCTTTTATTTGTAAATTTTACAGATACCCCCATTTGAGAAGCCCTGATGTAAAGCACACTGAGTCACATTGTGTATGAAATGATTTTTCCTTGCCATAAAAGTAATGATAATCCCATTCCCGGGGGTGCTACTTCGTTATTACGCGTGCTAAGAAGAAGAAATGTGCATTATTTTGTGAAAGGGATGGCCTAACTGCATTTTAAGATGTAGAAACATTAATTCCTAACATGTCAATCGATGTTATGTTATATATATGAATAATCATTGAAAAATCCTTTGTCATTTAAATCTTTAGCTTTTTGTACATTCAATGACTTTGTATTATATTACCCTGTTAACCAAAGAAATCACCCTCACCATCTAACTAACAACTTTATTTTTTTCCTTCAGATTAAAATACCCACATCTCCAACCTTTTTAGATAAATAATAAACCTGGTACCAAACATTTTCAACAGCCGAATGCACAGTTAACATTTAATTATAGCAGCTTGTCTGCCTTCATCTCCTAAATGTGCAGTAGCTCAGGTAGTCCTACAGACACCTGAGCCTCAGGCAGCAGAACACTTCAAGATAAGACAGTTTGACAGCACAGACTGGTTTGTGGCGCAGTGCAAACCCAGCCAAGTGAGGTTTTAGTAAAGCAAGTTGCAAAAAAAAAAAATGATTCATGCGTGGGCTATGATAGAGAATAGAAACTATTGAGAAGGATAACAAAGTCTTCTGACTTCATTTGCAGCAACTAATGAGAAAAAAGACTGGATCTCTAAAAGGAATCCTGTGTAATTCCTTTATAATGTTTCCCTGAATACGGAAGCACCAAAATCTGTTGTAATCAGGTCCAGATGATTATTTTTGACAGTGTAGATTTCTAGTATTTCCTGAATGTGGAGGACATTAAATAGTCTTTTTCTTTCAAGCTGCACAGTAAAACGTCATTTTCAGATGTGTAAAGAGTACTAATATATCCTACTCAAGTAGAAGTACTGTTACTTGATTGTAATAGACCCCGTAATGGCCCATGTCACAGGTGGAGGCTAGTAATGTTACAGCTTTAGAATGTCGTCTTGTTTTGTGTTTGGGTGCCACAATAGGAGGAATAACATAAATAAAAAATGTATAGGATTTCAGCGGACACTCGGGCTCAGAAAAACAAAGACAATTGTGGTTTTGCCTCCAGGCTAAGCTCCGCCCAACAAAATATGTTGCAATGTTTACAAACAATCAAAGGGTCTATTGTACTCAAGAACAAGTAAGTCGTACATAAAATACTCAAGTACAAGTCAAAAGTAGCTCAATTAAATAGTACTCAGAGTAAAAGTTACTCGATACTTTCCCCCCCATATTTATTTTATGGTAATAAATCTTGCCGCGGTTCCCTTGCATACAGTAAACATCTCATGTATAAACTTAAAAAGAAGAGACCAAATCATGTACAATTGTAACTTAATTTATTTTCCACAAAGGCATCTGTATAAAATAAAAGGTTTGGCAAAATGTCAAAATGTTTTTTTTAAATAAAATAACACCTATGAATTCAATTCAAAAATAAAAACAATCTCAGGCTCTAAGTATAGATACATTTATTAACTATAAAGCTGAAAAAATAACCAGCATTTAATGTTGTTTTAGTACCATGCATTAGGCTTAATCTGGTTGGTCGGCTATGATGTGATACATTTGATTGTTGTGTGGTCATTTCATTTTTTGTAGTTTCATAATGTCCGTTGATCATTTTCAAACAAAAAATAATAATTTACTCAGTAATGATTAGATGTAGAAATGTAATGAATGACTTTACTTCTTTTAAAACTCACTTAAGTGCAAGTAAAATTACTGATTTTGAAAACATACTGAAAAAAGTACCCATAATAAAATTACAGTAACATGAGTACTTGTAATCCATCACTTTCACCTTTGGTAATTTGCCCAAATCTGAATTTGTGTTTAAACCAATGCTGCTAAAAGTAGATCAACTTATTTCTAAAGTTAATAATAAGTAATCAGTTGCCAAATTCACAGCGGTGCATTTATTCAAATACAGGTGCTAATGATCTTTGGCTGAGGTTCAAACCCCATCTCATCATCATCTGCCCCTGAATGTGACTTCAATTTCACATTGCTCAGCGTGAAAACTATCAGCGCAATAAACGTGTGAAAAAAAAAAAAAAAGAGTAGATCGTGTAATGTATTCACACGCTGGTACTCGGCTGGGAACATTATTAACATTCGCTGCAGTGAGTGAGGGTCAACGGGCTAAGCTGTAGAAAGAATTCAATAGAAGGAAAAGTGTCCAAAGCCGTGAAACGAGGTCACAAATGTTGTCTCTTTAATGTTTTCACTTCTATGATAACAGACTTCACAATCCGTTTACCTGTATGAGGATTGCTCTACATTTGGTTTAATCTCGTTAATTATGAAAGGACAACAGGGTTTTTTTAACTCGCAAAAGGGAGCAGTAATCAACGGGTGAGCAGGAAACTGAGGCTTTGGTGTTGGATGGTAATTAAGATCTGGATCTGGATTATTGGAGCTCACACACACTGTATGTATCAACAGCAGTGTTAAATTTGACAACACATTTTGATTTAATGTTAGTCATAGTCTTTTGACTACAATGCAACTTAGTTTTGTCAAAATGGAGTCATCAGGACTATTTCAATTAAAGCAGGGGTGTCAAACTCATTTTAGCTCAGGGGCCAAATACGGAGCAGTTTGATCTCAAGTGGGCCACAAATTTTTATGCAGGAAACAAGTAATTTCAACATTATTGTGCCCCAGTTTGCACTTCTACGTAGACATAAAAAACAAAATATGTAGGAAACCGACCATATCCAAGCAATGACTGATATTTATTAGTCCCAACAGGATCTTCAATTTAAATTTCTATATAATTAAGAAAACTCTGTCATTTTTATTTTCTCCTGAGGGCCAAATTAGACATTCCAAAGGGGCATGTTTGGAGTATTTGAATCTATGAACATTCTATGCTATGCTAACTAGTTATTTAATACTCAATATACCTCTCTATTCAAAATTCTGTCAATCTTACCTACCCACCACAGATTGCAGAGTCCGTAAGTGCTAGTTTTTAAAGGAGGGGCGGGGCCAAAAGTGACGCAGGATGGTCCAATAAAATTGTAGAATCTTGTTCTCAACCAATAACAAAATTAAAGTGTAATAGCCTGGTTTCAACCCATAGAGGGCAGTCATTCACATTTTATAACAAAATACGTCAAATTAAAATACTTGTATTTCTTTTCAGCAGAAAAACATGGGGGTTTTGGGATTTAGTTCTAGTTTAGTATTTGGTCATTGATGTTTGAACATGAAGGTGAAACCATAATAATGAGATGTAAACTCACGACTGCGTCGTCCTCCCTGCTGTCACTGGTGTCCTCACTTTTGTGGTGTCCGGCTGAGGAGCGAGCTTCCCTCCTTCGGCTGGCGTCCGTCCCCTCCGTCTGTCTCTCTCCATCTGGACAAAGGTGAAAACACGGACACGGATCAGAGAGCCAGAAAGAAGTACCAACATCCTCACTGTTTTCTTCGTCATCCCACGCACTCCTTGTTGCCATGATCCTCATCTCCATTTTAATCATCGACAGTAATAGTGTCATTGTCATTCCAATCTCTCAGATTATCATCACCACCGATGGCCTAATCATAATTATGAATATTTTCATTTCTGTGACCACCGTGGTCGCCAATAACTCTTGAGATATTTCTAATTTTACTGCAAGCGAGCCTCTCAAATCAAACTGATCAAAGTTTCAGAAAAAAAGAGATTAAAAGGGGGAACAATGTGATGAACAAAAAAAAAAAGCAGACATGCGAGTAGAATAAATAGCAGTCAGGGGGGAAACGACTGGGATGTATAAACGAGTAAAAACAAATGTGCAGACAGATGGATGAGCTTTTTCTTGCCACAAAGTTTGAGTTGTGTCCTGCTGCAGATGGATTATGGTAATGATGATAATAGTGGACTTTAATACACACCTAATACACGTGTTTGTGTGTATGCACACTATTGTGTGCCAGTGTATGTGTTCGAAGAGTGCCTGTTTAAAATGTGTCATTCTTTTGTAAATGCGTAAGTGTGCACTGGCCAGAGGTGGACAAAGTGCTCACCTTCATTACAGCAGTAAAAGTACAAAAACTACTCCATACTTAAGTATTTACATTAAAAAAAATCCTGAATTATTCAAAGTACTTAAACACTGATTCACAATCTGTTACATGTTTATAGTACTGTAGTTAGGGATGCACCGAATATTCGGCCAACGAATATATTCGGTTTAGTGACTTAAAAGCAAATAGTAGCGTGTGATGCAATGATGCAATCAAACAAGGTGCAGTGATTTTGAGTCGGAAAAGTGTGTGCGCGTTGCTGCAGAACCAAAGCAGCAGCTCCTTCTTTCCACAACAGAGTCCATTGTTTCCTCCTTACACTACACTGGTCTCGTTGCATAGACTGGTGTAGCATTAGCATGGAGTGCTAACAGCTGATGTGTGTAAACAATGGGTCTGTGGCTCCAAGCAGTGACTCCCAACACGATCGCAGCAGAAAAAGTAGCGCAGTTTGGGCGTCCAGTAGTGCAGTTTGCATTTACATATACAGTATTTATATATAAAGTATAATATATATTCTATATTAAAAAGCAGCGTTGTTTTAGCTGTTAGATAGTTGGAGAGAGAGGAGCTCACATTCTAGGAGGCGTGTTAGGTGACGTCACCTGCCAACATGGGCAAAAGCCAACTCGCCCATTTAAAGCTGACTTTTTACAAAATGTGGAATAACAAGGGAGGAGGAAACAGAACTTTTTACACTTTGTCCCTCTGAATGAGGCTAAAGGGATGTATATCACCGTAGCAAAACCATTATAATGTGATTTTTTTTTCATCATACCTCCCCTTTAATGCACTAGCTTTTTTTGTAATGCATGTTTTGTTTTATTTGAAGGGCTAATATAATTCAAAGGCTACTGGAATATTTTTAAAAATGTCAGAACATTCAATAAACATTTACTTTCTTTAAAAATGTATTCTAGACTATTTATGCACTATTTAAAAAAATAGTGAAAAATTTAACCGCATTCGATATTCTGTATTCGGCCAAACTGTAGTAAAACTGAACAACACTGCAGTGTTTCATGAATGACCAAAATATTTAGGTTTGTGTTTATTAACACCACATCAATCCAAATCACCATCATCCACATAAAGAACAAAGAACTGTTGAAAAGGCTCAACACTACCCAAATAAACATAAGAAGCCTGAGTTTAATTACTCAGTTCCATTCATCAACTGCATTTGCTGTTTTATTTGACAAAAGAAAAAAAAACAAATCCAACCAACACTTGTATTATTAGCTAAAAAAACATATTTCTGTGCTTGTGGTAAATATACTTGAGGTAGAGTTAACAAACAGTGACAGAAGTAATTAAATGCAACGTTCAGTGCATCTTTTGTTTAGCAAACCAAACTTGCCAGCATTTAATTAAAGTTGTTATCAGAGGTTGAAACAAGTCACTAAAGTCCTGAGTCGAGACCAAAGTCATGACAGTCAAATCCAAGTCAAGTCAAAAGCCCTCATCTTTAATTTACAAGTCTTAACAAGTCGTACCACAGCTAGCGCCATTTTACAGAGTAAGTTTATTCATCTAATATAAACAATTAATTACTTGAATAGAGTACATATTTGTCAAGTAATAGTGATGTAATCTGACATAATGCTTTATAAACAAATCAATCCAACATCTTTTAGATTAAAAAAAAACACAGTTCCTCTGTTAACCAAACAAACAATCATACTGGGAAGTAGAACGAGATATGCATTTTCCAAATCAATTATTAATAATGTTATAATCTTTAAATCCACAATATCACTCTTGGAATGGTTTTCTCTGCTAATGCGTGCATGTCTCAGCACACGTTGATGTTTGCAGCTGCTTCTTGATTGGCTGTCAGTTTGTTTAAAAGTGGACCTGTCAATCAAAGTGCTGTCAATGAAATAACACATGTACAGTAGGTGGCAATATGCACCTATTCAAGTTGGTTGAAACACTTCAATAACCAAGAAAGAAGAAGGAGAACGTGCTGTCCAGCAGGGGTTTGAGCAGAATTGTTGCTCATTAATAATAATTACACTTAATGTTTTTATCATGGAAGGGTAGGAAGTCAAGTCTTCCTGAGTCAATAAGATCAAGTCCGAGTTAAGTCACGAGTCATTTGTTTTCAAGTCTAAATTGAGTTGTAAGTCCTTTGTCATTTTGTCAAGTCGTCTAAAGTCATGTAACTCGAGTTCACACCTCTGTTTTTTATTATACGTAAATAGTACTCAAGTAAAGCAAAATACCACTTAAGTGCAGTACTTTGTTACTGTCCACCACTGATATCGACTCACACACAATGTTAATGTAATACCATGCAGAGACGGGTTACTCAGCACTTTATGAGAACCATATTACTTTCAGTTTCAAGGACCAAATAGATACTATTAGGAATCTTGTATGAGTTCTCACTTCAGTGATGGTTCATATAAAAATATAGACTCTAAACTCACTTCACTCCATTGTCTCGCTATTTCTATCTCACTGTGTTCGATCCTGTTTGACTGACATGGCTCATGAATGCACAGCATTACTGCAGCCTGGATGAGTTGCCATAAAAGGTGCCATTGACTCCCTCATAACCGGAGGGCGGTTTGGTTTGAGGTCTGTTGAATCCGAATGGATTATAAGGAAAACTGGTTCATCATTGTCTGCACAGAGTTGGCCGTGCACAGCGAGACGTGCACACACACACACACACAAGGTAGTGAAATTTGATTAAAAGTCAGCACTGGTAGAGCGGGTCGCTATAAAGCATAATGAGAGCTAATAGGTTTCCAATATGTCCCCTTAACAATGAGTCTGAGTGGACTGAATTGGATGCAAGTGGTTTTAGGGAGGGTGGAGTTGAAACTGATGCAGGCGAGGGGGAGAGAGAGAGAGAAAGAGTGAGAGAGAGAGACAGAGAGGCGCACTTTACTCGCTCGCTCCTCATCCACTTACATGAATTAAGATGAACTGCCGTGACAAACAAAATATACAGCTTCGATTTCTTCTCAATTTCTTGTCCCGAGTAGAAGAGAAATGTGCCAATTATATATTTTTCTGTATATAAAAGAGGCTTTGTTAAAAGAAATTATCTCTAATATCAGGGACGGAATAAACTGAAGCTGTGTTTTCGACCAAGACGTGGCTGTGCTAAACTTTACCCAATGTCAAACTTAACTATTCTTCCATTGCAGAGTCAAAAAATGCAAGTTTTTCACTTATAAAAGAAGTGGAACATACTCGAAAAAAGCTTTTATTTAAGATGCTTCCGTTAGTAAAATTAAACAACTGCTGTGCTGCAAGATATTAAACCAAATAACTATTTTCAATCAAATAGAACAAATCCCCTGCAGTCACAATGATACCAATTGAAATACAAACTAAAGAGCCAATTTATTTTCCGAGCCTTTCATTTTCATTTTGGTATTTATTCATTTTCGTCCCTCTCAGTAAACACTGCATGAGTCACTCTGAACTGGTGGCACTTCTTTCCATAATTATGTATCTGTGTTATCAGTAGAAGCAAATGCAACCACGATATGAAGATGAATCCATCTTTACCCTACACCATTATTATGACGTGGTAGCATTAGAATATGTATAAAATATACTTTATAAGTTGCAGACAGAAAATTATAAAAAGGTTCTTAAACTCAGACCCAAAACAAAGGAACAGAACTTGGATTTTCATTTTCATTGGTAGAAGCATTCCTTGAAAAACAGTAAATTGATAACTTTGCATTTCCGAAAATTCAAGCCAAGGAAGCTCAATAGGAGACATTGAGGCATTGATGGCACATCTTTACCCTAAAACTCAGATTTTCTGTTACAAATTCTACCAAAGGCCATGGTAAAAACCTAATTTCTTTGGCCAGTTTTAGCAATATTACTATACTGGTATATGGGGCAATGGGGGCCTAGTGGTCAAGGAAGCAGGCTTGTAACCGGAGGGTCACTGGTTTGAATCCATTGTGGGCCATCACTGTGAGAGGTTAAATCTTTAAAAAAATCATGTATTTCTTTGCTTTAGAAGTGCTGGACGAAACTGTATCTTTCAAATCTTGTGAGATTGGTGCAATCGCGAGATTCAAAGGAACAAGAATTTGCGCGATATTTGACACTGGCTACCACTCATTAAATGGGCAAAATTTTGGGTGAAAAAGCAGCCACTGTCATCTAGTGATCTAATCGCATATATTGGATTTCCTGAACACTGCATTTATTTTTAGTTAAGTTATGTTGCAGTGACTCACACCTGCTCTGCAATATTGGTTTAACTGCCCAGAGAATAGTTGATTAGAGACAAACACCACACTCTGTCCAATCCAAAATGGTATTTCTTAGTATATTGATTTCATTCATATAATCTTCTGACTTTTTATGTGTAGGACCGAAAAACAAGAATTGTGACATGTAATTTTTTTCCCCGAATAATCTATAAGAAGAAAAACTCATCTCAGCTTTCTATCTGGTTACTTTCCTCCGTATGAAAGGTTGGAACTAAAAACATTTCAGTAAATCCATCTGCTTTTAGCAGCTTTTCTTACTTTCTTTCACTCTCGCTCTGAAGTAGTTGCTCTCTGCTGCAAACCATCAAACTTTCCATTTGGCTGCAGTTCTTTACGTTTTTCATCCGACTGCTGAGGAATATCAAAAGCAAGAAGAGTGAAACAAATTTTCTCTGTACTTCTGCATAACTCAGCATGTTTCTACACCAGTCTCGTCTCCAACATCGCACCTTCTTCTTTTTCTTCCCCAACCTCCAATCTCTCTCTCGCACCTTTCCTCCTCCTCCCCCTACTTTTTTACACAAGGTGGACCAGGCTTATCTCTGCTCTGGCAAACATTCATTTGCCATGGCTGTCCTCTCGCTCCTCGTCCACTCCTTTTACTCCACATGTGCCCGTCCTTCTAACCTCTCCACGCTCTACTCCTTTCTCTTCTCCTTTCCAATTTCCTCTGCTCAAATGAGATGTTGTGTGCAGAGAAGAGTGAGTACATTCCTTATCAACAGCTCCTGTCCCAGTATTAGTTGGAGGAAATAGGTCTGTAATGAAACGGAGAGTACTGCTGTGCAAACATACACACATTGGCCAGGATGTAGGTAATTTGGAGAACGTATCAAGATATCTGTATGGATTTGTATCATCAACCTTATACACTGTGATAGGTTGTTGATTAAGGTCACCCTCATTTTCTATTGGCCATTTTCCCTCCTGTTTTGTTCTCTTCCTTCTGTTTTTACAGTTTTCCCTCACGCTGGCTGCCTCCATCTGTCCAATGTGCTCAGTACTATTCGGCTCACTTTCTCAACCTTTCTCGTTGTTTGAAATTAAACGGGTGTTCAAGCATTGGTCTCTGTGTGTTTTCTTTTTTTAAGGATCAATAAGGGTACTGGTATATCCTCGAAGCACTGTTACTTGATTGAAATTGTACTCACGTATGTCACACAAATAATACTCAAGTACAAGTAAAAAGTAGTTCAATTAAATATTACTCAAAGTAAAAGTTACTAGTTACTTTCACCCCTGATGTTTATTTCTAGTGATAAATCTTTCCATAGTTTCCTTGCATACAGTAAACATCTCATGTATAAACGGAAAAAGGACGAGACCAAATCTTGCACAATTGGAACTTAATTTATTCACAATATGCACAATCAAAACATCACATTGCACTCTCACCTTAAAACAGTTGACTCCTCCCCACCCTTTCCATTTTTCTACCCTGACTCCCCATTCCCTGTTCCCTTCCCCCTCAACTAGGTTGAGGGGAACCCTTCCTTAGGGAGGGCTGGTGATGGTCACAGTTATGCAATAAAATAAATTCATTTATTTAATTGCAATAACAAAACATGTTGTTGTAAAAGATTCCACTTCATGTAGTGTTGACCTTTGACAGCATGTGCAGACAAAGTAAAAAAATATATATAAATACATAAAATAACACCAATGAATTCAATTCAAAACAAAAACAAAAAACATTCTCATCCTAAGTATAGCTACATTTATGAACCCTAAAACTGAGAAAATAACTGGCATTCAATGCTGTTTTGGCGTGGTGCATTACGTTTAATCTGATTGGTTGGCAATGATGCGATGCATTCGATTGTTGTCTGGTATTTTATTTTTTCGTAGTTTCACAATGTCTGTTGATCATTTTAAAACAAAAAAACATAATTTACTCAGTAACGGTTGGGTGGTGAAATGTAACAAATTACATAAGTCATATTACTGAAATATACTCAAAGAAGTACAAGTACCCATAAAAGCAACTCAATTAAAAATTTAAAATAATTCCATTACTTTCACCTCTGGGAATCAAATCCAGCATATAATGCCTGTGATTCAGTCAATGTCAGTTGTTTCTCCGACACGATCTGCTCTCTCTCTTTTCTCCACAGCGCCTCATGCATATTGGATGTTTAACAACAGTACCAGAGCACGATCCAGTACACCTTCTCATCTGCTACGCTGTTGCAGTGTTTTGGCATGACAGTTGAAAGTCCTGTGTCTGTGCAAAGCCTATTTCAAGGCCCACGCAGAGGAGAAAGGGCATTTGTCTGCCTTTATACCATTTTTCTGCAGCAATTCATAAACACATACACTTTACTTGAAATCGTCTTCCTTTTTTTTTTTTTTTTTTTTGCATCTTCTACTTTTGCATTGCTAGTTGTGTTACTACTCTTTCATGTAGACTTTTCCTAAACTTTTAATTTAATCATAAACTATCCAAGCCCATCACTTGGGAAAATGATTGATTTATCTTTATCCTTTAACCCGAGAACAGTTTGATGATTGTTGCCATGGGAAATAGGCTGAACCAAGATTGTCTGCCTCCAGCGTATGTTTGGGTCAGTGCGGTTGCATAAGAAGATGGTTTTTATTATTAAATCTTATTAATCAATGAATGGGTTGCCTGGGGAGACAAATGCAAGGTTCTACCCTCAATTTTCCACTAAAAGGACAAGAAACACGCTATTATTGGTTAAATAACAGTCCCTTGATGTCATTTTAGTGAAAATATGAAAGTGTGAGATTGGTAGAATTAAAAAACATATTACCTGAAAATGAAGATAATTACATTTTCAATTACTTCACAGATAACTAATTTATTTTCTTAAAAAAATATTTTAACAAGACTTGGTTATTAAGATGCATAACATTATCTAGAACAAACATGGCAAATGGCGGTCCACAGTTTAATTCTGCAAAACACACAACAAAAGTTCACAAAATGACTCCATAAACTTATTTTACTACAAAAAAAATAAACAAAGTGATAATATACAAAATAACAAAAATACATATAATGATAGAAAAATATACAAAAAAACCCCTCCAAAAACACAATGACAACAAATATGCACAAAATAGCTTGTTAAACACACAAGACAACAACAACAATACACAAATCAACAGAAAATTACACAAAATGTGAAAAATAAAAATAAAAAAAGACTAAAATAACACAGACAAATCCTTTGTTCTTTCATGAATTAATGCTCAGATTAATGTTGATAATGTGGCCCTCGGATCAAAGAAATACCTTTTTGTGGCCCTTACTGTGATAGAAGTTGCTCATCTCTGATCTAGAGGCTATAGCTGACGACTGTATAGCTTTACAAAAACAATGACGTATTCAATGAACCCAATCGGGCCCTTTGGCAAGCTGCTTATGTCCATCAAGCTCTTTGTCACTTATTTTCTTGGTCTGATTGCTTTTCCTCAACTAACCCAATCCGCTGCCTTAATGCATATTTGTAGAAAAGGAATAATAATTAAAAAAAATACAAAACTCTCTTTTCACCACTGCAGAGAATTCATGTTGACTATGTTTAATTTGTTTTATCTAAATAAGTTTGAAGTACACAGTTTACTCATGGCTTTGTTAATGCATTTTGTTGTTTGTCTTTTCCTTGAGTTTGGATTTTAAGTCAATATTATCCCTTGCTTCATTAAATAGCTAATAATGTTTCAAGCAAATATTTCTAGACCATATATCTTAGTTTAAGCACTTTGTCAAAACTACAATTAAGACCTAAAATATAAAATCAAATCAAATTTCCATTATGTACACGCTACTGAGATGAAGTTCATAAAACTGAACAGACTCAGAATCTAATTAGAATTTCACATAATTCAATTGGTTAATCACTGCAAAGCCAATTTAGTGATTAGTAGGTCTGAGGTACTGTTTCACTAGTTGGCAAACACATGTACACAAAGACTCACCAGCCAAGTGTTTCAAATTAGACTGACATGAGAGGACGGTTAAGTTTGACCTCCTTCAGCCTCAGTAGGATTTATGCCAAGGCAAAGCAGCGCTCCCTCAGCTTTCACTCCATGGCGGATTAATGTGCGTCATCCCTTAATATGGTTCTCTCGCCCTCTCTTTCATTTTCAAACAGCATCATCATAGATGTTGATCTGCGGATTGTGCTTTTTCCTTCACATTTGCGGCACAACCAGCCTCTGCTGTTGCCCGGGGAAAGAAACAGGAACACCCATGAATAACTCACACAGGCAGGAATATGTAAGGGGGTAAACAGACACAAGAAACAAACAAAATGCAAACAATTGGTGAAGCTTGCATGAATTAATTGTTCACCAGTGCGGCTATGCTCTGCCTATTGGAGCTCCGTGCTTGTTGAACATTCTGGGGTCAACAGGCTAAGGGAATATTTGTTGCAGGACAAAAGAGTTAACAAGCACCAAGCTGATTGATATACGAGCAGGACTGTGTTGTTTTGTATTTTGGAGCCATTGAACTGTGCAGGTTTTAAGCTGCTGCAATGAGGGTTCAAAGTGTTCGAAAAACAATCAAAGTGAAGGGATGAGCTTAAGTATGCAACCACAATTTGATGGTAGAAAAAACAACAATAGTACTAATGGAACAAGTTTGGACATATTAGCAATCTGAAGGTTTTGCATAAAGTGGTTGGATACATTTTTATTCATCCATCCATCTTCTGCTGCTTAGCAGCAAGACTCAGACCTCCCTCTCCTCTGCCACTTCGTCCAGCTCTTCCCGGGCAATGTCCTCGACCAGCTAAGAGACATGGGGTGTGTTCAAAGAGTCCCTCTTATCTCCTTTCCATTCCCCTTTTCATTAACCCCAGGGTTAAGGAAATGTGTTAGGAGAGTTCCTAAAGGAGTTAAAGAAAGGCAATCACCTTGATCAAAATCAGATCACACTTCCACTAGGTGACGTAATAATTGCAAAGTTTAGTGACGTCTGCCATGGTGAACAAACTACAAATTTCCGTAAATGGACTACTAAAAGCGCATTTATGAAACTTTACCCTGTGCCTCAACCTGCTAATAGCACATTTCAGCCGCTTGTACGTGCATTCTTATTCTTTCGATCATGAGCCAAAGCACATGTGAGAGGAGGGACAAAGATTAACCAGTAAATGGAGAACTTTGCCTTTCATGAACATTTTTAGTGCATCGCTGCAAAACCGCAAAGGATCCACTTCGAAGGAATTTACTCTCACCGGACATGAGTTGTGAAGTGAATTCCAGCACATCACTAATGGGCCACAGGTGACTTGTTACTTGTGGGGGTGTCAGTCAGAGCGCTGGATAGGACGAGAAGACTTCATTTTTGACAGAGTTGTCCAATTTCAGCTTGTCTCCGAATACCAACAGCAACAAAACCACCTTGAGATGAATCGAGCATCAGCTGTCTTGTAGAAGTTGGCTGATCATAAAGAGCCGGAGCCACAGTACGGGGTGAAGGTGGGTTATCATAAAGCCTAGCCCCAGCCGGGCAATGACTCTCCAACAAGAAGGGAATTTATCACTAGACAGTAATAAGACAAGGCTATTATTGTTTCTTTTCTCCTCCGCCTACTTTTTTTCCTCATCTCCCTCTCCTCTCGCTCTTTTTCTCCACTATGCTCCTTTGTTCATCCCTTTTCTGTCCTCTGATTGTTCTTCCGAGAGTCTCAACAATTCCATTTTCCATCGGCTATTCTGTTTTACTTTATCCTTGCTTTTTATACCTCCTTTTTCTCTCAGTACAAAGGTGATATGATCAGCAGAGTAATGACTTCCTGCCATGATAATAATCACTAACTGGGTAGAGGATAATGGCCATGCTGAGCTTGAACATGGAAGCTGTATTCAAGTATTAATAGCTGCCAACACATCTGATGACTGAGCAGCAAAAAAGAGGGCAAGTAGCATAGAGAGAGCGAGAACAAGGATAGCAACAAAGAATATTGTGTGTTAAAGAGAAACGTGTGTGCCCAGTGGGGAACGGCCTTGGTAGTATTGATTGCAGCAGACGTTGGCTAATGTAGTAGGGAATGGATAGCTCTACAAATGTTTGTTTAAATTGCCTGAGATGGCAAATAAATGATAAACACTGTTACATTAGCTTTAAGTTAGAATTTTCTCATTTTATTTTCAGACAAAACATCTTTTTTTAAAAAAAAAACATTTCACATAGGAAGAGAATGATCATTAAGACATGTACTGTATATTGAAGACTTTGTTAGCCTAAATCAGATCAGAATTACCTTCAAGATTCAAGTGTGAACATGTATTCACAGATACCCAGAAACCTTCTCCCTAGCAACACACACACCAACATCAGCTTACAATCCAACAAGTAAGCAGGGGTAGGGCATTATCTAATAAACCTTTGGTGAATGTGACCTTAAAAATGTGCAACTTGTTGCAATTCATTAAATATGTCCTTTAAAATTGCCATTACCGTTTCAAAACATTTTATCATGCAGCTCGAGTAAATGGGCTTAGGTTATTTAAAGGTCAGTGTTGTCCTGAGTGTTAGAAGTCTCTGAAACTGTGTTTGGGTCTGACTTTTAGTGAGGCATCAATGGTTCTCCTTCCTCTAATGGCCTTTACTATGCATTATTTGGGTTCTTTTTGTTACCACGCCCAGGACAAAGGGGTTTTACTTATCTTTTCCAAAAACTGCAGAAATTTGAGTTGCAGAGGGTTATGTGTTTTCCTTTATATTATTTCTGGCTCACATAGATCAGTGCCATGAGAGATCCATCTGATGGATAGTATTTTTGTATTTCTGGCGCAGACGGGCCAGGCTCCTTGCTCATTTAGTCCCAGTGTTGCAGCTCAGGTGTCAAGCATGCAGGAAAGCGATGAATTATCTCAGGAAAGTGTATTCCGCCACTTTTAGCTCATTTAGATGCTCTTTAAGTTTCTGACTCTTACTCACACCATGTCACCGGAATAGCCAAGCACCGCGATGGCCCCGAGCTGCAGTTTTTTTTTTTATGAACTGCATGCAGATGAGCGAGAGCGGTCAAAAAGGCATCCAAACAGTGTGTGCTCACTCGAACTCCTCCCCAGTGACACATTAGCGATGGCAATTTTTTTTTAGTTCTGCAGTGACACAAAGTAAACTCCACAATACAGCCTGTCCTTTATCTTGCTGACACTAGTTCCTCATCAGTCAATCTCATTTTTGTCTCCTTTTTTTGTACCTTGTGGCCACTAATGAAAATGAAATTCTGTAGGTAGACTATCTCGTCTCCACAGCAACAAGCACATGGAAACAAATCCCAAAGACTTAAAGACTGACAGCTGATGTTCACAGAGGCCCTCGGCACTGATCATCAGATCGAGGTGGGCAGAGGCAGACAGGCAGATAAAGATGATGATCAGAAGATGTAAGATGGCTGTGGAGGAATTCAACTTCCTTTAAAATAAAACACTGTCTTCTAGATGGAATTTTGCAAGATCGAGATATTTCTCATTAATTTCTTTTTAATGCGGCCTGACATTCACACACGAGACCTGAAATGCTGTGTTATAAAGAGAAAACAGAAGGTACACAATAGAGTGGTGTATTGAAAGAACTCTACAGAGCTACACAACTCAGCGGAACCCTGAAATATTCACCCAAGACCATGATTACTTTTATGTCATGTGCGTTTCCTTTGTTTAAACTCAGCCGATATTTTGCATTTCATGCAATTAATGTGATTGTCTGTAATGTCTTAATTCGCCAATCCGATCAATGACATCATTGTCATGATGAACCTTTCTGTAGATGCTCCCATTGCATTGATTTATCATCTCATTTACACCAAAGAGTTGTTTGCTCTACGTGACACGGATTTATTTCACTTACATTTGTGGACAATGTATATATGTATGCATGTGTGTGTGTGAGTGAGTGTGTGTGTGTGCTCGTTTGTTTTGTTTATTCAGCCTGAGAATGTTAAAAGCGGTATGATGCGCTCCTGTTTACTTTCGCTTTCATACCGGAGACTTTTCAGGGTGATGGTGAACACAGAAGTGCGCATCTGTGCGTGTGGGCGTGGCTGTGCACGTGTGTATATGGACTATAAGCAACAGCGAGTTTTGCAATGCCACAGTCAAGAACTATGTGTTTGCTCTGCTAATGCTGATGAAGGCTTCTCGTAGTTCCAGTGTGGTCTGCCTCCACAGCTTCATCTCTAACTCTCTTGCAGTTGCTTCACAGCCGTCCTCAAGTATGACATGTGATTCCGGTTTAATTCAACAGCTGCAACGTTTATTTTGCCAATCACTCAAAAACGGCATACAGCTTATAATTGATCTGCTCCAGTCAAACACGCTGCCTCCCTCTGCACACTGGTTGAACAACCAGTGCATTAATTTGCAAATAAAGGGCCACGCACCCACACACACACACAATCTGACAACAAATTATATGTTCAGGTCTTGCATATAAATAGCCAATTCTTCCAATACCTCACAGTTACAAGGCTGCGTTTAGGTCCCGAAACATGGTGCTGTTTCATTTTCAGTGAATCTGTATTAGGTAGTACTGTAGGAATTTGGTCGGTACCTAAAAAAACCATATGATCGGTCCGGTGATCGGTGATTAGTTTTTTTAAACTCACTGATCGGTCCAAAAATTCTTATTGTGTAAAGCATAGCTTAAACTGTTGATTCTGTAATAATCAGAATGTTTTTGGTGTATAACAAGTGTGAATAAAACAGTAGACTAGAATATAGACAGTTGGACCAAACACACACACACACACTTTCCTCCTTTGCTTGAAACTTTTCTTCCATCTCTCTTTTTCCATTACCTTTGGAAACGCGCAGAATCTAAAGAGCGCAATAAAAACTGGTCATGGAAACACCTGAATTTTGAGAAAACACTCAAATACTACAAAAAAGTTTTTACGCTTTCATGAGGAGAAATTTCGCTATTGAAAAGTATAAAAGCGCAAACCACTTCTCTCCAAGAAAACATGACATGATAGGTGTAGACAGAAGAGGACACTGATACATTTCTTAGCATTATACTTTAAAACTAGACAGCAAACAACAAAGGAATGCAACCTTCAATAGAACTGCGTTCAAAGCGCAATTGTACTTTGTAGAAATAGCACTTTTATTTTGAGAAAATCTGTAATGGAAACACAGCTCTCTATCTCTAGATTGCATTCCTAACATATTTCTGTTACAAATCCTTAGTTTCCATTCATTCTCATCTCCACGCTCACTTGCTTCTCTCAATAAGGCTACTGTATATGTTGTTAAAGTTGTACAAAAGCCAAAGTGGTGCAGATCTCACAGCCAAGCCTAATCATCAGTGTCACAGCAGTTCTCCACTTTGCATCATTACTGACTCGCTAATGGCACAGATCAGCGCCGTTTATTTGCTATAATTAGGTTTCTCTGTTTGGCCATTGCAGCACAAGCGAAGGCTGCTACGCTTATGTTGCCCCCACCGCTACGCCACCCTGCATTCATGCACGCACCAGTGCTTGGCAGAAAGACCTCAAGAAGTCATTAAGAAGCTATGCCAGTACAACAGTTTGACATCATCCATTGCCTTATGTCAACCATCACTTATTACGTGCCTAATTGCCGCGTAAAGGCCATGAAGCTTGTAATTCTTGAAAGCTCTCTCCTTGTAAAATGCAGTGGGGTATACAGTGGAAACAAACTCCAGAGTAGGAAAGTGATGGAGAAGGACTGAGATGGGAATTCACTCAGCAAATGCTTGATTGGTGATCAAATGTGTGTCACTCTCTGGATGTGATTGATGTCCATCCTGTACCTACTTCTTTCATCCATTCCTGTGTTCTTGAAAGCCTCCTGTATTGTCTATTTATAAAATATGAATCATCTTTCCTCACTGCGCCGGCACAAGCCTCCATCATCAACAGTGTACTTACTGAGTAGTAAAGATACACTTCAAATCTTATACATTTGCTTTAATAATTTCAAAAACACCCTATCTCTATTTTTTATCTCTTAAAACTGGTAAGACAAACAAAGCAAAATGGGTGACATTGAGTTTGTTGCAGCATGGCTAAAAAACCTTGTTGTCTCAGCACCTCTGAGGCATTCTGCCTCTCGGGGAAAAAGAAACATGCAGTCAGATACGGTTAGAGGAAAATCCACCTTGGCAATAAGGTAGGTTAACGGCAGATTATATGCTGTTTAGGCTAATAGGCAGAAATGTTCCCCAGTTAGCAGGTCAGTACAAAGTTACTTTTACACATAGGGCAATGTGCAAAAATAGTATTAGCGATTAAAGCAACTAGAGCAGTGGAAACTGACTCATTAAGTATAATTGTTAAAATTGTTCATTGTCATATTTTTTCAGTCATTTATAATCTAATTGCTTTTTTAAGTGAAATAAAATAGTATTAGCATAAATATTAGCTGGGGTAGTTTATTTTTAATCTCAGGTGTCTTCATACATCAGACGACTTTTGCTTCCTTTGCAATGATGGTCAACAAACTTGAACCACAAAAGTGGGAATACTCAACTTGACTGCTTTGTCAGTGTACAATTGATTGAACTAAAGCAAACGATTGTATGAAAAAGCAGTAGAAGGATCTCGGTTTACCTTCTTGCAGTAGAAATGTCACACTATTCACAATTCCTGCCACAATTGCAGGACCTATGGATGAGCAGGAAACAGATGACATAGACATTGCTAACTCATCATTGGCTAACCATGCCGACAGCTAACATGTCCAAAGCTACAATCTCTGCCCCAGCAGAAAAATGCAGGCTGGGACAATGTTTAATGATAATTTTGTCTGCTATCTTACATTAGGATCAAAAGTTGTAATGTAACTGTCCTCTTTGCATTTATAACCTTTATTTTGTTGTGATCCTCTGACTGAAACTTTACAGCAGTAAGTTAACAGCCAACAGTGAAGTCATCAATCGGCCCAGCCTTGTGTTGAAAATCATGGGCAAGTGGTTGCTGTGTGGGAGGATTGTATTGCTCAAATTAGGCCCCTTGATACCAGATGCTAGATTTAAATGCCTGCATCTACTAAAGCATTACTGTTTACCAGTAATCTCTTTTTTTATGTGCCAACCTCAAGGAATTCGACTCATTTTGATTTAACTCAAAGTGCCTTTTTTGGCTATTTTGCAGCAGGTTTGCAACAAAATCGCATTTAATCAAATTAATTTATGGTAAGCAAATACATTTATATTATTATTATTATTATTTTTTGTCAGCCTTTATTTAAAAATATTGAAATGTTTTATTCACACCTACAAATAGCTCATGTTTGGCTTTGTCTTTGTCTTGAATCAAGATTTAATATTTATTTTTAAATATTTGTGCCAATATTGGGATAAGATGTGGGAGGAATTAAAATATTAACCAATAATTTATAGCCTACTAGTGTTTATTGAAAATTAACCAATTTAATCATATTTCCCCACATTAAAATTGAATGCTATACAGGGTTTCTCAACCTTGGGGTCGCCAGATGCCTTAAAAAAAACAAGAATATTTCTATAACAATTGAACCCCATTTTTATGTATTTAACCCTCTTTTTGCAACTTCACCAAACTTGCCATATTTTAACCTTTTTAATCACTTTTCTTGCCTTATTTTTGCTCCTTTTAATGCATTTTTGCTACATTACTCCCATTCCTGCCACTTCAATGCCTCTTATGTACATTTTCCCCAGGTACAGTGGGGGTCCCTGGTTGAGAACCACTGCAGTACACTGTAAGTTTACAACAATCTTCCTCATATAAACTTTGTAAAACTCCTCAGTGTATCTTTAATTTTAGTGCACCGCAATTCTCTGCTTGCCAGTCTTTCATCTGGTATTAGGTGTGCTTGACTGCCATTTTTTCAAAGGGCGACCCCTTAAGAACCACTTCATGGGCAACATTAAAAAAGCGAGTTGTGATAATGACCGTTGGTGTTGCTGTGAGCATCTGTCTTTACTCTGCTATTCATTTGTCCTGTTTACAAGCAAGGCCGTTGACATCTTACACAACCTGAGGGCTTCAAGTAGATTATAATTAGTTAATATGTTATGACTTAGCCTTTGTCACACATATTCTAATTAAACTTTCTCCTCCAAGTCTTGGCTGCGAATTTTTTGCCCCATATTCCTCACTAAATGGCCCTCGCTTGTTGTTTTCGCCTCACTTTTCTAATACTCTGATTTGTATTCTGCTGCAGCACCATTCTGTTATTGCTTAACATACAGAAGGAGCACCACCCCACAGTGTTGTCAGTCATGTTCAAAGATAAAACAAGATGCGCTTACAATCCTGGTACTTACACACATATAAATATAATATAATCTGCACAAATCTCGATGCACACACACACACGCGCACACACACACACACACACGTGTACAAACTAGCAAAGTGCTGATGAGAGCACTGACAGCTGCAGTTTTGCAGAAAGCTAAAGACTCTGGAGAATCAGTGAAAGGGCAGCCAGGCAAGGTGAACTTATTACTGAGTCACAAATGGAGGAAACTTTTACCCCCAAACTGTGTCTGTTTTTCCAGATTAGAGCCACACCAGGTGAAGGATAAGACTCGTGATACACTAACCCTCTGATAGAATCTATAACACACTGCCAAAGCTCTATAATGTAGCCCACACTTTATCGCTAGCAAAACTTTGTCACCTCTACTTTATCTACAGCGTGAATAGTGCTGATTGGGCAGAATATAAACAAAGACACACTCCATTCTTATTAGTATTCTGCTTGGATCCTCTGCTGGTGGCAAAGCTGGTAGTCAATTGGCTTGAATTAACCTGCCAGTCAGTTCTTCATTACCTCATTAGGGCAGCGTGGAGGATCAAGAAAGTCTCGTCACAGTCCAGACAATGGTTTATAACCTTCAGCAGATCACAACCCGCATCGGTTGGACCTGTTACTGTTCACTGTATTCCATTTTTATGTTCTTACTGTTTTTCTGTAATCTTTCAATCTCAGCTGGTTTAGTTTTCTTATTTAGATGTGCTCATCAGTGATATAAGCTAGGAATACTGGTCAGTGCTGTCCTTGTTAGCAGTTGCTTGACATGAAACCTCATCTCTGACCTCTAAATAAATTGCTCCAATATATTGGATTTGTATATACAGTGGATTATAGGTTATAGGTCACATTAAAGGTGGAAAAAGTTGTGAAATGTTTTATCTTGGTGTCATTTTTAACATCACAAGACTTTTTATATCCACTGTAGCTTTGATAGAGTTAAAAACAGGCCTGTTCACTGAGCAGGTAAAAGGTTGCTTGTATCAGGGTTAAATCCATTCAGGAGCTGTTATACGTAGATAAATATCCGAGTCAGTAACCAGTATGAACCCATCAGCTAGACAAATAGCCTTTGGTGTAAAAGCCGTTTTATTTAGTTTTTTTGTGTAATAAAAGTGTTGATGTGAGATCAGAGTGAATGAAAATAAAGCAGAATATCAGAACATAATCCATCAATTTATTTCTTTTATTGTTGTTTGGCTGCGTTGTCAGATTAAATAACAATCTTGCTATTATATTTTCATCATTATAAAAAAAGGCGGGACCTTTAAAGGCTTTGATTTCTCTAAAAAATGCTTCTTTCTCTGAAAGTCTGCAATATTCCTTTAAAACAACAACAACAACAACAGCAAAACTAGTCTTAGATCTGTAGGTGTTCAGGCTAAACCAAAACTCACCCTATTACTTACACAATGCATTAGGAATATTTACCTTCTATTCCACCCACTGTTGGAATACAATATACAGTAGGTTGTGCTCATATCTGGGCCTACGCGTGAAGATAATGATTATTAAGAAAGATATGATTAAACACCTCACAATACACAAGAATTATGATCTGCAGTCATATTTATTTGTCTTCTACATTTAGTTGGTTAATACCTGCAGCATTATGGGAAATGTGTTGGTTTCAGTTTGCTTTTCAATTGCATTGTACAGGTTATGGGTCTCATTGAAGGTGGAAAAAGTTGTGAAATCATTTATCTTGGTGTCATTTTTTTTACACCACAAAAACCTGGCATTTGAACAGGGGTGTGTAGACTTTTTATATCTACTGTATATAGTTAAAATGTATTGCATAGATTCAATATATTGAAATCCAATTGACAACATATCAAATAAAACTGCTGAGCAGGATTGGAGTCAATTACATTTTAAAATTACAATTACATCTTCAATTATTCATGTTCAATTATAACTCAACTATTTTTCCGCTGAAAGTCAATTACAATTTTGTTCTCAATTACTAAAGTTCAATTACAATCAACCACAATTACTGAGCCATTAGAAAATAAGCTTCCTCTTGTGTTAGCATCTCTAATGTTAACTGGTCAGTTTAACCCATGTCTTGAATCAGTTGTAAAAAAAACATTTAAACATATTATCTATCATCTAATTTGTTTCTCATCTCGTGGTTTCCTTGTTAGGCATCCTAAGTAATGAAAATATTTGTATTAATATTTTTGGAATGCGTGTCTGACCCTTTTTTCTGTCGTATACACCTAGATTTAATTTTTTTAAATGGTAAAAGGATCCTCAAGAGAACTGACAGGTAAACTTAGTATAGAACATTATTTTAATAATTGTTAACTAATATAGTTCCTCAGTTTTACATTTAATTATATTGTAAATGAGTGCAAATGTGTTTACGGAATTTCTATGCCGATTGTAATTACATGTCAGTTATCTGAACTCAACTACAATTTAATTACGATTACAACAGCAACACATGTTTTTAAAATTTATATTACAATTATAGTAACATCATAATTGTAATTTGTTATCAACTATGCAATTACAATTATAATTGACCCAAACCCTGCCGCTGGGTCACTTGCAATGATACTTTAAAAAGTAATTAAAACCCCCAGGTTTTTGCTGACCTGCCACTAGGGGGAAATTCCAAAAATGCCTTGATTATGGGCGTTGCTCCTAGAGTGGTTAAGACACGCCCAGTCACAGTAGCCCCGCCCCCACAGTGCATAGAGCTGTCAGTCAATGCTCACTGAGGGCTGTGAGGAGGAAACCAGTCCCTCCTCACAGCTTTTATAAGAGGGGCGGGGCCAACAGTAAGTGATGTCACTGATCTGATCTCAACCAACAGCAAAATTGAATTGCAATAGTCAACGTTCAACCCATAGAGGGCATTCACACTGACATTTTACAACTATAAATGCAAAAATTAAATACTTAGTCTAAAATGTGAAGAGGGGAACTAGGATCAATAAACTACATTACTTCATACCTTATCATATGGGTATTCAGCGGGAAAAAGTGATTTCAGGGTGTACTTACACTCCTTTAACCTTCTGCTTGACCATATGGTCGATATATATTTTGATTCAATATCTTACTGAAAAACATGTTTTACTTAATTCTACCCGTTTCAGCCATCTCTACCACTTGTTGAAGTATGTTATACTAAAAAGGTCCAAAAGATGTCACTGCGTTTTGAAATAGCATGCAGAGGAAGTTAGCGTCCTCACTGGAAGTTAGCCAGAGCAAAACCACTCCTGACAAGAGGCCTCTGTTTGCCGTAATTTTCAAAGGCAAGCTCATGTTTTCTGACATATCATCATGCCTGAGGAGTTACTGAACATAACTGTGTAATTGAATGATAAAAAAAAAGACGAAAAAGGGTCAAATAAACTTCGCAAAACATGCTTGACCAAACGATTCATTTGGCGCTTTATGGTAAAGGTAGTGAAGCTAAGCAAATGCAATTAAAATTGACTATTTGCTAAAAAATAATAAAACTTCTCACCATTATTTGATGTTCATGATATATTTTGATACAATGTCATTATATATGATGAAATAACTTTAGAAAGTTGTCTAAAAACATGTTTAACCAAATGGTTCAATTGTAATTTTGTCTTATGAGTGGCTACATTTACATTTTTTGTAAAATAAAAACACATTCTCAGCAATGCATGTGGAATCGAGCCTCTTTCAATTGTCAAACGGTGTAGCAAAGAGGCCAATGCAAAGATCTCCATCCCATGCCCATCACTAATTCCTGCCTACAATGAGCATATGGGAGGCATTGATCTTTCTGACATGCGAGCACTTGTACAAGACTCCAGCCAAGTCAAGGCGATGGTACATTCCTCTGTTTGGTTACATCCTTGACCTGTGCATCTCAAATTCCTGGCTTGTCTACAAGAGGGACTGTGGCCTACTGAATGAGAAACCGATCCCTCTCAAAAGGTTTTGACTGGCAGTTGTGCACAGTTTGAAGCAAGACAACAAGCCTGCATCCAATGTTGGCCGACCATCAACCTCCTCCTTGTCATACAAGCAGTCTCAGAAGAATTGCCCCAAGACCCTCACAACCACAACCAGATGTGCGGTATGACAACTGTGGGCATTTGCCATTTCACTGTCACAAGTGGAGACAGTGCAACCTCTGTCCAAAGGGTGTGTTGAGATGGAAGTGCCAGAAATGCATGGTTTGCCTGTGTTTGAAAACAAAAATGTATGTCAAAAATAAAGTAACACAATTAAAGGTAGATATAAGTTGTAGTGACATGGATTATTCTGACTGCTCCTTTTTAATTATTTATATGTCATAAAGATGTATGAAAACTGCATTGACGTCACCCAATTTCCTCTCAGGGATCAATGGTTTACTGAATCTGAGCAGGTTTATTGATTAAGTTTTGATCAACTTACTGGTAGTTTAAATTAACCTAATTTAAATTATCCTATCTTCTGTAGCTCTGAAGAGATGTTGTTAGATTGTAACATTCTAATAACATTGCTCCAACTGACTTTTATTTTGTTGTATTTGAGGTAGCTTGCTGACTGTGAATGTGTACCTAGAGACGGACAAAAGGCTGGAATAAAAAAAACTAAAGACAACACGGACTGAGTTATTCTTAGTTAGCCAGGCATAACAGTTCGAACATTAAGTAGGGGAGCTTCACAGGCACAGCAAAGTTAAACGGGCAATGGAGGCTCTGTGTTCAGGGGTCAGTGATGATTTGCATTTAGAGGGTGTTTGTGGTGGTTTAAGATGAGTTTAATGCAACCAGGACGGAGGGCGGTGGACCTAATAAGCGATCGCCAGAAACATTTCCCCATAAAAAAATGTTCTTTGCCCCATGGTGTTTTCATTGGTCAATTCCGTGATTCCGTCCAAGATTCCTTTAACGCGGATTTTATAGGGTCCTACATAGATTTCTCAGAAACTCAAGATATCAGCTTTAAAGGGTTAAGCACCATTAATTGGGTTTTCTTTTACATTCAGGTACTCGAGTTTCCTGTAAGAGTGCAAAGACGTCCTTTAAAAAACCAAACGTGTACCCTGATGACAAAGCCAAGCAGCCGGACGTCAGGGTTGTCTTGTTGAGATTAAGGCTGGATGAAGGAATGTAATGTGGTCATATTGGCGCCTGCTGTTATCTAACTTATTCGCTCCACTTGTTTGTCACCATCAGTATCATAATTACACTGCAGGGCTCATTTGAACTTATTAAGTGTGCACTCATCCCTAATATGGATTAATGATACATTCTAATGAAAAGCATGTCCAGTTGGCCAAAAAAAAGACAACAATCCCAGTGCAAAACTGAAATAACAATCTCATGAGTTATAAGAATGATTACACATTTTTATCAGTCAGGTTGGTTTTTATAACCTTTCATTGACCATTTGCCATTATTTATTACCTCTGCTAAGGAGGTAATATTTTTATTTCTTTGTTTGTCTGTTATGAGGATTATGTCAAAATTACTCAAGGCAAGGCAGGGCAAATGTATTTGTATAGCGCATTTCATACACAAGGCAACTATTGGTGCTTTACATGAACAAAAAGTGCAACAGAAAACATTGAACAGCTTACAAATGAATATAAACATTAAAATTAGCAGCAAAATCATTTCAAATCATCAGTAAAAGCATTTAAAATCATCAACACGTCACATCAACAACAACATGACCACAAATCTCTCAATCATACGCAGGAGAGAAAAAGAGTGCCTTTAACTTTGATTTAAAAATGTTCACATTAGATACTGACTTCAGCTCTGCTGGCAGTTTGTTCCACGTCTTTGTAGCATAACAACTAAACGCAGCATCACCATGTTTACTGTGAACTCTGGGCTCCACTATCTGACCTGTGTCCATAGATCTGAGAGACCTGCTGGGTTCATACCTGACTAACATCACACTGATGTATTCTGGACCAAACCCATTCACAGATTTATACACCAGCAGCAGAACTTTAAAGTCTATTCTGAGGCTGACTGGGAGCCAGTGTAAATACTTTAAAACTGAAGTAATGTGCTCTGACCTCTTTGTTCTGGTTAAGACCCGAGCTGCAGCGTTCTGAACCAGTTGTAGCTGTTTGATGCACTTTTGGGAGATTTCTGTCAGAAAACCATTACAATAGTCCAGTCTAATGGAGATAAAAGCATCGACCAGTTTCTCCTGATCTTTCTGAGTCATTAAACCTTTCACTCTGGAGATGTTCTTTAGGTGGTAGAAGGCTGTTTTTGTGATAGATTTGATCTGACTGCTGAATGTCAGATCTGAGTCAATCAGAACACCAAGAGAGCCCTTGGGGGGCTCCTGACTTTGGGGGGCTCGGCCGGTGCGCCTGGGGGCCGGTGGGGCAACTTGCAGCGTCCCCTTGGCACTCTGGTGACTGGGGGTGCGGCCGTGGTCCTTAAGTGGGCTGCTGCTGGTGCTGCTTCTGTTCCTGGCCCCTATTGGCCTGGGGTCCCGTCTCTGCTGCACCACCACCATTATACTTGAGCTCCACACTTGTTACCAGACTGGCTGAATGGATTTCTCAACACAATATACACAACTATAACATCACATCTCACTCTCACTTTAAAGCAGTCACTTCTTCCCCACTCTTTCCATTTCCTACCCTGACTCCCTCTTCCCTGTTCCCTTCCCCCTCACCTAGGCCCTCTCTTTTTATGTCCTCCTTATAATAAAGTTCTTCTCACCATTCCTTAGGGAGGGCTGGCGATGGTCACAATTATGCAATAAAATAAATTAATTTAATTGCAATAACAAAACATGCATTGCTATAAAAGATTGCACTTTTTGCAGTGTTAACCTTTGACAGCATGTGCAGACAAAGAAAAAAATGTAATAATGACAACATCAAGGTTTTTTACTTGGTTTTTAAGATACTCGCTGACAGCAGTCTTCTCTTCCTTGTCGTTACCAAAGACAATCACCTCCATCTTGTCATGATTTATTGGAAGGAAGTTTTCACTCATCCAGCAGTTTATTTTTTCTAAGCAATCATACAACATCTCAATGGGACCATATTCATCTGGATTCAGTGATATAGTTTTGTGTCATCTGCGTAGCTCTGATAATCAACCTTACAATTCTGTAAAATTTGTCCCAAAGGAAGCATATAAAGGCTAAACAGAAGGGGTCCAAGAACAGAGCCCTGAAGAACCCCACAGGACATTGGTAATCTGTCAGATTCAAAGTTTCCAATGCTTACAAAATAACTTTCCTCCTCCAAGTAGGACTTAAACCATTGCATTACTTTTCTATTTAGTCCAACTCACGTTTGCAATCTGTGCAACAAAATTGTTTGATCTATAGTGTCAAATGCAGCACTTAGATCCAATAAAATGAGAATCGATACTTTTCCTGAATCAGTGTTCAACCTTATGTCATTGATCCCTTTGATAAGAGCAGTTTCTGTGCTGTGATGAGAACAAAAGCCTGACTGAAATGTATCAAATATTTTGTTGAAGGTTAAGAATTGACTCTCTCTGAAGTGACGTGGCGCAAATTAACCCAATGGGCAAGGTATGTCGGCGGTCAGTGCCCTCAAAAACCGGCAACGCAACAAATTTGTTTGATCATTTGAAGAAGTATCACCCAAGTGATTATACAGAAAGCATGAAAATGCGAGCGGAGTCTGCACAGCCTGCCACTGCTACTAGCACATGTAGCATTAACAGTTCAGCCACTACTAGTGATGCAGCCACCAAACCAAAGCAGCAAACAATAGTGTCATCTTTTGTGGCCATTGCGCCATATGAGCAACATTCCAAGAAGAGAAAAGCGATTTCTCATGCGATTGCTTTTTGTTTGGCAAAAGACATGATGCCTTTAAATATATTTTATTTTATTTGCTTTGTATGTCAATATAATGTTGGTTTACTGTTTCAAATATTGACCATGAGAAATGTTTTTTTTTTTAAAGGCATTTGATTGGCGTATTCAATGCTGTTAATTTTTATTGGGTTAGATTATCTAATCACTACATTTTTTTATTATCCCCAAGGGGGCAATTTGTTTTGGATCTTGCATACCTGCAAAAACAGTTCGGACTGCAAACTAGTTCCTGTTAATTTATATTTTTCAACCATTGTTATACTATTGAGTAAAATGTTTTTAAAATATTTTTCTATGTTCATCTTAATGTTGAAGTAATCTCTAGTGTCTTTAGTTTTCAGTACAGATGCTTTAAAACTGGCAGTTCGAAAACAAATTAAAAAAATCGTGATAATAATCGAGATCGGAGGATATGAAAAAATAATTTTTTTCCCATATCGCCCAGCCCTACGTCAATTGTGTTTTTCGGCTGGGGTTGCTAGGAGACAGTGTGACAAAGCTCTACCATGAATATCAAGCTCGTACCATGATGTAGTGACTGGTGACATGTTGGTGGCAGCAGCACACCTTTGGATGAGAGATCACCCGTGATGGGCAGAGCTCAGAAGAAAAGAGTTTACAAGACAGAAAATGGCGCTATGAGAGTTGATGCTGAAGTTCCCAGCAGCGCACACTCAACCAGAGCATGTGTAGAACTAAGCGGACCATTGAATATCGCGATGGTGAGAGAAAACGATCAAAAAAAAACAGAGCAAGCAGGGAGACTCAGCATGTCCGGGAGAAGAAGGAAGTGGCATGTGTGGAGAATGACAGGGAGACTTGGAGGAAGGCCAAAATACACTAAGCAAACCATTCAACTCTGACCTAGATAGCAAAATAATAACAATTTGGTAATCAAGAGCCCGGTCTCAGTGTTGTTTTTGTAGTTTTCTAGAAGGAAACCAATGTTGCGGTGTCATTAAAGCAAAAAAATAGCTTTAAAGTCACTGACAAGCTTTTTGTCACATACTGGGGATTTGTGTGAAACTTGCCACTATTCAGCTGCTGATTACGGAAGAATGAAACAAGCTATAAACAAAACAAAAAAAATCTGCTGAAAATAGAGAGTCTTATCTTTCAGAATCTCGTTTCAGATTTCAGCTAGTCATAGTACAAAATATTCGGTGGGTCTTGAAATATCAGTGAAAATAATCTAAAATGCATGGCAATATGGGGTTGGCTGCTCTGAAAATGGCTGGCAGTGAATGAGTTAATTATCTGACACAAATCAGTTACAATTGACTTTACAACAGTTTTAAAGGCATTTTAGGGTATTGTGTCAAGCCAACACACTGATTGTTTTTGGGTTCACTGTAATACATTTTAACATTGTACTTGACTCATCCCTCAGTGATTGAAGCTGTTCAAGCTTTTTGTTATTGTTTTTCTCCATTTATGCTCAGCTCTTCTCCAATCCGATTTCAAATTCTGCAATTTCTCAGTCCTCCTCCAAGGAGTTTTCTGTGTGTTTGTTTTTTTTCTTTAGTTTTGATTAGAGCCACCACATCTATGACATTACAGACTTTTGTATTAAACACATTCAAGAGATTATCAACTGTCTCAGCACTCAAGGTTGGTGTCATCGCTATGGCGTTGTGCAACACGTGCACAGTTTATTCCATAAACTGTGCACGTGTTGTTATTTATGTACCTTTTCTTAAAATACACAGAAGTCGGTGGAACAGATGTTACAGTCTCTAAATATGTTGTATAAGACCAAAAGTGTCTATTAAAGCATATAGTTATTTGGCAGTAATGTCCATGTTATTGTCTACATGAACATTAAAGTCACCTATTATTACTAAAAAGTTGTATTCAGTGCATACAACTGACAGCAGTTCAGCAAACTCATCCATTAATTCTCCAGAATATTTTGGGGGTCTATAAACAACTAAAAACAGAACTCTTGAATCACCCTTCAGTAAGAAAGGAGATAAAATCACCAAACATTATTTCTTTGCACTGAAATATTGATTTAAAGATGGCAGCAACTCCACCACCTTTCCTGCAAGTACAACACTTATTGAAATAAATAAAGTCTTGTGGTGCACTTTCATTGAGAATAGTATTACTGATACCATAATTTATTTCCTGTGGTGACAGGTAACACAGGTAAAATTCTTAAATTAAAGAGAAACAAAAAGCTTAATAGAGATAATTTTATTACTATAACATCCGTTCTTTCCATGTCGTTTTGTTCTCCGATGGTACATGTTGTCCTTTGTCTCAGGACTGATAGCAATGTGACTGGTGAAGTAAAATAAGTTGGATGTGAAAAGTTTCCTTCCATCCTTGTTAGACACAGTTCATCTGCTCTAAAAAGATGACGACATTCCAAGAAAATCTAAAAATGTTCTATAAACTTTAGTGAAAGGGCTGCACAAGCCGAAGACAAACATTTGTTTAGAGAGTAAATCCTTGAGAATTTCAGATCTCCTTTGCAGACTGGAGGTATCGGGCCACTGATGAACACTTTAGTCTGCACACAGCTCACAGTTTAAGCAGATGGGCGAACTCCTGCTTTGACTCCTCCTTGGCTAAATAATGTAATCCAAAATGAATCACAACATTCTTCAAATGTGGGAAATTGGCCACAATATGTTTTGAAACCGCGGCACAGTCATTTTATTCCCATATCCACAGTGTCCATTAACCTCTATGTTGACTTGTATTCCACGCACTGTATTCTCCAGTTCAGTAATCTTTTGGAGAAGGCTGCTGTATTCTGTTGTGTAAAGAGCTATTCTTCTGCTAGATAGCTTGCTACTTGTAGCTAGTTAGCTTGCTACTTGTAGCTAGTTAGCTTGCTACTTAGCTTTCCAGTTGAGCCAGCGAAGAAAAAAGGAGTGGATGATTACCTCAGAGCCAGTATCAGAAGTTAAATGACAGAGTTTGCTGTGAAATGAAGTAATGTGTTCTTTCTCAGAAGAAAGATTTCTTGTTTAGTAAATAATTTCCTCTGTGTGCTCAGCTCTGCTCATTTGTTGCTGCTCAGCTCAACTGCCGGACGTACAACTAAACTGATCATATTCTAACCACAGATAGACCTTATGCCATGGTAGATTCTGAATTAATAAAGTGAACCCTGGTCAGTTCCAAAAATGACCTCTCTCTCATCATTGGTGAAAATTAAAAAATTGTTTGTAATTGACCAATCTTTACAAAAGTTTGCTTATGTATGTCAGGTTTGATCCTTAAATGCTCCACTGAGTTTCATTGAGATTAGAACCAGATTGCAAGTTTTCTTAAAACAAAAAAACATTTCAACATAACTGTATTAATATGCATGGGAATTGAAATTTTTGAAGTCTGAACGATCATGGTACCATGATCAGGATCACTGATCCAGATAACTGGCAATATCTGGCAAAAAGGAAGTTTGACGCTTGACAGAGGTATGCGTTCTCTTCCTCTTGTTTAAGTATAGTTGTTTGTTGTGTTTATTTTCAGAAAGGGTATTAGGAGATAAATTATACTGCTTTCACTCTTCACTAACCTTACTCTGTTGTCTTGGCAATGATTACATTCCTTCCTGTGAACCACATCAGTCTTCTTATGCCATAGTAAAAAGGACAAATTGTTCACTAATATATTGTGAAGATGACGCAGGTAGAAGGTTTTATGCTGTTTAATGTACATTTTTATTACCAACCCAAAACTTCAAGGCGAAATCTTGAAACATTTTGTGCATCAAAACTTTTCATTGAAGAGTTGAAGTCGTGAAGTCTTCTGACTTGAAAAGATTGTCAGACAGTAAGGCGTCAAAGAGCTGAAAGAATATTTTGTGTGTGTCCTTTGGTGGGTTTGCTTGCTTTGTGCAAGAAACTTTTTGTACTCATCTGTCTATAAAAGCAAGCAATCTCTCTCTCTGTGTGTGTGTGTGTGTGTGTGTGTGTGTGTGTGTGTGTGTGTGTGTGTGTGTGTGTGTGTGTGTGTGTGTGTGTGTGTGTGTGTGTGTGTGTGTGTGTGTGTGTGTGTGTGTGTGTGTGTGTCCCTCAAATATCTCTGCGGATTAGGATCAGACTGCCCTGAGAGTTTCAACATGGCTGCTGCTGGGTTCAAAGGTGTGCAACGTCGGATTTGGTTGTACTGCAATGATACCGTTAATAAATTATTTAATAAATTCTATCCACCAGAGCCACCACAGTCATGTGCGCACCAGAGCCAATCAATGCACACCGTAGCCACGTGAGCACCAGAGCCAATAACTGGAGAGCCCAACTCCATGTAAATGTGTGCAAGTTTTCACGCGTGTGGCTTTTTTAAACTAATGTGACACCATAGCCAACAAAGAAATGTGGCTTGAAGAAAAAAAAGAGAAAGAGAAGCAAAGCGGTTCCCAATCAGGAGCCAGCTCCTGTCGTTCACGTGAAAAAGCCTGCTATCGGAGCCGGTTTGTTTGCGACTGACACATCACTAGAATTAGGTACTACTCAACGTAAAGCTGTGTGTGTGTGTGTGTGTGTGTGTGTGGATAAGTACACATGCGTCAACATGATGTGACATTCATGATGATTGAATTACTGCCATTTTGTTACATGCATGAATATTGCATATATTTAATCATTTACTGTTTATTATTTAAATGACCCTCACTAACACTAACCCTCACCATTATTGAACAATTTCTCATTCTAATAAAATTTCTCAATGCAACAGCATAACCATGATGGATAAGAAATTAATACTTATTACAATATTTGACCATACATATCCTTTAATTATCCTCAAAACAGAAATCTAACCAGATTTAGCCTTCAAAACACTTTCAAATACCATGCTGTTGCATTACTGGTTTTGCTTTTTCCCAATGGCAAAAAAAGCAAAAGGCACCGGTAGTGGTACTTATAGTGGAATGGGGTTCAACTCCCTACAGTGTCCTTGATAAAGCCAAAATATATGTAAACACAATAGCTATCGCTCTACATATTTCACAACAAACCTAAATGTCCCTGACGTCCCACCTTCAAAAACAACATAATTTGACCATCCATGAAAAAGCTACTTAACCTCCACTTTTCTATAACAACACATACTTCCTACGGGCACTGCACTAGTGTAATTTAAAGAGAGAAGAAGAGAACAGAGAGGTTTGTACTTTTTTTCTGTGTAGTTTTAATAATAACTCGTTTCAGGTTTTTTTATTTCTTTGTTTCATTGTTTCGGCACTGCCATGAGTATTAGCTACAAATAAGATAGTTTTACACGATTCAGGTCAGCTGTTTTGTAGGCATGGTTAAGAAGTCTGAAGTGTTGGTAACATGCAACAACAAAAAAAGCAAGAATGACACATGACAAAAATGCACATAATGGTCACTGCTGAGGACAAAGGCCTGGCAGAGCTGACACCATGCTCTGCAACTAGAGTCCAAACACCCTGGATGCTGTCAGACAACAAGAGTGATGTCAGATCCCACACAGTTTAAACAAAAACAAATAAAATGTTGCTAAACGAAGCTTTAAGGAAAAACTACCCGGTTTGTACATCTTTGTGCAAACAGGAGTTAACCAAGAAGGACAACACATATTGCAGGATTTGCAAACCCTTGTCAGTGATACAGAAAGATAGAAGAATTGCCCTGCAAACAGCAGTATGTGCACAACTAAAGAATATTGTTGCAACGTGACTGTGTCCAGCTCAAAATTCAATAGATATGTTACGGCTGCAATGTTTTTATGCTTCAATTTGTACTTTTTTAGTGGCACGCTGACAAAGTGTTTTATGTGATTTTTTAGCTCAATGCATGAAGCTATAAAAAGAAAATGTCCATTTGAACGAAATCTCCTACTATCAAACTTTATTTCCATTGCTAACAGCCCAGGTCCTATAGCCAGGGAAGCAGAGGCGTTACAACAGGGTAGGCAACACAGGCAATTGCCTAGGGCCCCGAGCTGAAGGGGGCCCCCGAGGGGTGGCTTACTGTCAATTTCAATGACAAAATAATGAAACTGCTTTGAGACGCTGCAGCGACAGCACATTGAAAATCCCCTGCATGGGGCCCTTTCTGAGTAGTCACTGGCTAGTTGCTAGTAGGGGCCCCGACGGACGGCAGATATCAGTGACACAACTTGAAACCCCCCGGACACATTACAGTGATACTGTACTTGGGAACCTCCCTAATGGGACCCCACTACTACCGGTCCCTGCATCAACGTGCTGATGTTATCAAACACACACCGAAGAAAAGAGTGTGTGCTACATTATAAAAAAGTTTGTCCCAGTTAGTCCCAGGTACTTTGTCCCAAACTCACTGTCATCCTCCCAGCACCAGAAAAGTTAACTGCACATTGAAGTCAGTGAATTCAGCAATTTACTTCTAAACACATTCATAAAGTGTGTTTATATGTATATATTAATCATTCAAATTTGACAGTGTGGTTAACAGCAAACTTCTGTGTTGTGACAAACTTAGAGCACATATTTATTCTAAATTTAAACACCAATTTTAACAGTTTTATGTTAAGAAGTAGTCCAGCTTTGCTTACAAATCATAAGTCGTGTTGCCAACGACTGTGTACATACTGTACATTCATAACCACACAATAAGTTAGTCCTTTGCTGCCAATGATATTTTCTCCCAGAATAAAGTGTTTGTTGTCAAATGGTAAAACTGATACATCCATAAATGTTACATTAAATAAAATGTTAACATGAAGCATTAAAGTTGTTACTGCAAATTAATGTTCATTAATTATTCCATACATATCTCAAATGTTTAGTGTTTGTGTAGCATGCACAGTTCTTTACTTTACTTTATGTAAGCCAACCAAATATATTGTGCTCTTTTCTTTTTCCTTCCTCGAAGTGCTTTGTTGAAGTTTTTTGGACCATCACCACCACAACACCACCACCAACAACAACAACAACATCAGCAGCAGCAGCAACAGCAGACCTCTCTACATGAAAGTAGGAACATATTTAGTTTAACTTTTTAAAATATATTTTAAAGTTTAAAATATATCATGGGAGCTAACTGATTTAATATGACAACACAAATATTAGTCTTAAACATCTGCTTCTTATATTATTTTCTTTCTCGCAACATCAAGCTCTGATTATCAGTGGGGTCTTGAAGAAGAATAGCAACTTCATGCAGCAGCAGCATGGCAGCACAGCATTCCATCACCACATCTTCACCACCCCCATGACACCACATCACCAGAACAAAAGGTACTCAAATAATAGCAAATCAAATAATATCAGATGATCCTGCGCTGTGGCCAGAAGCTGACAATGCTCTGTGTCGAATTGTGAGAAAAAAACACTCCAAATAACAGACATGGACTTCCCCAAAGTTCAGAAAACCCACCTCGGGAGATTCAACAAAGAAAATTACAAAATGACAATGAAAAATGGTTAGAAAATCCAATGAGAAATGGTTAGTGTATTCTTACTTTCCACTTCAATTCCTTGTTTTTTTGTTGTTTTTTTTGCTTGGTTGCAATTTTATCATACTTAAAATTTTGAACATTTCAGTTGTGTTTGTTTTTTCTGGTATTTACTGTATATATTGTGTGTAAAGTTTGCATTTAGTTTAAATAGCTATGTTATTTATTTTATATGTTAATTATTTAATAAAGTATTTCTTTACTGATCCGTCGTCCTGGACTTCATTCATCATCATTCTGGGGCCGGGAGGCCCCATAGTCCCTCTTGCCTAGGGCCCCCAGGGGGTCGAGAAACGCCCCTGCAGGGAAGTAGCCATTAAACAGCATAATGACGCAATTATTTCATCAAATTCGTAGCATACAGGATGACCATAGCAATACATGACACCTAAAACCAGGTCAGCTTACAATTAGGATACAATCTTTAGCTAATCTTGCATGAATATTGATACAAAGGCCAAAAATCAAGCAATGCAAGGGTAAAGCTATCCTACATTCATTCATAACATGGTGCGTGTCAAAGATGATTTGGACATTTTTTTTGGGAGCAGAAGATAAAGGGAGACTTCTCCCAGCAAATTGATGCTTATTCACATCGGGCTCTCTGGTGAAGGACCAACCTTCACTGTAATACTGAGAGAGGAAAAGCAGATAACGTCCCACTAAAATGTTTTAGACAAACAGCAAAACGTGGATGGATTAGTTTTTATCAAAAAGCCCAGAGGCGTGATTATTGTCTGAGAAAGCCGATTGCATTGAAGCTATTATCGCCATGACTCGTTGATTCCTTCTGTGTTTTTGCAGCCAGCTGAAAAGCCAACAACCTCTCCAAATACATTGAACAATAGAATTGTCTGATTAGAGAAGAAAAAGAAACAGGAAGTTTAGAGTGAAAGTCTCCACAAATTATCTGTTTTTTCAGTGATGGAGGACGCATTGTTTCCATTGTAACTAAGAAGAGCCTAGCTCGGTCTAGGTATTTATTTAGAGGGGCAGTTAGAGGCTTTTAAAGACTGTGTGGCACTCAAGTAGCATATATATATATATATATATATATATATATACACACACACACACACATAGCTATATTTAGAAAATTACATCTATTGAATTTGCCAAATGGTAAGATATCAAGGTGGATGGGATTTCTCTTTGGTTTAGCTTGTAGGGTTGCAAAGGGGCAGGACATTTCTAATAATTTTCCATGGGAACTTTGGGGAATATTCAAAAGTAACCAGAAATTGGGAGGATCTTAAATAAATGTATCATATTCAAACATAAATATTAGCATCCATTCAAAATAATGCAATTAAAAACCAACAAGTTTGCCCCAAAATGTTTGCCAAACTGACTTCCCGACACATTTATGGCATGTTCACAGACTGGAAGTTGCATCAAAACTATAACGGACGATCATTTTGGGGTTTCCGCAGAAAAACCCGGATCCGGCAGAAATAGAACATCTCACAGAGTGAGGTGAAGTCACAGAGAATACCAGGAACAAACTAGACCAAAAATGGAGTCAAGGAAAACATTGTGATCCTTTTCTGGCAAAAAATATATGACCCCTTTGCAACCCTAGGAAAGAGTGCAAAAAAGTAAGCATGCACTAAATCTGTCATAATTTAAAGTGTATTTAAAATGTATATAAAATAATACTACCTTCAGAATGATAAGGCAACCTTCTATTGCAATGGTGGGGGGTACACTTGTGACTAATTGTGTCTGTGAGCAATAATCCCCCTTGTGCACTGTCCTAAAGTCTATTTTTAGACTCTAGTGTAACTAATAGACTGTTGTTGGACTTACGAAGGAAAAAAGAATGCCAGAGAAAAAAAAACACTTTACAGAAAGCACCAAGTAGCCCTCGATACGACCAGGAAAAAAAGGAAAAAAACTAAATGTCACCCATTTTTATAAATATGCTGTTGAAAACACACACTGATTGACATTTAGTGCATGTTCTCTTTTACTTCAATAGCTTCGAGTACAGTAGAAAAATGACCAGCAGGCCAACAACAGCCATGTTTCTATTCGCTGTGTGCACAAAGGAAACAAAACAGAGAGCCCTCGGAGGTTAGCTCTAATCCTGGTCCAACTCTCATGATGCCACTCAAACCTATTGTTCACACATGAAAAGCAGGGCCAAGCTCAATGAGCTGATAAAGTAAAAACACATGGCTCAGCTTTGTGTGTTTGCATTTGTGCGGACACAACTGTGAACCAGCATGCATTCAATTCAATAAACCTTTGTAAAGTATTTTTAGCATGGGATATTTAGTGCAATGCATGTTTAATCACATTGTTCTCACAGACAAATGTTGCCTGCAGGGTATTTAGCTCTGAGGGAGCACTGACTAAAGTAAAGGTCGCCCCAAGAATCATCAGAAACAATATAAATATAAACGACAGAGGCATAAAAATCCCATCACAGCCCCATACAATGACACCAAAGCAGCAGAAAACCAGAAATTCTAAGATGTACTGAAAAGAAAATACACATTATGAACTGGTACCCTGGATTTCCACTGAATGCATAACTGCTACATGCTCCGCTGCGTATCTGTTGCGGTGAGGACTCAGGAGATCTTGCCAAGTCAAGCATAATTGCGCGATATCGTGAGTTGTCAATACTAAGAGAACCACAAAGCCATACAAACAGTTCACTGTGTCCTTCAAGAGGAGCAGAAGAAATCGACTCTGTCCGACCATGTAGATCTTACGCTTTTGTGGAGATTATTGTGATTCAACCATAAATACGGTCAATGTTTATATGTAAAATACAATCCACTGCATCCCTGTCCAGGATGTACCCTCGCCTAGCACCTGAAGAAAGCTGGAGATAGGAACCAGTAGACCCCCACGACCCTGACCCCCAATTTTACTGGACCCGTAACTGTAGGGTATTAGATTCTATAATCCACGTTAACGGAATCACGGAATCGACCAATGAAAACGGTTAAATGTGGAAATGGAAAGAATTGGCAAGGAATGCTTTTTTTTTAATTAAATTAAATTAAATTAATTAATTAAATTAAACTGGGCTTAAAGCCTTTATTCGTCATGTATATATATATATATATATATATATATATATATATATATATATATATATATATATATGTTGTTACACATATATATTGAAATTTGTCCTCTGCAATTAAACCCATCCCTGGGGAAATGTTTCCGGGAACTGCACATTAGGTGCACAGCCCGCCTCCCTCCTGTCCTGTCTGCATTAAACACCGCCTAAACCACCCCAAACACTGTCTAAATTGCCAAAAAACTATGCAAATCATCACTGACTCCTAAATACAGAGCCACCAGTGCCCGCTTAACTTTGCTGTGCCTGTGAAGCTCCGTTTCTCGTGTAATGCAGCGGCGCTCCGTGAAAACATGATCAGCTTTAATCAGCTTCACCTGCTCTGTCTTTAAACATCTCATCAGAGCTATGGAAGATCTGTGGGAAAAGTTCTTATGTTGTTGTGGACGAGACCATGAATGCCAGGGATTGTAGAGTCTGATAACATGATAACTTCTGATACTGTAAAATATTCTGACCCCTAGTGGTGAAATAATATCCTTGCTTCCATTTATTTTTGTGTAATCATTATGTTCTGGAATGATGTCATCAGGATAATTTAAATTAGGTTAATTTAAATTAAGTTGATCAAAACAATAAACCTGCTCAGATTCAGTAAACCATTGATTCCTGAGGGAAATTGGGTGACATTAATGCTGTTCTCATACATCTTTATATGACATATAAATAATTAAAAAGGAGCAGCAGTCAGAATAATCCATGTCACTACAACTTATATCTACCATTTAATTGTATCTTACTTTATTTTTTACATAAGTTTTTGTTTATGATTTTTATTTATTCATATTTATTTTGTTTCCTCACAGGAGTTAAAAATGGATATTTTCTGAAAAAAATGATTAATATTTCTAAAAAAAACAGAATTTAAAAAAATTTAAGTGGAAAACACGTGATTCAGAAAAAAATTTAACGTAATTTGGAAAAAAATAAAACTGATTTTATAGGGCTCTATCGTAACTGCTCCGAAAGGCAGATCGTAAACCCATTCATTTACTGACCTACTTGCTCCTTTAGGATTGCGGGGGTCTGCTGGTGCTTGTCTCCAGCTTTCTTCAGGCGCTAGGTGGGATTGGATTGTATTTCAAATATAAACTGTATCCATGGTTCAATCACAATAATCTCCACAAAAGCAAAAGATCTATTGGGCAGGACCGAGTCGATTTCTTCTGTTCCTCTCGAAGGATGCAAAGAACTGTTTGTATGGCTTTGTGGTTTACTTTGTATTGATTACAACTCCCTATATTGCGCCACGACACGTGAATTAGTGGGATCTCCTGAGTCCTTGCTACACAGACGGAAGCAGCGGGGACTGCCAGACTGCAGAATGCACTGCAGTTACGGAGCAGATACATATCCAGTAAAATCCAGTGTGAAAAGGAGCTAGCAGGTCGGAAAATAGATGGAAATACAATCCGCCTTGAACAAGGAGTATTTTATTTTGAAAATAAATTGGATGTTTTGTTCTGTGTCTGTGCACTACTTCCTGTCTCGCACAAGCTTATCTTTGCAGAATGCATGTGTTAGTGTTATTCCTGTTATTCTGGTATCACCTCAGACAACTTCATTTTTTAAAAAGTTATTCAAATAGATTGATGATGCTTCTTTTCTACTGCGGCAGTACAGAGACCTGCTGTGGGTCATTACGACCAGAAGGTGTTAAACTACACATGAGATACATTTTTAGGGGGAATGGAACAAATGTAGAGAAAAATTCCAAACCCTGGGAGACTAAGTCGAGACAGTTTTCTAATTGTACCATCATTGTCTCTCTGCACATGCTCATTTTGGTCGTTAAGTGAAGGACATATAAATGTTGACAACTTTGGGCCATAACAGCTGCAGGAAATTCAAGTCTAGATTTTACACTATAGATAGACATCTGCTTTACTCACAGGAGTACAGAGCACCAGTATGTTCTCAACAAGCCGTTCTAATTCTCTGTCTCTTTACCGTATTGGCTGAGGGTTAAGTAATTGGCTTGGCACAATGTGCTCGACTGTACACAGTGATAAGACAGCTCTACTGGGCACCAGTTCAAAACACAGTGAACGCAGCATATCAGCACATTTTTGAAAAGCGCTCTTGTGGAATAAATAGTGGTTATGCTTCGAACTATTAAACTTAAGACTATTAATCTGAGTGATCTAGTCCTTAAACATGTGATATTTTTGTGCATCAGACAAATTGGCTAATGTGTGTCTCTGGTGGGCCGAATTTCATTAAATACTTGGCTACCATCTGAAGTGCCTTTCGTTTGAGTTAGATGCCATTCCCACACCGCCTCCTCAGAAAATGTTTGGAGTGAAAAAAGTGCCACATTCAGAAACAAGAAATTGATGATCACCAAATGGGAGGAAAGACACTTTGACGTGTGTGCTTTGGTATCAGGACAGTCCCTTCCCTTCTGCTTGTGATCCCTCTAAAATGATCCAGTTTGACAAATCAACCAAGCAACAAGAGAATGATTCAAGGCTACACTGCCAGTAGATTTTAGGCTATGAAACAATGATGAAGAAATAATTCAGCTTAATGGATGGACCAACATGATCTCATGGGGAAACGTGACACTGTCACGAAAAGAAGAAATTTTTCTATTTTAGTACGTGCTAACAGTTAGAATACTAACTGGAACAAACAGTATAGCCAATACTGGCTTCTCTTCATTGGCTTCCTGTAAAATCTAGAAAAGAGTTTAAAATCATCCTCAACCTACAAAGCTCTGCATGATCAAGCTCCTGTATATGAGACCTATTAGTGCCCTATCGTCCGGGCAGATCACTCCGCTCTCAGTTTGCTGACCTTCTGGAAGTTTCTAATGTGTCTAGAAGTAGAACAGGAGGAAGAGCTTTCAGCTACCGCCCCTCGCCTTTGGAAACAGCTTCCAGTCTCAGTACGGGAGGCTGCTACCCTCTCCACCTTTAAGGCTAAACTTAAAACTTACTTATATGCTAAAGCGTACACAGTATAAGAGCATTAACTTAACTGCTAGAGCGGACATGGGCTCGTCCGTAAACGGTCCCATTTACAGTCACTGGGAGTGAGGCCCAGGGCCAAGGCCAAGGCAGGCTGACTTGATAATACTGTATCATGTTTTTCTGCAGTCAGTGCCTTCTCCTCGCCCTTCTATGTCAGCTCTGTTTCAGGTGTCGTGAAGCTGATGATGGCAATTCCTGATCTGTGGTTCACGGCTCTTGTTGGATTTTTTCTTTCTTATTTTGAATTTTATATTTTGATAAGTGCATTGAGATGACTGTTGTAATTTGCGCTATACAAATAATGTTGAATTAAATTGAATTGAACAGGACTTACATATTCTAGATGACTTTCAAAGTCATTAGTTTCAATTGGAAGTTCTTTTGTGCTTGGCGATATCGACCAAAATTCATATCTCAATTTTTTTCTCTCAAAAAGGCAATATATGATATAAATCTCTATATTTTTAACTCAATAAAGTCTCAAAGTTAAATTTGCTGACGCAAAATGTCACGAAGGCACATTCATTAACAAACAGCCGCACAAAATGTGCCACTTCTGGCTTTTTCTCCTATAAAGGACAGCATGTGTGAGTGAGTTTTGGAGTGTGCTTTATTTAGGGTTCTGGGTTAGGATCTAACCCTAATCTATCTAACTGTGCTTTTCATGCTGTACTGAGAAGTAGCAAAAGCAGTGAATCCTAAAATGAGCATTTTGATTAAAAAAGAGCAATTAAATACTGTAATTCTCTATATCGCTAAAACAGAAATTGCAATATATCTTGACACTGGATATATTATCCAGGCCTAAAACATCTTATTAGAACATTTCATTCAGGGTTTAGTTAAGGGTTAGGGTTTGGTTCCCAAAATGGAGGGGTGCGGCCCTTTGGGGGTGTTGACATTATGACAAAGAGGGGGCACGAGAACGTACGAAAAAATACCGGAAGTCATTTTCGTGCCAAATTCACAAACTCTGTGAGACTGGGCTGGATGGACAGACAGAAACTTATTTTTCTATTGTTAAACTTGAAGCAAAGTTTCTTATTATAAATACTTTTAAGAGCTTGTATTAAACATGTAACTATTTTTGAGGAGAAAATATGAAATATGTACAATTGCTTCTTCCACTAAATGCTTGAGAAGGTAACAAATAGAAGATGGCAGAGCATCGGGCGAGTAAAGTCGTTTTTTGTTCTCACTCAAAAGAAATTGTTTCCCCCTTGACATCATTTTTCTACAAACTTTTTGTTCAAATATTCCTGCTCTTGGCGAAAAACTCCTTTATCTTCATTGCAATCCATTCATGTAGGTTCAGACAAAAGATACCAATGCACTTTTAGCGAATAGCATCATTCAAATGGTTTAATCTGACAAGAAAGTTTCCTCATTGTCAGTACATTCTCTTAGCAGTACACTTGATTTTCTATTCAAACTTCTGAAAACATTTCCCCAGCTTTCCCAGTTTTAGAGGTAATCAAATGCAGACGTTTTCATAAACTGTGGAATAAACCCACAACTGAGTTTACTAACAAAAAAATAAAAAACTAATTGTAATGTACAGTAGGTAACCAGATTCTGAAAATGTTCCTTATTTAAGTTCTGTATGGAGATTTAAAAGATATCGTAAATTAGATACAGAATATCAAAAATATTTTTTAATTTAATGATAGAATTAGTTAGTAATTGAGTAATTTTGTTAAATTGTAAGTATTATGTACTTCTGGTCCTCACTCACTCAGTTATAATTTTTCTGTGAGAAAGAAATAAAGCTAAAGCAGGGGTTCTCAACCTTGGGGCTAGGACCCCATTTGGGGTTGCAAGACACTGGGAGGGGGTTGCGAGATGCCTTCAAGAAAGTAAAAACAATTCAAGACCATTTTTTCCTCTTTTTCTACAACTACACCAAACTTGCCATATTTTAACCTGTTTTTATAACCTTTTTTTGACATATTTTTGCTGCTTTTAATGTGTTTTTACTACAATTCTCAAATTTCTGCCACTTCTCTATCAAATTTCAATGCTTCTTTGGCACAATGTTTCCACTTTCAAGACATTTTCGGCACCTATAAAGCCTTTCCACCACTTTTCCAACCTAATGTTGCATATGTTGACTTATTACTGTCACTTTTGACCCCTTTTCACCAAATATTATGTTTTTTTCGCCAATTTAACCACAATCACTATTTATAATGCTCATTATTTGCCATATATTTCCTTCATTTTTAAACTGCATTAACCACAATTTGGAACTTTTAACCAATTTCTGTGGTTTTTAAAATCCATTTCACCACCTTTTCCACCATTTTTAGTCAGTTCTAACCACTTTTATTCCTGATTAAAACAAGAATTTACATCTTTAAGATGACTGTACACTATGCTACAAATAATAATAAACTTCATGGATAACAGTGGATATTATCAGATAAATAAATAAATGTGGTTGTCACAGATTCATAGAACATGAATCATTTTGCTGACTTTATGAATGTGCCCCAAAAAGTTCTCCCCTATATTCCCCCTTATAGATGACCCTGTCTCCACATGACTGTTCTTCAATGTTCATGTCTGTGTTCAAGCACCGTCAGGTACGGTGAGGGTCCCCGGTCTCTGGCAGTTTGAGAACCACTGAGAACCACTGAGCTAAACCTTGAACCCACCCATTTGCACACCGTAGCATTTCTATTAGAAAAAAATAAATAAAAAAATAAAAAGGGAGTTTTTTCTTCCCACTGTAGCTAAATGCTTGTTCATGGTAAATGGACTTGTTTTTATATAGCGCTTTATCACCACACTGAAGCAGTCTCAAAGCGCTTTACATATCAGCTCATTCACCCAATCACTCTCACATTCACACACCAGTGGGACAGGACTGCCATGCAAGGCGCTAGTTTACCACTTGGAGCAACTTAGGGTTCAGTGTCTTGCCCAAGGACACTTCGACACATAGTCAGGTACTGGGATCGAACCCCCAACCTCTCGATCAGAAGACGACCCACTACCACCTGAGCCACGGGCGCCCTGTGTTCATGTGGATCTTGTTGGGTTCTTTCTTTGTTACTATGAATTTTATATTGTTAAGTGCTTTGAGATGACTTTGTTGTATTTTGCACTATATAAATAAAGTTGAATTGAATTATGAGCCCCTTAAATATCTGGTATTTGGCATTTCTTTAAAAGCTAATGCTTTTTTTTCTTGTTCAGTTATTATCTAACATAAAACATCATAATATACATGAACAGCTCGATTTATCTCCAAGAATGTCCTCAGCTGTGTTTCAGTCAATAAACCAGCATGCTAATAAATGCATACTGTTAGCATTCACAGCCCAAGTATTGACTAGTCTGTCATCATTTGCCAAGAATACAAATGTAAAATAAAAATACTCGTCTTTAGACAATTTTGGTTATTGACAATAGGCATGGCATGGTCCTTGGTAACATCGTGTCTTCACTTCCCCTGATCCTGCTGTGTCTTTCAACATAAAAGAGGGGGGGGGCGGGGGTGAGGGCATGAGGCCATGAGGGTAGAGCCAGCTTTCTCTTTCTCTTTGCGTGACTCAACATTGTGCTTGTGTACTCGTGAATGTATGCCAAGACATTTGAGCTCAGAGCCAAAGTACAGGCCACAAGCCCTTACAGCTTCTACATGCACATGCATCAAGCATGATAACCTCAATGGCAGTTTAATGAGGCAGACACACTCAGAACTAAAAGTTTTCTCCACACTCACAGTGGCTGAACATCTTTTTTTCTACTCCAGATTTGAAAAACACCTTGAAAGAGTCACGAGCGAGAAATATAAAAAAGTTTTGATGATGAAAAAAATGCCAAATGCCAAAATGTCACCTGGAGAAATAAAACACTCCAGTCTATTCAGAATTCAGAAGAACAGCCTGCTGTTAGAAAACCTCTAACCCTGCTGCTGGAACACACTGACAGTCCACACATCATTGCACACATCCCTCTGTGCTTCAGCTGCTCTACGCTTGGCAAGCGGGTACCAAAGGAGAGTTGTGAGTTATGGAATTGGATTATTAGTTGAGGAAATTACTGAGCCCCACATCGTCTGTCAGATGTTTGAGGGAATGAGGAAAAAGACAAACAAAAACAACAGCTTGTGCTTTGAACCTCTGGTGAAATGATTAAAGGCGGTCACTCTAAAAGAGAAAATGTAGATGTAGCTCAAATAGTTGGTCCTTAGTGGCAGCACCACAGCACTGTTGATAAAAAGTTTTTTTTTTTTAGAAAAGATTTATTGAACCCATTTATTCACTATATTAAATTTGTCTGCGGGGGACGACTGGCAATGTGGATACGCAACGCAACCTATGCTATCATTGCTGTAAGGAAAAGTACAGAAGTGCTATTTTAGCTCCAAAAACACCACACAATGACTTCTTATGCAGGCTTCAATGTCATCTCAATGTCTTATCACCTAAGTGACCAAAAAAGTTGGTTAGTTGACATAATCCTTTACAGCGTCTGCAATGCTGACTGCGTGTGTCTGTTTGACCCTCCAGTCTTATCACATGTAGATAAGTCACACTCTCAATTAGCAAACCAGAAACCCTTTAGATTGATGAGAGAGACAAATTAACAGGGTGAGAAATCACAAAGGAAATAGCCCAAAGAAAAGAAACAGATTGGTTTGGTGTTAGTAATTGTAAAATAAATGTAAAATACCAGCGACTGACGGTTAATCTTGCACCAGGTGGGCTTCTCAGGTGTCTATATTTGCACGCATACATTACATATGCAATAGAAACAAGAGCACTCAGAAAGCGCAAACCTCCGCCAAGCTCCAAATATCCTCTTTGCCAGATATTGGCAGTTACTGTATCTGGATCAGTGATCCTGACCCCCCTGTTCGCAGGATTACATCAAAAGTACTCGTTAGATTTTGTAAAAATTGTATCTAATGGTAGACCTTTACAATACGAAAGATTTCATTAAAATTTGGAGGTGAACTAGATAAATATAATGATTTTAGATCATTACTTACTGATCTTTATGAAATTTGACTCCGTTATGTTCGGTTGGTTCCTCAATTGCCCCAACAAGTTTCATCCAGATCAGATCAGGATTGGGCATTTCATCACAATTAAATTTTTTGAAACAACGCATACATTTGGACCTGCTATATTGTTAATAATAGAAATTTCTTCCAAGCCTTTAAAGTGTGAATGATAACGGTACCATGATCAGGATCATTGATCCAGATAACTGCCAATATCTGGCAAAGAGGAGATTTGATGCATGGTGAAGGTGTGCACTCTGAGTACACTTGTCTTTGTACATTATTGTTCTTTTGTGTGTATTTCTGCTGTCATTTTGAGTATCTTTCAGTTCTGCATTTGTTTTGGAGTCACTTTCATTGCAGTTTTGTGTATTTTTTTGTAGATTTGTGTTGTATTGGAGTCTGTGTATTCTTCTGTCATTTTTTGTTTTTATGGATTTATTAATCAGATAATATTAATAAGATACACAATAGTATTCCACAAACCTTAACTTGTTAAACATGTATGGAAGATTGGATGGGATTGCTCTAAAATAGTTCACAAGAGTTTAAAAAGGGGAAAATATTTATTCAGAACTATTTTAACAATTCCATGTGCTTCTTTGATATGTTACAATTTGTTCAGGAGGGAATGTGTAGCTTTCCCTCCTGAACATACATAGTATCACTATATAATATGCTATTTTGATTAGCATATTACATAGTGATACTTTAGTTTGAGGGACATTGTCTACACTAGTGTTGTAGTAGTTGAGACCGGTCTTGGTCTCGAGACCAAATTTTAAAGGTCTCGGTCTCGTTTCGGAAGCATTTTGACTCGGTCTTGTCTCAGACTCGGGATTTTCCCTCAAGACCGTTCGAGACCAGCACTAATTCCTGCTATTTTTAAACTTTTTTATAATGTGATAATAACACGGAGAAGAACGGGATAAAACAATTCTTTATTCATTCTTTAATCCACCCCGTATAATGACCGCAACCTTTCTTAATGTGACTGAGTGACGTGTATGACACACTCGTGTGTGTGTGTGTGTGTGTGTGTGTGTGTGTGTGTGTGTGTGTGCGTGTGTGTGTGTGTGTGTGTGTGTCTAGCTACGGTTTCAGTTTGGACTGCGGAGCGCAAGGGAGATATGACCTAATCACCGGTAAAAAGCCCAGTAAAACTCCAGAAAACAATCACCATGAATAAATAGTTTCTCCCTGGTAAAGACAGTAGCTCTAACAACTGGTAAAATGATAAACTGGTGATATTACAGCCTGTGCAGCAGTATGAAGACTCATTTACTCCACCTCTGGGTCCTAGTGCCTGCCGGCCAGTGAATCCTGTTCTGTTTACTGAGGTCCGTGTGTATTTAATAAGTCTGTGTGTGTCCGTGTGAAAGTCTGCATGTTTATGCCTCCGTCCATCCACTCTTTTCATTATATCCATGTCTTTTAAAGCTTTTATTAAATAGTGTAGGCTGTAGTCCGGGCCGCCGCCATCTTGGATTATGTCGTCACCAGCACGTCATCGCAGCAGAGTTGCACTAGCACAGAATGAGTCAAATAACTGTAAAGAGGTCTTATTAGTCTATTTTCTTTTTAAAGTGGTGTTTTTGTGGCTTTAGACTCCAATTACATTTATGTATATAATATGTTCCCTACAATATAAACAGGTTCACAATATAACTATTTTTATTGTTTCTGTTTCCACTGTATCTAGCATAATGATAATAATCTTTCTCAACAAGAACTGTTGATTGATTTGTCACATGATTGTTCCAGGGGTTGAGTTTGTTTTATTTAGTTTCACATCTACTTGTAGCTCTATGTTTTTTAGACTGACAACTTGTTTGTAGTTTTATTTCAGCAACTTTCACTTTTACAGTTACAGCTGGAGACCTTTGTAATTGAATATCCTAGTTACATTACAGCAACCAAATTAAACTAAATCAACTAAGTGAATTCATAAAAATGGCCTGTGTAAAGGCTTTTTCAAACTAAAAAAATATCTTCTGAAATCTGTGACCTGTTGACCTGCACAACTCAAAGAATTAGAATCGAGAATCGTTATTTCTTGGCAGAAATGCTTTTAAACACTTGCTGTACATTCAGCTGACATAAAATCTTGTTTTCAAATATGTAGAATAATTGTGAATTCATCAGTAGCAGTAGTAGTTTTAATCTTTTAATTCATTTTTTGCAGGCACCTTTTTTGTCCGTCAAATGTATTTAAAATAAACTCAAAATAAAGAGAGAATGTTATTTAACTGTTGAACCTTGTCATAATTTTATTTATTTATATAATTTTTTAAATTGAAAAAACATTTTTTTATGGTCTTAGTCTTGGTCTTGACTCTGTCTCGGCTCCCGGAAGTCTTGGTCTTGTCTTGGTCTCGGTGCATTCTGATCTCGGGCAAGTCTTGGTCTCGGATAGTGTGGTCTTGAAAACACTGACCTCAGTGCAACAGTCATTGATTTAACAGCTACACTTTTTAATTAACCTTCATCTGATTCATCTTTTGAGGACAGTTGAAATGCTGCTGTTGAGTGTGTAAGTGTGTGTATGCATTGTATGCTAGCATTTCCATGGAGGTGAAGCATCAGCTGACTCAGGTCCTGTAGTTGTGTGAGTCAACGTGCTGACAGAGTAAGGTAGCAGTAGAGAGATGGTAAATATGGCTTCAGGTGGTTTCCCTGTTTTATATATCATGGCTCTTGCACACACATAGACACACTTGTTCAAACCGTGCATGCAGAACCCTTTTACAGTAACCAATGTAACACTTGATATCCTCAGCCTGTGGTCATGACATCTTTTCTATGTATTCAGCAAGTTTCAGGCTTTCTATACACTCAGAAATAACTGAATGAACTATGTGTGTCATGTAGCTGAACCGGACCAGAAGTCCTTGTGCAACAAACGCAAACTACATTAGGCGCCCTTTAAAACTGCATTTCGACTGGTGTAGAGTAATGTTCTCTCTCCTCTATTTATCATATCATTTCCACAGCTCCTGCACTTATTTTCCTCACAGCTGGAAACAAGAGTCCAAATGTGAAGGCTTCTCCATGCAGGTTCCCTGCAGTCTAGATTGCAGAGTAAATTCATCTCCTGAATGTGTGTGTTGGTATGTTATGTTTGTGTGCAGATCCCCATAGATGCAAACTTCCACATACCCAAGATGGGGGTAAAAAACATATCAAGGCATGGAAAACACAAATGTCCTCCGTTGCATGTAAATGAACAGAGTGTGTTTGAAGAATTGAGAGTATGGAGAATGTGTAGGGTAGGTGTGTGCGTGTGTTGGGAGTGTATGAGTATTAGAAAGCATAATATTCAAGGTGGATTCAACCCAGGGGGCAGCAGGACACGCTATCATACAAATGTCCAAAACCTTGTTGGTGTAAATAGTTCAGATGCAGCAGTTACTTTGTGTGAGTACTGATGGTGCCTTTCCCATTCATACAGATAGTAATAATTATATATACACCTTATAGCATGAGCCGTTTCTGGCTATAGGCCGACTATGCCCTTGCGTAGGGCCCAATTAGCCAATAGGAGGCTGAGTTAACAGACAAGGAGAATGAATAGGGTTTCAAAATTCCAGGAATTTTCAAAACATGGAAAAATTCCACTGGAATTAATGGGAACTTTTGGGGATTTACAGTAGGTTTTAATGCAATTAAATTCAACTTTATTTATATAGCGCAAATTACAACAAAGTCATCTCAAAGCGCTCAACAAAAATAGAGTCTATAGCAAGAAAGAAAGAACCCTACAAGATCCACAGGAACAAGCATTTAGCGACAGTGGGAAGAAAAAACTCCCTCTTTTTTATAGGAAGAAATCTCCAGTGGAACCAGGAAATGTAAGTATACTTAAAGAACATCGCTGCTACACCTCTGCTATTCTTCAATCACTTCTTACTGGAGGGGTATTGAGGCCACGCTCCCTACCAAACCCTAACCCTATTTTCAAAATAGGGGCTCAGGCTGATGAGTAATATTTTATTCAACAATGATGCAAATAATTTTAGTTAAAACAAACACTGAATTGTTTATGCTTGAAAAGCAGTTATTGGTATCAGTGCCACTGTTTTTGCCACTGAGAGTTTTGGTTAAACGGTTGTGAGTTGAAATCACATGTTTGAGATCATATTATTTTCTGTAAGTCCTAAAAAACCAACATGCTTACAAAACTTGAACAATTGTAAAGTCCCCCAAACAACACCCCTACAAAGCTAGGTATTATTGTGTAGTTAAAGGTGTGTATGACAGTAGATGTGGTCTAGTTCAGTATTTAAATGTGACTGTTCGACTTACTCTACATTCAAAAGTAAGGCAGAAAACAAAGAAATTGTACATTTCAGGTCAACTTTAATCAATCTTATTAACACATTATTAAAAACAATCTTACCACCTTCATCCTAACACATTTCCCATAATGCTGCAGGTATTAACCAACTAAATGTAGAAGACAAATAAATATGACTGCAGATCATAATTCTTGTGTATTGTGAGGTGTTTAATCATATCTTTCTTAATAATCATTATCTTCACGCATGGGCCCAGATATGAGCACAACCTACTGTATATTGTATTCCAACAGTGGGTGGAATAGAAGGTAAATATTCCTAATGCATTGTGTAAGTAATAGGGTGAGTTTTGGTTTCGCCTGAACACCTACAGATCTAAGAATATTTTTGTCTGTTTGTTTTACAGGAATTTGAAGGATACGTTCGCAGACTTTCAGAGAAAGAAGCATTTTTTAGAGAAATCAAAGCCTTTAAAGGTCCCGCCTTTTTTTAATGTGATGAAAATATAATAGCAAGATTGTTATTTAATCTGACAACGCAGCCAAACAACAATAAAAGAAAGAAATTGATGGATTATGTTCTGATATTCTGCTTTATTTTCATTCACTCTGATCTCACATCAACACTTTTATAATACAGACAACTAAATAAATCGGCTTTTACACCAAAGGCTATTTGTCTAGCTGATGGGTTCATACTGGTTACTGACTCGGATATTTATCTACGTATAACAGCTCCTGAATGGATTTAACCCTGATACAAGCAACCTTTTACCTGCTCAGTGAACAGGCCTGTTTTTAACTCTATCAAAGATATATATACATTGTATATGCAGGAATGCACTCGAGCTTGTAGTTATGGCTAAAACCTGCAGATTGTAGATTGAAGGATTTTTCTTTCTTTTATTCAAAGCACTGAGTTTTCGAAGAACTCAAGGGAAAAAAAACAAGCTGTACCTTTGTGTAAATGCATTTTATATGTATGCATGTGCGCATGAAAGTGGGCTTATATTTTGTGTATGTGGGGGACGGAAGCAAATTAGTACCAGGAAGCTTGGAAACATGAATCATTTTCATTCCGAGCAACACAAAGAAAAGAGTTGTTTGTGTTCAAAAAGCTGCGTTGTCCCTATTTTTCCAAAATCACCGTCTGCATTGCTAATGTAACCTTTTTAAGTTAACGTGACGAATAATTCTTGATTTTTAAGGGAAATATAAAATGTTACAGTTGATTCAACTGTGATATATAAATGTGAGAGAGTTTGAGAAGGCAGCAATGGAGCATGTATTTCAGCAGAAGTATCATAGGGTGATTTACACTATAACCCTATTAGTGAAGGCTAACACTGTAAAGATCAAAAGCAATCAGTCATGCAATATAAACCCTGAATACTACCCTAAATTATCCTGTTATTGTTTTTTCTTCTTTTCATTTTATTGGCAAAAATGAAAGTTTGCTTTTTAATAGGCATTACAAAAAATAACAAAATATTCATCAAAAAATATTGAATGGGGTATAAAGCAATTATAAAACAAACTAAAAAGTAGTATTATCAGTAATTATAAGAACATTATAACAGCGTTTTATAAGTATGTTGCAATTGGTTTCCTTGTCTTCACTAGAAATAAAATATCTCATTAGTTTACCATTTCTAATATATATTTACATTGTTGTACCTATTTCATACATGCAACGCCAAATGGAAATCAGAGAACGAGCGCGAAGAAACAATTCTGACTGAATCCTTCCTACTGCATTAAAAGTAATTCAATTCATAACAAATGTGCGGAAAAAAATGTATTTCCATCATCAGGGCAGGCATGAGCAGCACATTACAGCATAAACTGCTCAGTTCTGCTGAAGAAGGTGAATCTCTATGTCAAATGCAGACAGATGAAAAGCTAGCATTTGTTCTGAACCTCATTCGTCATTGTAAAAGGTGAATGGAATAACAGCGAGTGTGACAGATTTGCCATGTTAGGGGTGGAGAGAGCAGACTCACGAAAGAAAGGAAAAGTGAGACAGGAAATAGGAGATAAGAATGTGAAGGAGGAGGTGGAATTAAGAGTGGCTACAATACTCTTTCTGTAAAACAAGCCAGGAAGTCTGTGTCAGATGGAAATCTGTCATTCCTTAGTAAGAGTTAAAGAAACCTGCTTTCTTTTGACAGACAGATGAGCTCCTAATACTCCAGCTATACAAACCTTTTATCTATTTAATATTTGTTAACTTTAATTTACCACTGATCATTTCTGTGTTTATAACAAAAAAACACGACAAGATTTAGCAGAGAAGTAAACATATACTTTGTTCAAACTTACGCTTTTATTTGGGAATGGGTTTTTAAGTAATTGCAATTAACGCATTAACTACAGAAAAATAACTCACTAAAAAAAAGTAATGCAGTTAATCGCTTTTTTTTGTTGCACTCCAAACGAATTGTGCTTTGTGAACAGTGCAATCATAATATTCATATTGCACATTATGTTCGCACGCAGTGGTGAAAATAATAAACACAATTTTGTCATAAACCAAAATCCATTGAAATTGTAAAAACATTGCTTCTCGAGCCAAAAATTATGTGATTAATTTAGATGAATCAAAATTAATTAATTAAAAAAAAAAATGTAATCGAGTCCCACAACTATTTTTAATATCAATCAAGTAAATTTAAAACCAAAGGCTCATTTGAAATTCTTATTTAGAGTGAAAGAACTGTAAAATTAAGTTTAACTGTTGGAGAAATTTGCATGTTCATACAAACAAAACAAACAATCTTTATTTTGGTTGCACAAAATATAAAAATTATTTCAAAGCTACTTTTGTGGGGATGTCCATACTTTCTTTTCTTTTTGAAAATATTTTCATCCATATCGAGTAAATGACAAACAGAACACATTATATCGTAGCTTCTGCTTTTCTGTTTTGGAAACTAGTTCCTTTTCAAACTTTAAATATTTAACAAGCAATGGTTACAGAAGAGGCGTGAGGTTACAGAGAGTTCAGCTGTGTTGACTCACAGCAGCACAAAGATCTGGCATTAGAGTGTGGAATATTGAAGCTCGATATCTAATAACCAAACGCAGTATTGTAACACTTTATGGTTAATATTATGGCGGGTAGAAGGGGATTGTCTATTTCAAAATTACAGATGGACGACATTGTCGGCCCATTGATATTATCGGCCAATATCTGCCATAAAATGTAACATTGGTCAACGTCGCTATTGGTTCTTGATTGCTGGGACAGTTGATAAACTCTTTAATGAGTTTAATAAAAAGATCGGTAATGTCATAGATATGTTGGCTCCAATCAAAACTAAGAGAAAACCAAACACACCTTGGAGGAAGACTGAGATAATGCAGAATTTGATATCTGATTGTAGAAGAGCTGAGCGTAAATGGAGAACAACAAAACTCCAAATTTATCTAGACCTGTACAAAACGAGTCTTTGGAAATTCATTGATGGCTTGTTCAAAGCCAAGTAGCAACACTTTTCTGAAATTATTGCTAAAAACGTCAACTACTCTCACACATTGTTTTCTATAATGAATATGTTTTTACTGCTGATTTTAATGTTCTTAAATCATTCAAACACAATGAATTGCCTTGTATATGAAATGTTGATACAAAGAGTGTGTTACTGTTTGACAAAACATTTAAATAACAAATACTGCACTTTTTCATAACCAAAGTTGAATATCTGTTCTTATTTTTGCACAGATGTTTATTAATGCAATACAAATAAAAAAAAAAAAAAGGCTTAATCTGTATTATCCATCTGTGTATTTATCGGTATTAGTTGATATCAGAAAACCGAAATTTAGTTTTGGATAATATTGACATATTTGATATTGGCAGGAAATTTTTAATCGAACAACCCTACTTTAAATTTATGTGAAATTCCCAAAGTCTGAGCCTGTACATGGATGGTAAAAAAGAAGGAAACAAAGCAAGGTTTGACCATTAAATAAACCGTGGACCAGAAAGACTTTTACTAAATAATTAATGTGAATTGTGATGAACTCTAGAAGTGGACCAAGTTTGGGATGTCACAAAGGACATGTGTCTATAAAAAATGTATCACAGCCACAGACTAATCCAAACACGGAGAAACAGGCACTCTTTATACCGTGTACCACACTGAGCGCCCTCTGTTAAATTGGCCCTGGCATTCCACAACCAACCCTCAAAGGAAAGTTAGTTATTGAAATAGTAGCAGATGACGATTTTTACAACATATTATTTCATTAGCTGTTCCAAAAGACCACTTTTAGTTAGTAAGACACTGACATGGGTAATACATGATTAATATACAGATAATTATAAGCAAAACTATTCCATTACAGAGGCTCACAGACTGAAATTAGCAAATTGAGATTCAGCGCACAAAGCTGGGACCACATTCAATCTCTATGTGCACAGTTAGGCAAATACAAACAGAGCTGCAGAGTAAACTGGAGAACTTTCCTCTTCTCTTCAATACTTTTCACTCATAGCCAGCCCAAATAGATAAAAGAAACCTGTGTTTGACGCTTACATCCTTCTTAATGTAGCTTGTAATGGAAGAATGCCAAAGTGCAGGCCTTCTTTGAAGAGCTAGTGTGGTAAAATACAGGAGAAAAAAAAAAGAAACGTTTACTTTTGGATGGTGTCGCTCAGAGTCTGAGCCTCAGACTAAGAGAAAAGTAGGGAGTAAAATCAGATTATTTGTTTTTTCCCCCTTGTTTATCTCTTCAGAAATGTATTTCCAGATAAGAAGCGGAGTTTTATCTAAATGGCAGCCAGATATGGTCATAAAAGAGCTTAAATATCAAGTAAAGAAAGAATTTCCATCTAACCTATAAGGTTCCAGATGTCTAAGTATCACATATATATATGTATGAGCTAAGGGTGTAGGAAAAAAAAATATTCAGCAATACATCGTGATATTTCCCCAAGCTATTACTGTATCAATCTAAAAAATGGCCAAATTGATTTTTTATTCATGTTTTTTAATGAAAAAAATAATAATAATTCCACTAACATGCATACCACGTAATATATCACAATATATAATGTATTGTTTAGTATCGAGATACATTGTATATCGTGACAAGCATACGGTTGTGACAGAGAGCATGACTAAAACGCATACAGCAACAGACTATTTTTAAACAATTAATCCAATAATGCGGTACATGTGACGTTTTCCTTTTCAACAACAGCCAGAGGATCTAAAAGAATCCAAAAACCTGATTACAATGAAATCAACGGCTCGTTCTGAAGTCAGCCTCCTTCATCCCTCTCCTGTGATCCTGTTCTTGGTCTTTGTTGTGAGCCACAGCCTAAGGGAGAGGTGACCTTTTCCATTAACCACCACAACACAAAGCTTACTCTGAGTCACACGGAGCACACAGACACATACTCTTTGATGATTGATTGAAATCCTGCTACGTCTGGATCACTTACAGTAAGGCAATACCGGAGCTGATACAGCGCCACGCTGAATAAAGACTGAAGAGAAAGCAAATCCTTGGACAGAGGGCCAGAGAAAAGGAGCGGAACCCAACCGCAGCACAGAGGAACTGACAAATCCCATCAAAGCAAGGCTCACCATCGTCTACAGTCCATCCTTCCACCTGACATATGTCTCTGTGGCCCTTTTATTTCTGATTCTCACTGTCAAACTCTGGGTCTCCAAAATGTGTGGGCTTAAAGTTACTAGAGAATATTATGTTTTTTATTCGATAAAGAATAAAGACAGTGTAGGCCTCAGAGATCAATAAATGGAAGATCATTTGCTCAAAAAGGTTACATTTGCTGCTTGAAAGTTTGTTTTGATCTCCACTGTAAACAGTTTGACAGTGTGAGAAAAGTTTGGTGCATTGCATTATGGGACGTGGAGTCCCGTAGACCAGGGGTGTCTAACTAATTTTAGTTCAGAGACCAAATATGGACCAGTTTGACCTAAAGTGGGCCACAGATTTTAAGTGGAAAAAAGAGCTAATTCAACAATAATGTGCCCTGGTTTGCACTTCCACATATAAATGATATACAGTATATACTTGATAAAGTATGTGGATATATCAGTTCCTGCAGGATCGTCACTTAAATTTCCCTGATTTTGGGAATTTGGAGAAATTTCATAAAATCATTTGAGGGAAAAGTTGCCAGATTTTGAAAAAAAAAAAAGAATTGTGTTCTTTCATCCGTTTCACATTAAAAATGACTGCCATCATGTCATAAGAACTGGAAAACTGAGCTCTGCAAATATTGTGGATTTTACTGAATTTTTGCATTTGGAGGGGCTGAGATATCTAAAACTGAAATACAAAATGTTTCAAGTTTTTCCTATTATTTTTACTTTCTCAAGCAGGCCAAATTTGATGCTTTGATTTGTAATGAAGAGTATATGTGCCATAGACGGAAGCATAGACGTGTTCTCCATTCCTACTGTGATTTGTTGTGATTTTTCACCAGAGGACGACGACAATGGTTGTAATTCCAACAAGTTCATTTTGTCTTCTTTTTTTAAATAATATTTTAGGTTTGATTTATTAAGATAACTTTTTCAGGAAATTTTCTTTAATCTCCTGACATTTTTCGATTGCTAACTGTCAGTCTTCCTCAGAGGCATCAACTGATCGCATCGATGTGTAGTTATTGTTGACCACGCCCAGAAAGAACTCATAAGGATGCATCAAAGCAGTACATGCCTCTGAGGAAGACTGACAGTTGGCAGTCGAAACATGTCAGGAGATTAAAGTAAATTTCAAAGTAAATTTCCAGAAAAAAGTTGTAATTCAATAAATGAAACTTTAACCTTTGTGGGCAGTGGTTGGTTTGACTCCATTTCTGTTCTAGTTTGTTCCCAGTATTCCATGTGATATCACCTCACTCCTTGAGACTTTCAATTTCATCCAGGTGTAAGCCCCAAAATAAACATCCATCATTGTTTTGCTACAACTTTCAATCCTTGAAAACACCAGAAATGAGTTGGGAAGTCACTTTGGCAGAGTTTTTTGTGGGGGAAACAGAAGAATTCACAGTAAGATTGAAGTAAAAACACTTCTAGAAAGGCAATTTTAATCTTTAACATCTTTTTTTAAACAAATTAACGAAGAGGAATAAAAACAAGACAACACTGACTACAGATGAGAATACACAAGAAAGGACTGTTCAGAACAACTCAAGAATGTTTGACCAGAGAGACATGTAAACCCATGTAAATTTGCGATGGTAAAACAGGGGACGGGACCCAGATAAGCAAACTGCTTCTCTCGTCTCCTTTTTCGGCATGTACAAAAAAATGTAAAAAAAAAATTTAAAAAAAGTGAATGTAACCATGTCGGAAATAAACTGAATAAATAAAAAAATAAATAAATGATCTTCAATTTATTTATGTGAGGCCTCCACTTTGTCCTTAACTGAAAAAAATAAATTTCAAAAAACAATCTCCAGCAGCTTAAAATAATTTTCTAAATAAGAAAAAGCATTTTTACTTCCATCTAGATGGCATTGTTACAATGTGAGTTGGTATAAACAAACAAATGAGGGTTATCACGAGTCACGTCTGCGCTGCTGATACATCCTGCTGCATATCCCACCTGTTGCGTGAGAAGGGCGTTCTTCTTCCGGCTCCAGTCCCCCCCTACCCCCCCACCGCTCCAATGTTCGCCCGTCCCCCCTGTTTGTGGGAATGTGTGCCAAAGTGCAGACAGTGCCATCATTCAGCTGCTTCCTTTTCTGCTTGGATAAACACTGGACCCAAAGTGCGAAGGCAGCATGAGCAGGGCAGTGCGATTTTTAACACACACGCGTTCGCTTCACTCATTTACAAACTATGGGACCAGGATGGCATCGTGATGTTTCTCAGGCCCAAAAGCAGACATTTTTCAAACACTGACATGTATTCTCTGTATTTGTTTGCAAAAAGCCTTCTTTAATCTCATACATCCATACGTGTTGGAAAACCTCCAGCATTGTACGTTGTTGGCTTGTGAATGGAGGACATGCATTGCTGAGGGAAGATTTTTCACAGCTTTAGAGCTTTTCTAAATCTGGAAGCCCTGTGTGCTTGATTCAGCAAAAACACACATGCACGCAAGCATGCACAAACAGACACACCCACACACACAAACCACCTTAAGCAAAGTTATTTTCTGCTTTCAGCTTGAAATGCATTTTTCCATTTAGGTTGGTTATAAATATACACGTTATTTTCTATTGTCATTTTTTCATTTATTGTTAAATAGCTCCTTCACAAACAGGGACTCTAAACAGGAATGAATTATATGCAAGTATTTTAATGTCAATGATGTCATTCGTTCATTACATTTACTATGTATCTTCAAGACTCACCAATCACTTTTAACAAAGGCACGTTTTTCTAACATTGTCATTTTTAATGCACTGTAAAGAGCTTATTCATCAATTTACAATACTGTGGGTGATTTTATTCTTTTCGTTGCTTTTTCAGCTGATATTCAACTAGGGTTGCAAAGGGGTGGAAAATTAACCAGAAAGTGGAATTGATTTCAGATAACTATCATATCTAAATGTGATTAGCATTCATGCAAAATAATACAACTAAAAAAAATAGCATTTTAACAAGGGTTGCAAAATCTGGACATTTTCAAAGTGTGAAACTTTGGGAATTAATGGATAATTTACAAAATGTAATGTTGCCCCTTAACAGGGATTTTAAATATACAGTAGTTTGGAAAATATATTTCAGCATCAGCTATTCAAAATTACTCTTCAATTCCAATAACTAGTTCCTATAAAAAAAATTTATTTCTGATTATTCACAAAACTCTTGAGCTTAAGTTCCAGTGAAAAGGTCCCAGCTCTTTGCAACTTTACGTTCTATATGTAGATGTAAGTGGGATTTTCAAGCTTTATCCATTTCTCCAGTAACATCTGCAAAGGTTAAAGGTTAAAAGAGCTCTTTGGCTGTAACGGAATAACAAAGAAAAATCACCCGCAACAAACATTACCGTCAGCCGTGTTTATCACCAAAGAAAAATCTGTATTTCATTGTTTTTTCTCCTAAGATTCAATGTTGACTCTACTACGACAAAATGATTCTTAGACCCCAAAACTGAGCCAAAACAAAGAATAAAATAAGTATTCTCATAAGCACAAAAAGAGACAAACAATTGAATTATTTAATTTTTTTTTTAATTACTTTTTTAATCCCGGAAGGGAAATTACATTGCACATGCTTACATGCACAAACAGGACCTGTGGACATGCATTGATGGAGAGATGTCAGAGTGGGGCTGCTTTTTTTGGGTGACTTGCTCAAGGGCACCTCGGCAGTGCTCGGGAGGTGCCAGAGCAACTTCCGTATTTTGGTCCGCACCGGGATTTGAGCCGGCAACCCTCCAGTTTCCAACCCATGTCTCTACGGACTGAGCTACTGCCGCCCAATGTGTGATACTATATGAACATATCAGAAAATAACTAAATATACTGTACATGAAAAGAGCATTCAGTATTATTTTTCTGCTCTTAATCCATAATCACACACATTCAACAGCCGAAGATGTGCAGGAGTAGTTCATTGTAAGTGAGGACTGACCCAGTGAGTGATATAATGGCCTGGTCAGATAAGCTGTAGGTCAGATTCATGGCTGAGCCTGTGATCAAAGCTGACACTATACACATGAACTCACTTATTCACTCGCATCTACAGGTTTTTTTAATTGATTTATTACAACATGGACATTATTAAACTTAATTATTTGTTCAAGGAAAAGGAAGACAGGTAATAAAACCTTTTGTTTTACTTTTATGATCACAGTGAGTGTCCACATCCCCACAGGAATAAATTACTACGGAAACTGTTTCTCCAAAGCCTCCCAAACAGTGTGTCTCTAAAGAATATAAATCAGCTGTGTTTGGTTTTATATTTGTCTGGATGTCTTTCACTTAAATAGGCTTCACATAGTGATTTATCTTTGGATGGATTTAGTTATTTGCATTAAAATGTAAAAAGTGTCAAAATTAAAAGCTTTTTTTTTTTCCCCCGTATCCTAAAGTGTTTTTTCCACAGGGACGTAAAGACTAATTATACTAAAAAAAAAAAAGCATTCATTGGCAGGAACAGTACACACACTGGATCACAGTGAGCCAACACAATTTTGGTGTTCAGAGTAAGGTGAATGATTCATGATTTTTGATAAATTTTACTCAATATATATTTATTTATTTATTTAATTTTTTTTTCATTCACCTTTTATATTTGCAACAAAGAACTTCAAAAAGAACACCAGGACATCAACAACTACTGGAAATAGATTTAGAATGTCCAATCCTAAGTGTTGCTGGGCATGTTTAAGCACTTAAACAGCCAAAGTGGAAGTCTGTCACCATTTTTTCAGATGAGTCGTTCTGTTTGAGGTAAAGTTGACCAACCGTAAGAACCACAGGAGCTAAAATTAGAGTAAAATGACATCGCAGTGCATGGTTACCATGACAGCAAGTCAGCCTAAGGGTGTTACTGTCCAAAAGAACACCCAACAAAACAAAGATGATCCAAATTTTTAACTGGCTTACACTGAATCCCAGTGTTTAAATATTAATGTGTTTTATTCATTTTTGCACGATTTATTTTCATTTTTTTCACTGACTGTGCTTTTACAAGCCTTGTCTGTTTTATTTTTAGACTTTCAGGCAAAATTTAAGACCCTGATGTTTTTTAAAGATCTTTAAGCGCACTCACTGGTCCACACTAAAATCCCATATGTTTCATCCATGAGTGGTTGGAGACCAACAAGATTCCCCCACACTCACCACTCCCCCTCCTCTGACTTCTTCCTCATCCTTTCTATAGTAGCTGATAGGCAGAGGTGAAAGTAATTGAATACAAGTACAAGTCACGTAACTGTAATTGAGTTGCTTTTATGGGTACCTGTACTATAGTACGTTTTAAAAAGTAAAGTCATTTGTTACATTTCTACACTTAACCATTACTGAATTATTATTTTTTGATTTTAAAATGATCAACGGACATTATGAAACTACAAACAATGAAATAAAAAGACAACAATCAAATGCATCACATCATACCAATGCATCACATGCATACAGATCTCAAGTCAACTCTCCATTGAACTCTACAGCGACGACATGGAACTCATTAACTGGTCATTGAGCAACATTGACAAAATCTTCTCAACGAGGCAATTGCTTCAGCACGAAATACCGTGTCCAAAGGACACATACCCAAGTAGATATGTCGTGGACGCACGAGGGAGAAGCCAGATGCTCTGTCTCTCCCAGCTGACAGTGGAAGATGTGGAGGACATCTATCTGCTAGGAGTCATGACCTTTGGCCTGCTAATGATGGGGGTATGTGTCTGTGCATGTGCCTTCCGGATGGATCGTAAGCTGAGGCGACTCTCAGAGGATATGAAGGTTCTCCGAGAGAAGAAGAACTTCACGTTTGGAGAGTTGGAGGAACGTAAACAACGACTGGAAAAGAAAGCTCGTGGAAATACGGAGGAAAAAGACTGAAGAGGAGTAACAGCAGGAACAATGACTGCAGACGAGAACACATCACAAAAAAAAAAAAAAAAAAAAAAAAAAAAAAAAAAGGGAAGAAACGAGGTTGGATGTAAAATTATCTGTGTTCAAATTAGGGGACGGATCTAGATAAGCATAATGCTTTTTTCCGTCGCCCTTTCCGGCATGAAAAAAGGACAAAAAAAAAAAACAATGATGTGCTTTTGCTCTGAATGTCAAATGAATTTCTGTGAATGCAACCATGTCGGAAATGAACTGAATAAATAAAATAAAATAAAAACATTCAACGTAATACACAGCGCCAAAACAGCATTGAATGCCTGTTATTTTCTCAGTTTCAGGGTTTATAAATTTAGCTATACTTGGAGCCTGATCATTTTCTATTTTGAATTGAATTCAATGGTGTTATTTTATTCCAAAATTAATTGTACATTTTGACAAACCTTTTATCTTATAAAGATGCATTTGTGGAAAATAAATTAAGTTCCAATTGTGCAACAGTTGATTGGTTTGGTTTCTTCCTTTTTAAGTTTACACATGTATACATATATGTTTACTGTATGCAAGGGAACCATGGCAAAATTAATTACTAAAAATAAACATGGGGTGTGAAAGCGACAAGTTACTTTTACTTTGAGTACTATTTAATTGAGCTACTTTTTAGTTGTACTTGAGTATTTTATGTATGAATGGCTTGTACTTGTACAATTTTAATCAAGTAACAGTGCTTCTACTTGAGTACCGGTAGTGTATATCAGTACTCTTTACACCAATGCTGATAGGAGCGATCTGTGTGCATTTGTTTCATCGTGTTTTACAAACACAAGCAACACATTGTGTGTTTGTGTGGTGGGGGCAGCTGAGTGTATACATGGTGCATGGGCGTGTGTGCCTCTACGCGTGTAATCTTTGTAAATCAATAGAAGCCTGTATGCAGCTCCCAGTCCCTCCTCAGAGGACCTGTTGATGCTGGTGAACAGGGAGGCTGCTGTACAACTGGGTGGGCGCATAGATGTGGCACTCATCTAATATGCACCGCAGCTCCACTCGCCAACAAACTCACTCATTGAGATTCTGATTCAATAATGCCGTCTGGCCGGCGTGTGATCCGTAAACTGTTTTAAACGGTTTTTGCCAATCATCATTGGTGCTAAAACTACCTCAGCTTTTCAAAGGAAATAAATTAGTGCCCAAGATAGCAGTGATAGAATACGAAAAGGCCCATTTGTTTTGTTTAATGTGATAAAATGTGTACATTAAAATGTTGGCTGGCCTATTCATAAACAAAAAAGCAACCCAGGTTATTAAAATGACAGCACAGTAGAAAGACAAATTAAATCAAGTTAATTTTGCACAGTGTTGTAGTGAGTAATTCTTCTTGAGTATAAAGATGAATGATATGATCCTCCTTGACGACGTTGTGTTACATGATTCAGCAACTATAGTGTATGTATAATACAACCCTCTGTTTTGAAGTAAGTTAGATAAGATGAATAAAAACATCACCATTCAATCAGCAGTGAGTCTAACCGACACTTTCAATCTGTTCTGAATAATTTAAAGGTAGAAAATGATGGTCCATCTCAACACAGCTGTGGCTCACTTGGTGCACTGAATAATGACGATTCCCACTCAAACTGGCCTGATGACACATCTGTGATTGATTTCACTGCCGATCCAGCCTCAGTGTGACGGATGACCACATGCTCCCTCCAGCTAATGATGTATCCATCAACCTTTTTCCACAAAGTATATAAACACATGTCAGTTTTTCTAATCGATCACTACGACAAAGGGGTAACTACCCAGATTTTAAATGTCATGGATGTTTACACAACTGCAAGATGCTTTTGAAGATTAAATCTCAAGTTAAACTTAGGGTGCATTCACACCGGTTTAGTCGTAGATTCGGTCCGAATTGATCATTTTATCACCTTGGTTTGGCTCGGTTTGCATTCAGAGCGCAACTGCTGATCCGCTCCAAACCGCCTCTGGTGCAGTTACATGAGCTAACTGCTTAAGGGGGGCCATTACTTGGAGTAGAGACTTCTCTAGGCAGAGAAACAGAAACCTGAAGAAGAGGCTCTCAACAACAGGTCAAAGCGAGCGCTGAAGAGTGCACAGCAACTTCTGCCTTCTCCTGTTCTTTCAAAACATTCAACAAGAACAATGGAGCAGCAACAAGTTGATGTGCTTTTGGTAGTTTTAAAGGGGACATATCATGATTTTAAATCCTTCCTTTTTACATATAAATCATACAGTTATGGTCTATATAAAGCGGAACTGCAATGCTTGGGTCTGAATTCCTCATTATTATAGCTCCACAGGCCCCTTTTCTACCCCTTTTCTGATGTGCTTCTGAGAGCAACTCGTTTTGGTGCGGTCTCCTTAAACGCAAATGAGACACTCCATACCCCGCCCCCTCTTCAGGTGACACTCGGTTCAACTCCACCCTGCTCGGTCATTTTTGTAGTTTGATAGAAGAGATACGGCTATGTAGCGGCGCATAAACTTTTTATTCAGAGGTTATTTACAAAATGTCAACAACAGAAGACTTGTCCATCCAGCTTTACATGTTCGAGCCAGAGTCAGACCCGGCGGAGCGAGATGAAAATGAAGATGATGAACCTGTAGAACCCTAACAAGTGAGCTAACACAAGCACCGAGCCAACGCTAACGCTAGCGCCAAGCTAACGTCACGAAATGCATTTTAATACAGTCTTTTCAAAGACAAAAACGGCAAAATGAAATGACTAATGAAAACTTTAGACTTAAATTAAATCACGTAGGCCAAATCATCAAGGATCTAAAACGAGCACACAGCGTTAACATATGAAGTCTGAAGACGGTGCAACTGCTAATGCTAACAAAACAATGACAGGGACGTCTTATCATCACACTTTTTAGCGTTATTTACAGCTTACCGAAGTGCTCTGATCGTCGTCTCCGAAGATAGAAGGAATTGAACCCTCAATCAGACAAAGTCTTTTGGCAAATCCTTCTTTATACTGGCGGAGGTTGCAGAAGCAGTCATCCTTGAAGTGCTTCGCGCACACAAAAATGACCTTACCCACAGATGTGGGTACATTTCCATAAAAAATAAAACTCAACCAGGCACTTTGAAAAGGTTCTGATGCTGGGAGACGGTGTAATGAAGCGTGTGGGTTACTACATCCAACAACCGAACATTTTGACTTATCCTCTCGTAACTTCGGCATCCTTGAGCTTGGACTACAAAATAAAAGTGAGAAATAAAAATGGCGGATTGCTCGAAGTGTTGGACCTGGAGTTGATGTAATAAATGGCAGTTCTGCTGCAAGTACTGTGATGTAATAGTTCAAAAAACGTAATAGAGAATAGAAAAATCGAAACAGATTGAAAAATATGAGCAAAACAGAATCTAAAGATATCTACGGAGCACCTGAAGAGACTAATTTGATTTTTTCTGTACTTCTATGCACTCTAAATATACAACAAAATGCATTTAAGGGCTAAAAAAGTGGATTTAGCATGATATGTCCCCTTTAAAGCTCTGTTTCATTTTTAATAAATATCAATATATTTATTTAAGAGATATAGCATAGGACTATCTCTTAATAATGATATAATTAATGTAACATTAAAAGTTTCTCCCCTTACTGTCTATCTTAACCCCACCCCGCCTCTTGACGCTCTGTCCCTCTGAGTGAAACTCAACCCACACACACTGACGAAACTCACTTCTGCAGCGACAACATTAAGACAGAGTCCACCATCAAAGAGTTGGTTAGTAAAAAAAAAAAGAATATGGTTAAATAAATTGGAAATGGTCTGACTTCAGGATGTCACTGCGTGCGAGTGAGTGAGTGCGTGCGGGAGTGAGTGCGTGTGCGCGTTGTAGAGATCCAGAGGTCTCCACGGGTCGATAACGTTATAAACAGGACTCAAAACAACTTGTTACCGTCACACTGCACGTTTACTGTATGCAGGTGAAAGTCAAACACTGCTTATATGTCATTTCAGACGGGACGGTAACAGAAAAGTAACATTAAACTCCGTCCATGCGCTCAGTACAAATCGGGAAGAAGGCAGGTCTGACTCAACTCTGACCATGCACCTTAAAGGGACAGTCCTCAGAAGGCCATGATTACAGCGCGTGTGTTAGTAGTGGTAACTGTTATAATACTTTGGGTAATAGTATCTGATTAAATCACAATTGTCAGTAATAATAAATAAATAATCAATAGGTAATTGTAATAATTTAAAAAAAAAAAAAACTGTACAGCACTGGTCAGGTGACGTTGTTTTTAAAATGTGCACAAATGCACACATAAAACTGACAGGTAAGCTCTGCTATAATAGTTAGGGGAAACCACAATTACATCACAGAGAAAACATTAATATATATTGAGTATTGCCATTCTGGTTTGAAAGCATCATTTCAAGGCAAGGGCGAAATATGGAGATATATATAGTATATTGTGATACAGCTCGAAAATATCAAGATATTAAAAAAAATAAATAAATAAAGGCCATGTCGCCCAGCGCTACTGTGGGTTATGCAATCTGTGGTGAATAGGTTAGACTGAGAGAATTGTGAATAGAGAGGTATATTAAGTATTAAGTAGCTAGTTAACATAGCACAGATTTTCCTTTGGAGATTTTATAGTATTGTGTGTCTTAAAAGTGCAGTCCGTAACTCTTAATAAAAGTGACTTTTTGTCATATTTGCTAAAACTGTCACTATGTAAGGACAGCCTTACATGAAACTAGTAGTTTATGTGAAAAAAACAGGCTCATTGAGTCGCCCCTGCTGCCTTTGGCAGATTGCCAGAATGCACCACAACCGAGCAAAAAGAACCAATCAGAGACAGCATCGTGTTTGATGGACTCTATGACAGCTGTTGCTCACAGCCCCCTGCCCCTTTCGAACATGGCCAAAACACGGCAATGCTCATAGCAAGGTAGTGCGTGGAGCGACATCTTTTTTACAGTGTATGGTCTGGAGGAGTAGAAGATGGAATTGGCGACTTTTCTGCTTGAAAGGTAATTACTGCTGCTTGATTTACATTATGTTTGATTTGTAATTGTTACACTAGAACTCTGTGGTGCATGTTGTTTGTTCGTGTGCGTGCTGCTCTCACTGCAGCTTCCGTGTGGGCCGCTGTGAGTGACACTGTGTTGTTTCTGCAGCTGCTGATGGATTGGTGTGTGCACATTGAGAGAGAAAAGCGCTACATTATTATGCTTTTCACAGTGCGTGTTATATTACATCGGGCTAACATTAGCTTGTTAGCTCCACTGAGGGAGGGACTTTGGAGGCAGGGCAAGAGAGCAGCAGGGAGGGAAGGAGGCATCTGAAAATTATGGACTGTACTTTTAACTGCTGCAGGAGCCCCGCCCATAATCAAGGCATTTTTTTATTTTCCCCTCTTGTGGCAGGTCAGCCAAAACCAGGGGGTTTAGTAACTCTTAAGTCTTTCAATGTGGTGTCTGTATGTTATTTTTATGCCTGAACGCGTTAATGCTGTGACTCATGGTAGGTTGCAGCAACCCATTAAAATGGGCCCAGAGCAGTTACTGAAATAAGTCTGAGTCTCCTCAGACACATTAATCTAATGTACTCAAACGTGTGGTCCTTTGACACCATCTCAGGCTGAGCAGACCCAGCGCCGTCGCAGCCTCATTTTTCCTACAACTCACATCTTCACATCTATAAAGTCGTCATGTTTGTAAACTGATCAATGAAGCGCCAAGAACCCATGATCTAAACTCAAGGTCTTGGCGTTGGTCATATTAATTCAGCATTCAGTCTACTTGATGTAGATTAAAGGGAGTATTTACTGCACGCAGGAAGAAGCAGCGCTAACACAGCATGCTTTTACTTGTATCTCAATTCCACGTTGAATTGCTCTTCATTATTATGTCTCTTTTTAAAATAAGCTCAGACACTTATCGAGCTGGGACTGACTGCCAAGGTGTTTTACTTCTTTCTCATTACATAAAGGCTGAGGAACAAGTGGAAATGACGAGCCATGTAATCAAACAGAAAAATATTTTACTGCATGATTAAGACAAGCTCAATGGCTATTTGGCAGCTTGTTATACATATTCATAAGGAGGAAGATTGAGGGAAACTCAAAATATCCTTCCTACCTTTCCAAATTTCAGCTTAAGGAAACAATTAGAGTTCCTGTGTGGTAAAATAAATCCTGACAGGAATATTTAAAGACTTAAAGGAGTCCCATGTTCATTAATGGGCTGCATCTCACTGGAAATCCTTGGTGCGAGAAGGGACAACTTATTCATTGCAGGTTAACTGAGTTGACCTGCTCGGATGCCAGCAAAATTAAGTACAGTCAATTAGACAACACAAAGCAATGCATAATTACAGCATCCTTCCTCACTAGGCAGACAGAATAATACAGGAATTTGAACAAAAGAGAAACATGGGAATATTGAAAACATGAGGACATGGAAGCATGTAGAAATTGCAGTGAGGAAAAGCACGGTCAACCATATTTAATTGTCTTCTGATACTAGCTGTAAAGGGGCTGACAGAAGCTGCATTTCCATTCCTCTTAAATCTAAAAAGCACAATAAAAACTGGTAATGGAAACACCTGCATTTTTTTTTTAACCCTCAAATATCACAAAGGTTTTTACCCTTTCATGAGGCAGTTTTTCAAATGTTTCAATATTTAAATGTATCACAAAACCGCAATGGAAACACTTTTTCCGCAATTACACGTCACAAGACCTGATGTACCTGGTGGTCACATGACCACTTCTCTCCCAGAAAACATGGCGCGGTAAGTGCATACAAACGGTCATGTGACTTGAACTTTGGAAATGGTTTGTGCATTGCGTTGTGGGATTGGTAATCCCTTAGAATGTTTGAAGGTACGATTCTGATGTTTCAAGAGTAATTGAACCCTAAGGTTTTGGCTAGGTTGAAAATATAAAAACAACCTTCATTATGGGTTTGGATTCCTGCAGCAGTTAGGACATGATGCCCAGTCTCCAGTCTATACTATAAAATCACCAAAAGCATTCTATGCTCTGCGAACTATCTTTCTCTCAATTCTCCATCCAACAAGTGTTAGTTTTCGTAGGAGGGGCAGGGCCAACAGTGATGGCTCGTGATGTGAAAAGCCACCAAAATGTCACAAACCACCATTTTCAGCCAATAGCAAAATTTGACTGAAATAGCCAAGTTTCAACCCAGAGAGGGCAGCTGCTCTTACATTTTTACAACAAAATGTGCCAAATTGAAACACTTTGACTAAAATGTGAAGAGTTGGACAAAAATCTAACAACACTACATCGGACCCCAAAACAAAAAGCAGTTTAGGGGTTTAGTTACTCTTAAAGTGTTTATATTTCATTGTTACTGGGTAGCTGGGTTTCAATTACAATTTTTTGCAAAAAAAACAGCAATATTTCTAAATGTCGACAAAATATAATTGCGCTTTGAACGTGTTTCCATTCAAGGCTGTTTTGGGCAGAAGTCTCGCAACTCACATGAAATCTCATCTCTCGAGCTGCAAGAAGTTCAGATGTGATATGATCACTCTGTGAGACAATACATTTCGGCAGTACAGTATTTGGGTGTTTCTGAACATTTGTCATTTTTTGGTTAACCACTTTCAATCCGGGATAATAACAGAAATATCACTCTGGCAGGGTTTTTGGGGACCCGCTCGCATCAATAGTGAATGAGAACAACTTTTGGATGAAATACACATATGCCTACAATTTAAGAAATATTAGTGATCCATCGTGCCCAACAGCTTCAAACAAATGATTTGGACTAATAAAGTCACCTGCAAATCTTTAAACACCATTGAAATCAAATCTGTGCCTTCTTTGTTTAAAAAAGCAATGTACAACTCTTCACCAATTGACTGTAATAATACACTCTTCAATACCAATTGACTGCAATAGTAATCCAAGCAGGTTTACTATTGCAACAACACATCATCAGTAGGGTAAAACTAACCCTTCACATATGACAATATGTTCACTAACAACTTTTATGCGTAAATGTCTCAGAAAAACCTTGTTGCAGCGACTTTTATTATCCTATCTTAACAGAGTGTTAGTGTTAGCATTGCTTTTACTAAACCCCTTTGAATCTTCACTCTATATCTCATTCCCAAGTCACAGCCCCTCATCTTCAGTACAGAACTAAATCTAGTCCTTATCCCATGCCTCCCATTGCATGGATGAGACACAATGAAATAATCCCTCCTTGTTTGTGTGTGTGTGTGTGTCTCCAAGGACATTCTAGTCATTGGATATCGCCTTACACAGACAGCTGCAGAACTACACACAATCACTTCGTGTTAAGTAGAGTAGTAGTCAGTAGCATATCAGAATCATATCTAACATTTAGAACCATTTCCTTCTTAATTTACATTTCTTCTTTAACACCAGGCTATACGTTGCTGCCAAAACGAGCAGCATGTGGAAATAGGTTTTCCTTGCACCGCCCAACCGGAGTTAATATTTTTCCTAGACTGGCTGTCATGCTCGTGACCTCCGAGTCTGAGGCCGCCTTCATGAACAGCCCTTTGATTATTAATGTTAAAGACGAGGGCCCGGCTTCCAACCTGACCCGTCAGCGGCGCTCTTCCCTCAGCCAAGAGGAGGAACTATAGTTAATTAATGAGGCACGTTCTTTCTTGGCGTCTCTTTTTCTTTATCAGAACCTCTCCAACGCATTAGAAAGCTTAAAATTCAGATTGGCACAGAAAAGTTGAGTGGAATCGCTGGCAGCTTTGCAAGGAGTCGATTAAAGGTGAAACATCTCACAGTGAATCCAGAAGACGTTTACCAACTTTATCACAATTACCAAGACATAGATAAGTGACATCTTTGTGGATAAGCACAAACAATAATGTGAAATAGGGATGGTTAATAAGCCCAATTACCTCATTCAAATTGATTCCGATTATTGATGTCTCAATTTGATTACAAATCATTTTTCGATTGGATTTTTTGTTTATGTTGATTATTGATCTTCAATTTAACGTCAGTAAGCTGCTGAACTATTTTACTTCTCTTCTGAGTAACACCTAACAAATTAGGAGGACTGGCCTGGTTTGTTTTACAATTTGAAAAATGTTCATGATGGATTTTTTAAATTTAGGAATCAATAATAAAATCACAATTAATTGATTATCCTTTTTCTTTCACATGTGAAAGCAGCACACACACTTATACATTTAGTCGATACTCCCAAATTCAATTTGATATTATTTATAAGTCAAACATCCATCCACCCATTTTCTGACCCGCTTGCTCCTTCTTTCAGGGACACAGGGGTCTGCTGGTGTCTATCTCCAGCTCTCAATGGGCGTTAGGTAGGGGTACACCCTGGACAGGGCACCAGTCCATCACAGGGCAACACACAGAGACAACCACTCACACTCACATTCACTTCTATGGCATAGTCTATCTACTTTATTGACTACAATCAACAGTCATGGATTTGGATTGTGGAAGGAAGCCTGAGTACCTGGAGGAAACCATATCAAAAATTCTGTATGTATAAAAAAAATACTTTAAATAACTGAATGTTTATTTAAAATATCTTGAACTGCTGTTTTTTTGTTTTTCAAAATTTTAATTTTAAAGAAATTTGTGATTTTTTAAATCATTCAACCTTTGCATCACATAAGCTAAAAATAGACCAGAACATTTACAAAAGTTGTTTGTTTTTAGTTCAGAAGATGGGAACCACAGAATGAAATTTAATTTCAAACATCAATTTGCACAAACAACATTAAAGTGGAAGTGCATTTCTGTTGTTGGAGGAGAAAATGTGGAATTATTTACATAGCGAGATAAAGAGCTGTTAGAAAATATTTCAGTTTAAGAGAAAGTACAAAAATAAACTCCTCATACAATATGAACATTAGAGGTGTCCTGATCCGATACTGATATCTGATATCGATCCGATATCAGCCAGAAAACGAATATCGGATGTTATCGGACTGCATCTAAAATCACCGATATAAGCTCTCCGATAAAATGTTCCGCTCCTGCACTTCTATCCATAAGTGACCGTGGTTCACACTCCAACAAAGTAACCTACTGTTGCTGACTCTTGTTCTCTGTTTGAGGAACATCACTTGATCAAGCCTTTTCGAACATTCTACAATACAAAATACGTAATACAAGTATGTATGATTCATGCTGATATATCGAATCAATATCGGTATCGGCTGATACGCAAGGCTGCAATATCAGCATCATATCGGAAGAGAAAAAGTGGTATCCCTAATAGGGCTGAATGATTAATTGCATTTGCGAAAATATAACGATATAAAACGTGATTTTCTAGTCACAAAGGCTGCAATTTTTATCTATTCACTTTTTACATTTTTTTTTTCTTGTCCTGTCCTGTTAAGTTCAGAGAGTGTTTAAGAAGTGCAGTCCACATGTTTACATGTTTAATGAAACATGAAGTTAGATATGAGAGGTAAAGTCACAGTTTTGTTTGCTTTATTGTTGTAATCTGTGCTTTAAAATTTACATTTTTTATTTATTTGAAGTTTAAGTAATTCTGAAATTGTTTATTATGAAACTGATTGATTTATTGCTTGAGTTCATTGAGAAATACATGACAAGAGGTCCTTGGAAAAATTATCACATATTAAATCGCAATCACAATATTGAGGAAAAAAAAACGTACTTAGATTTTCCAAAATCGTTCAGCCCTAATCCCTAATGAACATGGTGATTAGTGTTTTCCTATTTTGGTATCGAGAGTAGGCGTGTACATCCTTGAATTTGTTCACGTATTATTTATTCTTTTTTTCTAATAATGCTGTAATATCATTATCTCAGTTAGTGTAAACTTGGCAGACCAATTGTTTGATGTTTTGATTGAGTATGGGAGCATGGCAATATAAAAACGTTTCTTCTCCCTGCTCATTTCTGGACATAGAATATAACAAGGTTGAATATTCCTTGTGATCTGTACCATGACAGAAAGAAAAATAAATCAAACATGATGAAGTGGATACATTGGATCATTTTGTTATAGCTCAGTGGTTCTCAAACTTTTTTGGCTCAAGCATCCCTGTTTGTCATATTTCTGAATCTTAGCACCCCCTTCGTCGGACAACATTTTGCTCCGAATTGTATGGGGGGAAAAAACAACTATAGAGCATAATAATGGAATGGATGAGCGACAACACACATTTTAAAGAATCTCATTTTGTAAATAAGTGCAATCAAACAGTAGATACATCCTGAATAGATTTATTTCTATAATTTTTATCATTTCCGTATGTCTCCCACCCAGTGAGGGACCAAGACTGACTCTTGTATCTTGAGTTCATGGTTTATTCAAGATCATTTCATCATCAATATTATGATTAGCGGTTTTAACTAAAATAAACATCATAAAACCCTATATTTTGAATGCTTTCATTTGTTAATTTTTTTGCCATCTCTCTCTCTCTCTCAAGTAGCCCCTGCAGTGCCATCGCGTACCCCCATACGTACCCCCATAGTGCTATAGCTGAAACAATACCTATACGGCTGAACAGCCAGAGGGTCCAAAAGTTTGTAAAAACAGCTGTGAATCTAGATGATGTGGCTTTATTAGTTCTGGTGTCTACTATACTTCGTGCTATTGGTCTCCAGGACAAGTGTCAACAGTACAACATGTGATAAAGTGTGCAGGGTTGGTTCTATACCTTTGCCATAGTTGAAGTGCAGTTTGATGCTCTTGCCCTGGTTGATGTGCAGGTAGGTGAACCATGCAGCGGAGGTGAGCAGCACCAGCAGCAGCAGGAGCTTGAACTGCTTCCGGATCTTCTTCACGGGGAAGCGCAGCATCCTGGCTCTGGCTCACACATCCTCCGGTGGAAGAGCCGCTAGGATGCTCGGAACGACAGTAGTCCGCTGTGCTCGGTTGCTGTCTGGTTTTTCCACCTCAATTCTTTTCACAGCCTTTCCATCACATGGAGTTATTCACATCCCTAAAGCGCGTCTCGTGTCCTTAAATCCACGTCATCTTCTGTGTGAGCCATTGCCTTTTCAAACCCAGAGTTGGAAGTTTGCAGCGAAAAGAGCCACAAAATCCGATAAGTTTGTCTTAATAGTGAAGAAAAGAGCAGTCCAGTGATAATCTCACACAAATCCTCTGGAGAAGCTCATGCTCTCGCTGATGATTTCATCGGCTACTCAAGGATGATCTCCTGCTGTGGAGGTTTTAGTGCAAAGTGTCAAAGATCAGAAGGAGAAGGGAGGGATGAGTGAACACGGGACAGATGTGATGATGTGAGGAGGGAGGAGACGATCCAAATGTCACAGCCCTGTGCGCTGCGCTCCATCCATTGTTGGAGTCGGAGGTTCAGATTCAGATGGAGCGCCTTTTTATAGCGGGAGAGGAGGAGCGATCAGCTGTCATCCTCCACAAGCAGCGATGCAGCGGATTAGAAAGCCTCACTGCTCCATGGCGGCGGAGCGACATATTTATAATATGACGAGTGTCCGGGGGGAATATCTCCTCCATCCATGTGTCCCGACTATACTGTCCCCTTCACGGCAGCAGGTGCATTGTTTCTCTCTCAGTCCCAAGAAGAAGAAGAGGAAGAAGAAGTGGCAGCTTTGTCCGCCGCCGACACACGTGAAAAAAATCCACAATCAATCAACCGCGTTTGAACTAAGAAACCTGATAGATACGCGTGTGTTGTTATTCTGTAGTGTAGATGTTTCCCCATCAAAGCGCCTCACTGGCATCGTCCAGGAAGAGGCAGACAAGCCCCCAACAACCCGCTGAGGAAGCAGCAGCAGCGGCAGTCGTTGGTTATTGGGTTTTATGTTTTTTTTTAGCTCAGACGGAAGGCGTTAAAGAGTCCTGGCCGCACCGTACGGCTCAGTACGCCCATCAAATGAGCATCTTAACGGTGCAGAGCAACCTAACCTGAGTGCACGAGGAGTGACGGGGCTGTTATCCAATGAAAACATAGAAGACATCATAGGAGGCGGGACAAGAGCAAGAGCGCTCACCGGGGTTCGGATCCTTCATCAATGGGAAAGATGGGGAACTTTTATCACAGCGGGCGCCACAAGCAATGTGATTGTCTAATGACATTCATGTTCTGCGTTTAGAATAAAGACCAATCTGAGCTTTAATACAGGAAATAACAAAGGGTTTATTATTGTCGTTTTGGATGTTTTTTTTTTTTTTTTAGTCATTTGGTGTGTTTTTGCTGTTTTTGTGTGTGTTACGAGTCCTTTTGTTTATTTTTGTCATCACGGTATGTGTTTTTCTGTTATCTTTATCATAGCTGTCCTATTGTGTGTTTGTTGTTGTTAATTTTGTAGTCATCTTGTGTGTTGTTGAGCGTGTTTCTGTCATTATTTAGTATATTTTACTCTTTATAGCTGTGTTTTTTTGTTTTTTTTGTTGTTGTTTTTTTTTTGTCGTTTTGTGTGGTTTTGTAGTCATTCTGTATATTTTTTGGCATTGTTTTGTGTGTTTTAAGTAATTTTGTTTAGCATTTTGTGTTTTTGGAGTCACTGTGTGTTTGGTGTCATTTTTCTTTTTTTTCCTGTATTTTTTTATTTATTTTTTTATTTTGCATGCTTTGGGAGTCATTTTGTGTATTTTTGAGTGTATTTATGCGTTCACATTGAGGGTCACATGGTAATGAAGTTCACTCCAAGACTATAAGTTTTATTTTTACACCTTTATTTATAATAAATTTTAAAAAAATCCAGATAAGGCATTGTAATGACAGTATGAAGAGTAATTGTTCTTTGGATAACAGAAATAAAAACTCTTCAGGGCTCTTCTGAATGCTCAGGATGCTTCACTGCCTCCCTCTGGTCAAACGTAAAAAGAAGCATTGACCACATACTCTAAATCCAATAGATTTCCAATGGATTTACAGGATGTGCTTATTATGACACGTTTACCAACATGCTGTGATCCTATTTAGTTTCAAACCATCCTTTTATGACTTAATACGTTGTTTTTTAGAATCACGTTTTCATTCATTCATTCTTCTTCTTCTTCTTCTTCTTCTTCTTCTTCTTCTTCTTCTTCTTCTTCTTCTTCTTCTTCTTCTTCTTCTAGTGCATCAACATGTTTGACTGTAAATGGTAATGTATTGTAAACATCTTCCTGCTAAACACATTTTCAGTGCTCATAAAAAAAAGAAAATTCTGCAGTCATGGTACATGATTGGAAAATCAGCTCATGCAATTGTCCTTTTTTGCCTATATTTTGCCTGTCCCAATTTTGCTGCACAGCAGCTGTATTTTTGTGTAATTTATGCATTTTAATTGTGTAATCTTGTGTGTTTTGGGGATCATTTTGGTATGTTTTGTGTTTTCCTTGTCATTCTTTGTATTTTTGTTGTCCTGTGTATTTTTGTTGTCCTTTTGTGTATTTCTGTGGACATTTGGTGTATTATTCTGTATTTTTGCATGCTTTCATAGAGTGATTATGTGTTTAGTTTGGAGGCCAGGTGCCCATGCCTATATTAGATTATGACCTCAATTTGTTTTGGCCCAGCTGTACTATCTGAATCATCTGAACCCTAAAGCATAATCCTCCATCTCTGTGGATTACTATTGTAATCCTTGGTGTAATGTAATCCATTGTAAATGAAATGTCTTTGTATGCATTAAGATTAGATTAAAATGAGTCAAACATCATTTAGAGTAAAACGGGGGGAAAAAGTTAGCTTCACCTCTTTGAGTATTGCATGGATAACGGGAGGTATTTCATCACACACACACACACATGGTTGGTTTCAAAGTCATTCAAAGTGCAATCAGACACTTTCATGTTCAGGACGTGAAAAGGTCCATGATGTATTCCTTTGATTTTATAATGGATCCTTTGGGAGGTTTTTTATAGGCTTGAAGCCATTTCTGCTTATTATTATTCTGATATTATCACTTCTGCTTCATCCAAGGAGAATCACACATCCCATAAATGGCAAGGGAGCTGCACTCTTTTAAGTCACCTTAAAGGTGTGAAGAGAACATTTCACATACAGCTCTATTAATTCATAAGAAGAACGGGGAAAGCATTTTAATGGACTGAAAATGTGACATTTGAAACTAAACTGAACTACATTAAAAGTTGAATTTTTCATGTAACTCTTACTGTAACTCTTACTCTTTCCCTCTACTCCTAAATCATTGCATTAATGTCTGGCCAGTAGAGGGCACTGTGGTGCTCTATCACCTGAAATAAATTCAAAGATGAATTAATACAAAATAACACACACATTTTCATTACACCAACAAATAAAATAATAAACACATTATATATACATTAAGATTGAGAAAAATATGAGTTTAAAGCATATTTGAATATTCGTATTCAATCTTTTCGTGAAGTAATCTCAATTGGGGAGTTAAAATAATCTTCATAAATGTTAGTAAATTATAATGCATTTTAGTTTCATTGAGGGGCCACGATAAGGTGCGGTGCATATCAGTCAGGGACATTAAAACTTATGTATTTAGCAAATATCTCAGTGATGTAAATTATTTTTACCTGCATTTTCGCACAAGCTGCTATTCAATGACCCTCGTATTTCAAGTCTAAGTGAATCCAGGAGGAGCTGTGGTGCAGAGGCTTTTGTTTTGTGTTACGTTGTTATAGACTGAGTTGTTTGGTGATGATATTTGTTTTATAAATGGAGAAGACGTGATGCGTAAAAGATAGACGACACACTGGCCTCTTTATTGAAGCTGCTACGGTTTTTATCGATCGGTAATATGAACCAAGGTAAGGCTGGTCATCTGACTCCTTCAGTGTTTGTCTGTCCTTCAACCTTCATCTCCATCAGTGTCACACAAATGCTTCTCCTCTTCCTCCCTCAGCATCCCCCCTCCTGTAGGCTACACAGCAGCACCAGGCTTTGATGAGATGATCTGTGTTCAAATGTCACAGGGATTAGGAGGTTTGTGCCTTTAGCGTTTCAAACAAGATCCATTTGGATGCTGCCTTCCTTCCTTCCTTCCTTCCACCTCAAACAGGTGTGGAGTTGCATTTCTTTCTGCTCCGTTGTGTCCTTTTGAATGTTTCTTTGGGGGGAAATAACCTTCTTCTTCTGTTCACAAAAGATTAAGGGGGAACAGAGCAAGGTGGAGTGATCGTAGGGGAAATGAGGATCATGAGATGAAATTGGATAGAGAAGGAAGAAATTGAAAACTACTTCTCTAAAATGGAGTTTATTGAAGCTTTTCCTTTGTCTTATCAGCCTGAAATAGCCTCCTCTCTGTTTATCTCACAGAAACTCGTTCAGAAAGTTCTTCTTCCATTCCCTTGAGCCCCTGACTTTAAATATTTGTAAATTTGTCCCCAAGCAAACATTTGCCGACTCGACATATCAGCAGCTGCATGTTTCTGCCACCAGCAGCCATCAAGAGGAACATAGCTCAGGAGCTGGAGCACGATTGGAGAACTAATCCTACTGATTTCAATAATTGCTGATGTGTCCTCAGGCAAGGCACTTTACCCATATTGCCTCTCTGTGGATAGAAGTTTTCATCATTAAATTTTGCTTGCTTTTGCCGCAGTGTGATACCAATACATGACCATTAGGAGATTTGTTCAAGCTTGCTGCAAATCCTCTACTTACAAATAAGGAAAATGGAGAATTCTCAATTTTCCACAAGCGTTTGCTTCCATCTAGACTAGAGGTGACATCAAAAGCACAATACGTGGTTGAATTATAGTGTATGGACAATTCTATTATCAGTATGAGAATTTTGTTGAAAGCACAGAATGTTACTCATTAAACCTGCTTTCCTCACTGTCATTTTCACATTCAGTAGAATCATTTTAGTACAAAAAAAAACCTACTAAATTCAACTCATTTATTATATATTCCTCTGTGAATCTGAATGTGTTAAATTGAGGAATCTAGGTCAGCTCCCTGACATTATTATGCCAGCCAGGTGTGGTGCAAAGAGGATTCAAGGTGAATCATGCTAATGATGTTCTCATCTCTCATTTCCAAAGCTCTTTCTCATTCGAGACAAACAAACACGCTTTTTTTGTGTTCTCTGCTGTCACCACAAAGTGCTGCACCACAAACAACTGGTTTTTACACCACTATAAAATAACATGATTAGCCTGTTGATTGAAGTGTAACTAAACCCAGAGATTTTGGTTGATGTGCATCAAGGCTGGATTTTAGTTTTCTTAAAAGCCTTAATTATGGGCGGGGCTCCTGTAGCAGTTATATATACTATATAATCTCCAAAAACATTGGTTACACTTTATAATAACCATCAAATATTAAGGGTAATTAATGGTAAATAGATAGTTAATTAACCTTTAGTTAATAGTTATTTACTGTTAACAAACAATGAAATGATAGTTAATCATGTATTTTAATGATTTGTAATGCTATAATTGATGTTATATTAACAGTTATTGATGCACACATTACAACATATTATACACTTTATAAAGTGTTTGTTTTTGATTAACAAAGGATTAGTAAACCTTGTTTATGGTTTATAAAACATCTATAAACATTACAGACACATGGACCAGATATTTGTTCATGGTTTATAAATGTTTTATGAAGCAACTATTATCATTATTTGGGTGGTTATTATAAAGTTGGAACTGGAGATTATAATCCCTTACTAATGCTTTATAAAGCATCTATAAACATGTTTTAGATAAAGAATTAATACTTTACTCATGTTAGGGCCAGTGTCACGGTCTGAGTTTACCTCCATACTGAGATTATAACTCTAACCCTAACCCTAACCTAATCCAAATAAACAAGTAAAACATGTGTCCTTTCACTTTGAAAACAAAAATAAACAAAAATTAATTATTATTTTAGCAAAAATTAATTTTCCAGTAGTACGCATGTGCGCGCATGCACATACAATCTCAGTACGAAAGGCAGTAAAACATGTTTATAGATGCTTTATAAAGCATTCGTAAGGTTTACTCATCCTTTGTTAATCATTAACAAACACTTTATAAAGTATATATAATATGTTATAATGTGTGCATCAATAAACTGTTAATATAACATCAATTATTGCATTACAAATCATTAAAAAACATGATTAACTATCATTTCATTGTTTGTTTAGAGTAAATAACTATTAACTAAAGGTTAATTAACTATCTATTTACAAATATTTACCCTTTGTAGATGATGGTTATTATAAAGTGTTACCAAAACTATCTATGCTATGCTAACTAGCTACTCAATACTCACTACACCTCTCTATTCACAATTCTCTGTAACAGCCAGGTTTTGTCACGCTTACATTTTAACAACAAAATTAGAATACTTTGACTAAAATGACTAAAAGAGTTGGACAATAATCAGTCAACAATACAAAATACATTTGTTTTCAGCAGAAAAAGTGTTTTGTTTTTGTTTTTTTTAGTTTAGTTACTCGACAATAAATATTCTCACGCTTTGATGCAGACATTGTGTCAGATCATGAAAGTAAATGCCTGTATTAACTGATACTACAACCAATAAGTGAAGTTGGATTATCAGTGTGTTTGGTTAGCTACATGGGCATAGTGCTGTTTAACAAAAGTTAGCATTAGCAACCCTGCCTGTTAGCTAAAATGAATGCGACAGAGGCAGTTTGCTGGTCTCACTGAGATTCCAGATGTTCTCCCAGATTTAGGTTGGTTGTCATCTTGTGGTTTAGCACAGGTGTGAATATAATGAACTGTCTCCATGCGTTGCTATCATGCAGTGAAGTAGTTGAAGTCTGTTTTGAGTGTGCATGCGTGTGTGTTGCCTTTTATGGCTGATACGGGGATATCGGCTCCAACATAATCTCACGGTTGATCATGAAACTGTCAAGATAATAAATCTATTGTTTTGTGCCTGCCATAATGATTTAGTCAAGTATTTTTTTTTTTTTTTTTTTTTTCTTGTGCTGCTTGGAATGTATTTCAAACTCCTGTATTTCAATTGAAAATTATTTTGTGCTACCTAGAATGAATTTCTAACAGATGCTTACCCTTTTTGGTAACCCTTCCTTTTACAGTCCCCTAATTACCAGTTATTTACAAGGTCTGGTAATTCATAGCATTTTATTGTGTAATTACCACCAGTATTACCCAAAACGGAATTACAACGAAAGAGAATGTTGTATTATGGGTTATGGTTAAATGAAAAACTTTCAATATAAATACATCAGTTTGAAATTTGTTCCAAGCAGCACAAAAAAAAAAGGAAGAAATAGTGTTGGCACGCGTGAAAAATCTATTGATTTACGTGACAGTTTCACAATGCCCTGTGAAACTAGATGACCAGATCAGGTTAAGAACATGGATAGGCCATAAATGGGTGAAACAACATAACCTAACCGCTAGAGCGGACATGGGCTCGTCAATAAACCTACGCATTTACAGACCTTGGAGTTGCTGTTAGATTACCAATAAATGGGAAGAGATTCGTCACCTTTATAATAAGTATTGACTAGACCACTGGGAGTGAGGCCCAAGGCCAAGGCAGGCTGACCTGATAATACTGTATCATGTTAGTTCTGCAGTCAGTGCCTTCTCCTCACCCTTCTCTGTCTGCTCTATTTCAGGTGTCGTGAAGCTGATGATGGCAGTTCCTGATCTGTGGTTCACAGCTCAACTAGTCTGGGACACTCTGATGTTATAGCTCTATCCTGTTCTGTTGGTCCTTCTGTTCACTAACCCCAACCAGTCACAGCAGATGTCTGCCACCTCTAAATCTGGTTCTGCTGGAGATTTATTCCTGTTAAAAGGGAGTTGTTTCTTCCCACTGTCGCTAAATGCTTGTTGATGTGGATCATGTTAGATTTTTTATTTCTTAATATGAATTTTGTATTTTGATAAGCAAATTGAGATGACTTTGTTGTAATTTGCGCTATACAAATAATGTTGAATTGAATTGAATTGAATTTGTCTTGCTTCAAATGTTGGATTATTGTGTTTTAAACAAAAACTGGAATAAATTGCACAGCATGGCTTGTTGAGTGTCCTTAGTAAAAAGCTCCTTGTTTGAGCTTCACATCGAGAAAGAACCATAACTATTACCAAATTTTTTTCCCTTCTTTTTCCTTTGTCATCAGTATTAAAACACTGAGAGACTTTCCTTTTAGAATATGTCTTTGTCAGAGGTGGTTTTCTTCCTTTCTTCCCTTCAAACTTCTCTTGCTTCAGGACATGTTACTCAAAAGAATGAAGACTCCACTGAACACAATCCAAAGAATATTTAGTTTTCCAAATGATTTTGCCGAAAGCTCTACTCTGAAGTCAGCTGCAGACAGAAAATGAAGTGTCCACTTGGGATCTAGAATGTTTTGTTCGTTTGACCAAGCTCCTTTTAGTGGCAGCACTTGATGTCAGCCAGAGTTCTTTGATGGTACATTGACGTCTCTACATTTTCATTGTGATGAAATTGGAGAATCAGAGACTTGGGTTTTACTTGTGCCGCCACATTTCTTTGGCTATAGCAAACAGTTTCAGTTCTAAAGTTGAAAAGCTACAAGCCTTGATCTCGTAAATCCAACTTAGGGACTTACATTCAACATTTTCTAAGAAACATTAATTGCTGATCTTCAGTGCTGTTAAAAAACTGTGGTAAAAAGACGTTGGTTTGATCTTTTTAAAAAGAAAAATCTCACATCAATCTACAGACCTAGAGAAAATATTCACCTTGCACCTTCACTGACTTGCATATTAAGGAATCGTACATAACTGATTGTTGACACAATAAGGATGTTAAACTTGTGTTTTTGGCTTTATATATTGAAGGTAAATAATCATATAATCATATAATCATTGCTAAAACCATTGCTTAAGGCAAAGACAAGTGCAGCAGGTATACATGTCCTGTTTCAACATTTTATTGTCATTTTCCACTTGCAGCTAGCGCAGCCACTCACCCCTTTCCTTGGAATGGTCAAGGTCAATGCCATATATGGCATTATTGAAATCTTTGTGTAAACAGTTAAAAATTCACTTTCTGAATTACTTGAGATGTCATTTGTAACATTGTGATGTTGTTGAATAACATGTTGAAAAGATTATAATGGCTCAATCACACTTTATGTCTGTATTAGTTATTAGAGTCAGGTTACACATGATCACAGTGACTGAGAAACGGATGACGTGAGTGAAAAGCATAAATCAGCCATGCACATGAAGTTCGGGGCTCTTCCTCTTTGATTTTGCTTAGACCAGGGGTCGGCAACCTGCGGCTCCGGAGCCGCATGCGGCTCCGGAGCCTCCTTATAGCGGCTCCCTTTGGCCTCCTTGACAAAAAAAAAAAAAAAACGAATATAAAAAAAAAGTATTTTTTAATTCATTTGTATTCACATATTATTATTAGTTTATTTTATTGCGCAGTTATCTTGGAATTTGAGTTGATGCGATCCAATTTTTAAAAAGCTAGAGACCTATTTCTAATTCATAATTTGTCAACAAAGAATAGGCTACGTCACATCAACGTCAATATCCTGCACCTTTACCTGCTGGCAGCTTTTAGAATGTGTGAACCCGTGTGAACCCTGAATAGCCATGAAGAAAACCCAAAAAAGGAAAGTTTCGGAAGAAAATAGAGAGTTTAATTCAGCGTGGACTTATTTATTTGCATTCACCACCAACGACGCTGGCTTACCTGTATGCTTGATATGTGGTGAGAAAATATCGAACAACAAAAAATGTAACATTGAAAGACATTTTCAAAACAAACACTTAGCATTCGCTGAAAAATACTCAACCGAGGATGAGCGAAAGAGAGCAATTTCGGAACTGCTACGAAAAGCTGAAGAGCGCAAACTATCTTTCAAGAAGTGGATCAGTTCTCCACAGTCAACTAGCACTGCTAGCTTTGTGGCGGCTCTGGAGATCGTAAAGAGAGGAAAGCCGTTCACAGATGGAGAGTATATGAAGGAGTCGTTCATGAAAATATCGGAGCATCTATTCTCCGACTTTAAAAACAAACGGGAAATTATTCAGAAAATTAGAGAAATGCCTCTCTCCGCAAAAACCGTCAGAGACAGGACCATTAATATGGCAGAAAATATCAGCAGTAAGCAAATTGTTGACATTAATTCAGCTCATGCATTTTCAATTGCCTGTGATGAGTCAAGTGATGTAAACGATGTTGAGCAGACAGCACTGTTATGCAGATATGTAAACTCTGATGGGCCGCAGGAAGAACTGATTGAACTCATACCGCTAAAGGGCCAAACACGAGGGCAGGACATTTGTGATGCTGTTTTGAGTTGTCTAGAAGCGAAAGGAATAAACACCATTCACCTGGTGTCAGTGTCTACTGATGGGGCACCCAGCATGAGAGGAGCACAAAAGGGCTTTGTGAATTTGCTTCAAAAGTCACTGGATCGAGAGCTCATGACGTTTCACTGCATCCTCCACCAAGAAGCGCTGTGCGCACAAACTTTCCCCCCTGACTGTGTGGAAGTGATGAACCTCGTTATCAAGATAGTGAACAAAATAATTGCGAACGGGTTAAGTCACCGACAGTTTTGTTCATTGTTAGAAGAAGTCGACAATGCATATTCGGATCTCCTGCTGCACAACAAAGTCCGGTGGCTGTCCAGGGGAGAGGTGCTGAAACGCTTCGCTACCTGTCTGGAGCATGTGAAAACCTTCTTGGAAAGCAAATGCCTCAGCTATCCTGAACTGGAAGACCTCGATTGGCTGAGTAAGTTGTACTTCATGGTGGATATGACAAGTCACTTGAACACGCTGAATAAAAATCTCCAAGGAAAGGGAAGCACAGCCCTGCAGATGCTGGAAGATGTTTTGGCATTTGAGCGCAAGATGACAGTGTTCGCAAAAGAGGCACAAAAAGGTACGCTCTCTCACTTTCCCTCCCTAAGAGAGTTCAAAGAAGCGAACAATCAAATAAATTATGATTATTTCCACCGTGCCATCATTACAATGCAAGCTGCATTTGGAGAAAGATTCAGTGATTTCAGAAAGGAGAAGCCCACCCTCTCTTTCCCTGTCACACCGCTGGACATCGACCCATCCCTGCTGAACACAGTTGCATTCACCGGAGTAAGTAAGCCTGATCTAGAAATTGAACTGGCCGACATAGCGGATAAAGATTTATGGGTAAATAAGTTCAAATCACTGACGGCGGATATTGAAGAAGTCGCCCGTCAGAAGGCTACACTCGTTAAAGAGCACAAATGGAGTGTTATGGAGAAACTCCCCCACCCCGACAAACTTGTTTTTGAAACATGGAGTGCCATTCCTGACACGTATATTAACATGATAAAGTATGCATTTGGAGTCTTGTCCATCTTTGGCTCAACATACTTATGCGAGCAATTGTTCTCAAACATGAACTTCATAAAGAACAAACACCGTACCCGCCTCGTAGATGAGAGCCCACAGGCCTGTATGAAGATCAAAGTCACATCCTACAGCCCTGAAATAGAGAAGATCTGCAGCGAAGTTCAGACACAGAAGTCACATTAAACAGGTAAGAATAATATAATTTAATAAACTATTGTTTTTCCTGGAAAAAAAAAAATCAGACTCCGAGCTGATGTAGATTTTTTTGTATGTTCAGGTGCTTCAGTTTATTGCTGGCTGAGCAAAAAACCCGAAGAGGACGAGAGAACACTGACATGGACTTGTCAAGGACAGTCCTAATTTTATGTTTATTTTTAAAGCTCAGCTAAATGTTTTATTTTAAAGTGGGCTACTTTTTGTTGTATTCAGTGGTTATAACAGCTAAAATAAAAAAAGATGAGAACTTTTAAAAGTTTACAAGCTCTGTTATTTTGTGCGGCTCCCTACAATTTTTTTTTGGCAGACGAGGGGGCAAAATGGCTCTTTTGATAATAAAGGTTGCAGACCCCTGGCTTAGACTCTGTTCTAGGTATTTTTCTTAGAAGGGTGTGGTTGAGCCCGAGATCTCGTATTGCACTGTTTGCTGCACAACAGGTAAAATAAAAGGTCAAGTAAGAATTTGAACTGTGACCCTTCCTATTTAACGAACACGCTGGAATAAGAATAGATTAAATTCCAACAATATATATACAGTATATATATATATATATATATATATATATATATATATATAAAGCGGTGGTTGCACTTTGTTGAGGGTCCCTGCGCAACGTCTCAGCATTAGCTGCTCATAGGAAACAATGGGATATACTCTTTCTAACTTTACTGAAGTCCTGATGCGGTGACTATAAGCTCCTGCTCCTCTGACATTGTTACATTGAATGATGTTTCCTGCAATTATTTATTATACTACACTGTTGTTTCATTATCTCAAGATAATTATCCCAATATCACGGGAAAACGAAGTCTCGTTATCTCGAGTTCTCAAGAAAATTAAGCCGTGATCACGGCTTAATTGAGGAAAAAAAATGTATGAAAGCATGGCCTTTTAGGGTTTTCGTAGAATACTTATTTTTATTTTTATCAATGAACATACATTTCAGGTGACCCCAAATAAATTTCAGGTGAACCCACATGGGGTGTTGAAAAACACTGGTTGATATTTGTAATATCGTGTTTTTGTTTTCCCTCTAATTTTTAAATTAATTTTAAAAGATTAATCCTGTCAGACAGATTTGTGGTTTGGGCAGTTGGTGTACTACATATTTTTATTGATCACATTTGATGTGTTGTCAGGTTTGAATAACTCCTTGGTTTTAAAATAATTCTGTATCGTAAAAATACCTCTCAATAATTATTTTTTTTAAACTAAAGTGTTATCAGACCATACATCATTAAAACAAGATTCTCTTGCAGGATGTGGATGTTTTGAAATAAAAAAAAGCAACTTAGAGGGTTTGCCACTGATATCGTCCTTGTCTTCTAAGAAATACGTTATTGATGGTTGTCAAAATTGATGTGTCTTCATTGACATATTTTAATTATTCTGTGTCTTAAAAGCATTTCACGCTCCACCCATCTGTTTAAAAAAGTGCTATATACAGCAAATAAAGATTTATATGCTATATCTTTGTTACCAAAAACCACAACACACCTTAGTATGTCTAATGTCTCATCACGTTACATGTATCTAGAAAGCAAATATCGATCCTACATATATTTTTCACACATGGTTATAAAGCCTTAACAGACAACTGTGCATTTTCTGCCTCACCCTGTGCAGCAAGGCCTCCACGACGTTCCTGATGTGAATCACAAGAGTTTTCTGTTTTGTAGCCTGCATTTTTCAGCCTGACAGCTCTGCCTCGGCACTCTCCTCACCTGCCTGCAGCAGTGCAGTATCAGGTTTCCTTTGAGAGCCCCCACATACATACATCAATCAATAGTTGTCTGCGAACTGCTTTAAATAAACGCATATACATCATGTAGCCTTTTCTGCTCATTTCTGCATCGGTGCTTCAGGATCTGTTATGTGGTCTCACTTGGTATGAACACAACAAGATTTCATTCATTACTGGTAATATTTGTTTTAATGTGCAAGGTTTGGAATTATTTTTTAAAAAACTGGAAACATTTCTGTTCATTTTACACACTGAAAACATGAAAGTTATATGACAACAAAAATACTCAAAACAAAAGCAAAGGCACACAATATGACAATAACAATGCACAAATTACTCACAAAACACACAAGATGACTGAAAAAATACACAAAATGAGTGAAAAAATACACCAAATGACAGATTAGTGTAGAAAACAACAACAGAAATACACAAAATGACTAAAAAAACACAAAATATAAACAAAGCTAAGCTAGAACAAAAATGTATTAAAATTACATAAAAAAATATGCATTATGACTTCAAAAACAAACAAGATAACAAGGGAGGATCACAAAATCAATCCAAAACCCCAAAAAACAACAAACACAAATAACATACGCTTAAAACCCACAAAAAAGCTACATAAATACACCAAAAATACAGAAAAATATACAAATTGACAAATTAAATTAAAGCCGCAAGCGTCGTTGTAGGATCCAAAAAAGTGGCTGGGGTCGATAACCCAAGGTCGCGTATCCCAATGTTGGAGATCGGGTCTCGGTCTGATCAAATTTGGTGCAAATTGGTGGAAAAATAGCTGAGATTTTGCACTTAAGATGTTTTAGCATTAGCATTATCCCAGCAATAGCATGAACCTACCAATAGCATAAGCCTAACATTAGCATTAGCTACCAATAGCATAAGCCTAACATTAGCATTAGCTACCAATAGCTTAGCATTAGCATAAACCTAGCATTAACATTAGCCTAACATTAGCATTAACCTAGCATTAGTATTGGACTAACATTAACATTAGCCTAGCATTAGCAATAACCTGGTATCAGCATTAGCCTAGCAATAGCATTAACCTAGTATTAGCATTAACCTAGCAATAGCATTTATCTAGCATTAGCATTAGGCAAACATTAGCATTAACCTAGTATTAGCTTTAACCTAGCAATAGCATTTACCTAGCATTAGCATTAGGCAAACACTAGCATTAACCTAGTATTAGCTTTAACCTAGCACTAGCATTAGACAAACATTAGCATTAAGCAAACATTAGCATTAGGCAAACATTAGCATTAACCTAGCAGTAGCTTTAACCTAGCAACGGCATAGGGCTAACATTAGGATTAAGCAAACATTACCATTAAGCAAACATTATCATTAACATAGCAATAGCATTAACATAGCAATAGCAATAACTTACCATGAGCCTAGCAATAGCAATTTAATTGCAGTGGAATGGGAAAAACCGGTATAACCAGTAAAAACCAATTAGAAGGGCTGTTTACACAGTCGTATTAGTTAAAAACCCAGTATCAGAGCTGCCAAGTGTCACCCTTTGAGTGTGACAGTCGCGCAATTTGACGCATTCTCCCACCACACGCCACACTTAACATTTACCACGCTTGTATTTCCCCATTCAACACTTTATTTATTTTTTTCATAATGAACTTTGGTCCTCATAGCCTACCGTAGTTCGAGTAACTCTGATTGACTGACCAAGATTACCAATCCCAGACCAATCCATGTCTCCTTTGTGCCTAAATCTAACCAACCAGGGCAGGCATTGCACAATAATTAACCAAGCAGAAGCAACGTAAGGCATGTGTTGACGAGCCGTCTCTAACTAGTATTTTTCTCACACAACACACGCCAAGTCGTCCACATGCTTTCAGAAAGAAAGTTTCTAGAGGACAGACTCAGTCTGAGATGGTATGGAACTAGGGGCGGAGCTATGGGGGGGCTGGGGGGGCGGCAAACACGGATAGGAGGTAGGACATAAGGGAGCCGGGCCCCTACCACGGCTCAGGGGAAGTGGAGAAGGCGGGCCCTCTATGACTTGTGCCCAGAGGCACCCAGAGTATGAGCAGTCTGTTTAACATCACCCATCATGCAGATTTATACAGGGCTTATATAGACCCATTTCGTGTGACGTATGTATACTAAATTAGGTGCATGCGCATGCAGGCTCGGTGCAAAACAACCGGAGGACTGCTGAGGCGATGGTGTACGGGGAGCGGACGGAGCGTTATCTCAGTCTGGATCCAGTAAAAAGCGACTATAAAAAGCTGTAAATGGACTGATATGCAGACGTGGGACAGTGAGGAGGAGACTTAATGTAGAGATGGAAACTCATCCGTTGAAACTGATCAGACTTTCACGGAAATACATGGAAACCTTCATTAACAGGAGTACAGCAGATTGCCTCCCTGCCCGTTCATAAGCAGTTAAAAGCATCTTGAGACTTAAAGGGGACATATGCTAAATCCACTTTTTTAGCCCTTAAATGCATTTTGATGTATATTTAGATTGTTTAGAAGTACAGAAAAGTTAAAATTAATCTCTTCAGGTGCTCCGCAGATATCTTTATATATTCTGTTTTGGTCATATTTCGATTTTTCGATTCTCTAATACGTTTTTTGAACAATGACGTCACAGTATTTGCAGCGGAACTGCCAAATTTGGACATTGACTCCAGGCCCAACACTTTGAGCAATCCGCCATTTTTATTTCTCGCTTTTATTTTGTAGTCCAAGCTCAAGGATGCCGAAGTTACGAGAGGATAAGTCAAAATGTTTGGTTGTTGGATGTAGTAACCCACACGCTTCATTACACCGTCTCCCAGCATCAGAACCTTTTCGAAGTGCCTGGTTGAGTTTTATTTTTTATGGAAATGTACCCACATCTGTGGGTAAGGTCATTTTTGTGTGCGCAAAGTACTTCAAGGATGACTGCTTCAACCTCCACCAGTATAAAGAAGGATTTGCCGAAAGACTTTGTCTGATTGAGGGTTCAATTCCTTCTACCTTTGGAGACGACGAACAGAGCACTTCGGTAAGCTGTAAATAACGCTAAAAAGTGTGATGATAAGACGTCCCTGTCATTGTTTTGTTAGCATTAGCAGTTGCACCGTCTTCAGACTTCATATGTTAACGCTGTGTGCTCGTTTTAGATCCTTGATGATATGGCCTACGTGATTTAATTTAAGTCTAAAGTTTTCATTAGTCATTTCATTTTGCCATTTTTGTCTTTGAAAAGACTGTATTAAAATGCATTTCGTGACGTTAGCTTGGTGCTAGCGTTAGCTCGGCGCTAGCGTTAGCTCGGTGCTAGCGTTAGCTCGGTGCTTGTGTTAGCTCTCTTGTTAGGGTTCTGCAGGTTCATCATCTTCATTTTCATCTCGCTCTGCCGGGTCCGACTCTGGCTCGAACATGTAAAGCTGAATGGACAAGTCTTCTGTTGTTGACATTTTGTAAATAACCTCTGAATAAACATTTTTTGCACCATTACATAATCGTATCTCTTCTATCAAACTACAAAAATGGTCGAACAGGTTCGAGTTGAACCGAGTGTCACCTCTGTAACCTGAAGAGGGGGCGGGGTATGAAGTGTCTCATTTGCATTTAAAGAGACCGCACCAAAAGAGTTGCTCTCAGAAGCACATCAGAAAAGGGGGAGAAAAGGGCCTGTTGTGCTATAATAATGAGGAATTCAGACCCAAGCATTGCAGTTCCGCTTTATATAGACCACAACTGTAGGATTTATATCTAAAAAGAAAGAATTTAAAACCATGACATGACGTTTTTTTTTGTTTATACACTGGGTTTTTCTATCAGCTATGTATAAATAACTGGCCATTGAACATCAGGCCAGGACATGGGATGACCACTTGTTTTTAGGAATGCTGCATGAGTCCTGCAATCATTCCCCTGTACTTAAAGTGAGTTTCCTTAAATAAGCGGCTGCATCCTCAAGTGACAAGCTTTCTACATACTACAAACTATTTTTGAGCCTTAACAGCAGTTCATTCATTGCCATTTTTCAAGCGTCACTTGGTTTGTGCACAGCGTATGCCCGTGCACGTGAGTCACGTGTCCCACTCATTCTCCAAGTTAAAATGAATTAAAAACCACTTGAGGAGCACAGTGGGACTGAGCGGACTTGCCATGATGTCCATACAGAATGAGAGAGCAAAGAAAATAGACATACAGAGCATCGTGGCGAGTTCTCGGAGCTCAAGGTTCGTCGTATGCCCTTCAAATGGTGGTGAATAGGCCTATAGTACTTCATATTTGAATAGTGTTTGTAAACATGTGGGCCGCTGTGCCAGTTATTAAACTTTATAGCTACTGATACAGGCTCTGAGTTGAAATGGTTAAAATGGCTGTCAAAAAAAAGTGGTCGCTATCCGTGGTGCTGAACTGCTTTGAATTTGTGTTAGTGACCATCCTAATGTTTTGCTGTTCTCTTGTTTTGTTATATTTCATGTCCGTTTGATGGACTTCAAAATGACATAGTCGCTCTCCGTGGTGTCAAAGCTTGTAAGTCCTGCTGTTACAGGCATGTGTGTGTTGTAAAATGATGTAATCCTGAACTTTATTATTTTGGTTTAAAGGGCCCGGTCATTAGCCCTGCCCCCGGCCTGGCTCTAATTTGTTCCACTACTGATGCCAGGCCTATAGATGGAGGTATTTTTTTGCAGAGACACATCCCCAGAAAACAAGTAAGAGTAGAGCTAAAATCGGTCCTACAAAGTTAGACCTGACTCGGCCTGTGACAGCCCCAACCGGTATGAACCAGAACGAAACAGATATTTGTATGTTCTTGGCTGTCTTCAAACATATGCAATGCAATACAAAGAATAAACATTTATTTTAACAACCAAAAATGGAATGGGCTGAAGCAGTAACTTATCGGAGTTGCTTATCGGAACCCATCCCCGCATTATAAAAAAACACAATAGAAACAACTCAAGTACAGCGGTATTCATCAGCTTATCAACTTATGTTTCAATAGGTGCAAAATATTTTGTTTAAAAATAAATAAATCATAATTGAATATAGACAGTGAACTCATTATCTTAAAGTGATCCTCGAGATCATTATAAACAACAGTGTTCCTCACTCTGAGGTTCTGCAGCCTCAGTGAACATGTCCAACACAGGAAGTGTCTGTTCCCTGTTTACATGCAGACGAAGAGGAAAGCCTTTCCAAAAACTTCCATTCTGGAGCACATTTTTAAAAAATTCCGTTTTCAAGCACCAAAACGCAGTTGCCTTGTAAATGGACAAACAAAGTGTTACAAAACTTTTATGTTTTCACTGTTTTCTTCTGTCTTCTTGTGTTTCAGATAATCTTTAAACAGCTCGTCCATGCTGCTGTGCTCATGCATAGGAACGGGATCCTTCACCGAGACATAAAGGAAGAGAACATCCTGGTTTCCCTCTACAAAGGAACCCTCTCAATCCGAATAAATGACTTTGGCTGTAGCGATGTGGTCCAAGAGAAGCCCTACAGTCGTTATGCTGGTTTGTGTTGGGACTATTTGCTTAAATCCACTATTCTGCTCATTGACTCTTGATTCATTGATTCTGACTGCCTTTCTTTGTAATTCTAGGTACTTTATCCTACGCACCACCAGAACTGTTTCTGCAGTGACAGTACAACACTTAGCCTACCACAGTGTGGCAAATAGGGGCCACGCTGCGGGACCTGTACAGTAAAGAAATGTTCCACATCAGGGACTACATGAGAGGACCAAACCTCCCCTTTGAACACCTGTCTCATGGTAAGCCACGCACACACATTTGAAATAGCAATGCCTTTTATTGATTAATTGCATGTAAAGTTTCATGGAAAATCACTGTTCTTCAATGTTCTAAACTCCTCCTCTTCTTCTTTTGCTCTCTCGATTGCAACAACTTCATGGACCAGTGCCTGTCCATTAACCCAAAGCAGCGACCAGGCCTGGAGGATCTACAGCATCATCCCTGGCTGGAGTAAAAACCGTCATGCTTCACAGCCTTCAGAAGGTGGATGATCACACCACATCATGATTGGGTTGATGGGTCCAATAGTGTCCCTGCTGGAGCGGCAGGGAAATAACTAATAGGCTTTTGTCCTATATATATAAGATATAAGTTACCTAATTTTATGGTACCATTATTTTAACAGAGACAGAATATCAAAATAAAAGTCCAGAATACATTTTATTTAGTTAAAAAAAAAAAAAGCAAAAAACACATGAGTTCTGGCTCTTACCTGTGCTGTTGCTGCTGGTGCTATAGTCCAGAAAAGGGATCACATTGTGTCTGTGTACTTAGAAAATAAGCTTTTGTTTTAAAGCAGTCATCTGAAAAGGTGCAGCTACTACGATGAGAAGAGTAAACCGATCGACAGTTATCTCTCAGCTGTTTATTGTGACTGCAGCTGTTTTGACGGAGCTGGAAGCGGAGGAGGGGTACAAGTTTTAGTTGCATTTTTATTTTAATGCGTACATTAATGAGTACAGACAACATAAGACATGGGTTTCTTACAAAAGTTTTTAAAATAAGTAAATTAAAAGCTAAATCTGCGGAGGCGGGTGCTGTGGGCTGAACTAAGGAAGAGAACATAGGAGGCTCTGCTGTGGAGCAGTGGGCGGTAACTCGGCTGGTGACGAAAAATCCAAGGTGTCTCTAGGAGGCGGGGGCGTTCCTAGGAGGACTCAGGAGTATTTACACCTAAAATGGATGCCGTCAGAGTTTTTAAAGATTATTCAAACATACATGAATGAACCAAGGCAACACTCCAGGTATGTTTTTAATGAGGGAATGACATAGTAACATGATATAAATCATGAAAAAGTTGATTTTACATAATACCCCCCTTTAAAAATCACTCTCAGTGCATTTAATGTGAATCTATTGAAAAATAGCCAAGATACAGCATTTAGAATGTGATGGCGAGGAAATGGCGAAGGATTTTTCTGTGACATTATAGGCCCCTCCCACTGATCACAGCCTGGTTTTCTTCATCAGCAACCCGCTTCCATCGGTCTAGGTTCATCCAACAGTATTTTATGGTCAACACAACATCCCCAGTTAAAGCCCCAGTTAATTAATTAATTAAAAAAAATTATTAATTAATTAAAATCGTCTTTCCGCTAGAGGTGTTAGCATCAGATGGCACTAAAAGTAGCGCCATCTGAGAATGCAAGGCATGATGGGTAATTTCCACATTGAGTCTTGTTTAGGGCTGAGTGGTCATCATGTGTCTGAAATATGAGGCAGTTTGAACTTTGTATATTAGAGTTATATGCATTTTTTTCTATTATGGCGTGCTATAGTTGCTAACAGTGAACATGACCACAAATGGCGCAACTCAAAAATGCAAGACATGATGGGAAGTGTTTCAAGGCAGTCATGAATAGGTTTGGGCAAATGTCATTTGCATCAAATTTGAAGCTGATTGAAATTTGTGTGTCAGAGTTATGGGGATTTTGAAATTGTGGCATGCTAACAAAAAATTGCATTGCAACTTTGCGGCAGCGCCATGACCAAACCGTTAAAGATATGCAAATTCCTTTGAAATTTTTTAATCTTCAGTGGGTCCAAAGTGTTCTGGCCGAGTTTGAAGCAAATCGGATGAAGCTCCTCAGACTAGTTTGCATAAATGCGTTTCCAGGGCAAAATGTCATTTTTGACCTTTGACCCAAGATGGCTGACTTCCTTTTTCATTTTGGGCAGGGTCATAATGTTACTTTTTGCTCATCCTGAGGTCAATAATATATGTGGCAAATTTCGTACGTATTGGTCAAACCTGTTGGTCGTGCGGTTCCATCCATCGCATTTTTTACGTCTGCAATGCTGTGTGTGCATTTTTTTTACTGATTCTTTTTCATTGCGCCAAATTCTCAAAATTTTCACCAGGCCTGAAGTACTTGCCAATTTTGGTGAGACTTTGGGCATGCTCAGGGGGTCAAGTTAGCAATGAAAGACGAAAGGGAGGCTTGGAATAATAATGAAGAAAAAGCAATTACAATAGGTTCCCATGTCTCATTCTGGGACTCCGGACCCTAATAAGCTAAATTAATCCAACACACAAATCGAGAGAGAAAATCTACACAATGACAACAGAAACACACAGAAACACTTTTTTCTTTGCTGTATATTGGTTATAATTCAAAAAGCTGACATAAGCGTTGATAATGTGGCCTTGGAATCATACAATCAGTATTTTGTTGCCCCCGCTGTGATAAAAGCTGCCCATCTCTGCTGTTAACGTTCAATAGTATATCATAAGAACTCTCACCCAAAGACAGGAAAGGGGTTTTTAATGGAGAAGCTGCTGGAAAACGTCCTTGAGCGCATGCCATGAAATAGTGCTAAAATAGTTTCAATGCAATAGTGAGAGAAAGACGCCTGAGGGAAGCACTGAGATGAGGTATTAACCTGGGTCAGCTCCACTAAAGCAAAGCCATAGCAGGACACAGCAGGTGTTAGAGCTGAGCATCACATCATGGTTCATTCACACGAATGAAATCAAGATAACAAATGGAAGACAAACCAACGGGAACCCACTGGGAGGTGAGCACTGAGCAGCCTGTGGATCTGCTGGAAATACATAAAGAAAAAGATCTGAGCTTTACAAAAACCATTGTGGAACAAACCTGTTGGCAAGGTTTTCTCATGGTTTTCCTGGAAATAATGGGATAGTCTATGCTGAATGCTACTACTGGCAAGAGGACAGGGAATAAAGAAGAAAGACTCAGAGACTTTCAGGGGAAAATACACACGTGTAGCATATGGTGAAGCTCATGTTGATACTTTGTTTGATGCATCTTTGTGTGTTACTTTTAAAGTGCAGTAACTAAAGGTGAAATAACTGATTACAAGTACTCACGTTACTGTAATTGAGTTGCTTTTATGGGTACTTAGTAATAGTAAGTAATTAGTAATAGTTACTCACTACTTGATCCAAAAAGTAACTGAGTTCGTAATTGAATTACTCTATAATAAAAGTAACTCATTACCAAGGAAAGTAACTATTTGCGTTACTGTTAAAGAAAAGTTGCTATATGTCAAATAATTCAGATTTTTTTAGATGCGTGTCGTTGTGAGGTGCATCGTTAAATTTGAGTTGCTTACAACAGATGTGGACAAAGTCTTCACTCCTGGATATAATGAACACTTCACATGTACGTTCTTGACTTTGACCACAATTAATTTAAAGTAGTGTTTGTATCGCCACCTTAAAAATGACAACTTTTCATCAGACTGCTCCACGCTCACCATCTCTGCTGCTTCATCAAATCTGTAGTGGTTGTGTGTGTGTGTGTGGCGTGTGTGCTGGCACATGTATAAAAACACTGGCTCTGATTGGCTACCATGAAACATGACGCCACCTTAGCCAATCATAATCGCTCACCTTGTTTTTAACCCACCTCCTCACTACAGCTGCGTATGTGGGTGTTTTCAGATCACAGTTTATTCAATCAATGCATGTAACGCACAGCATTTAACGTTCAGTAACGATAACGGCGTTGTAACGGCGTATAAAATAATTTGTTAGATTACCCCGTTACTGAAAAAAAAAAGGCTGTCACCTAACGCTGTTATTTTAAACACTGTGCAAACACTGTTTGTACTCAAGTATGTTTTAAAATAAGTAAAGTAATTTGTTACATTTCTACACCCAACTGTTACTGAGTAATTTATTATTTTCGGACATTGCGAAACTACTAAAAAATGAAATAACCAGACAACAATCAAATGCATCACATCATAGTCGACCAATCAGATTAAACGTCATGAACTAAACATTTTCTCAGTTTTAGAGTTCATAAATGTATCTATTCTTAGAGCCTGAGAGTGTAATTTTTATTTTTAATTGAATTGTGCAAGATTTGGTCTCTTCCTATTGAAGTTTATACATGAGATGTTTACTGTATGCAAGGAAACCGTGGCAAGATTTATTGCCAAAATCAATGTGGGGGGTGAAAGTAACTAGTAACTTTTACTTTGTGTACTATTTAATTGAGCTACTTTTTACTTGCAGTATGACTTACTTGTACTTGTACTTGTACTTGAGTACAATTTCAATCAAGTAACTACTTGTACTTGAGTAGGATATATATGTCAGTACTCTTTACACCTCTGGCAGTAACGACCTACCAAAATAGCTCATTTGCTTCTATTTGAAATGTTTGATCTAAAATGTGAAACTAAAACTACATTTAAGTAGTTAATGTTCTAATTACATTTACATTCCTTATATTTTAGCCTTCCTCATCCATTCTTACTTTGATTTATTGTACAAAGAAAGTGCCACAACACTAAATTAAAATATTAAAAAAGCAATCAGTATTAAAACAGTATCAAACAGAATTAATTAAAGATGTAAATATAAGTCAAATATAGTAGCAATAAAATATCTCATGATAAGCCACTCTTTTTTTCATCTCCAACATTGATCTATTTTTAAGGGAACTAGAGTACATATTTATAATTTTTATATATAAATATACACTGCTGTAAAATGAAGGGAACACTTAAACAACAAAATCTAACTGCAAATCAATCAGACTTCTAAAAGCAACAGTGAATGTGAATTAATTTCACCTGCTATTGTAAGAGCAGGGAGCAAATTATCATTAAATATTATTATTATTATTATTATTATTATTATTATTATTATTATTATTATTGTTAGGCAAATTTTGTACATAGATAAGTGAAATAAGCAGCAACAGTAAAAAAAAAAAATTAAAAAAAGCTGTAAAAATGTGCCACAACGCTAGATTAAAAGATAAAAAGCAATTCATATTCAAACAGTATCAAACAGAATTTTTTAAAGATGTAAACTAATATAGTGGTATAAAAACATCTCACAAGCAACTATTTGTCATCCCCAATGTTGATCTATTTTTAAGGGTAATAGGCATATTTATAATTTTTATATGTAAATATACACTTCAAATCAAATCAATCAGACGTCTAGGAAAATTAACCCAGGAAGCAGCAATGATAATGATTATTATTATTATTATTATTATTATTATTCCCTGTGATATAGAAAACCATAAAACCAAATCTTAAATGCTAATTATTGCAGTGCAATGTACCTCAAAAGGGACCAATGCGGTGCCTCCTCTTCAACTGAAGGCCGTATACGTAAATACTCTCTTATACACTCCCCCTCAGTTCATTCACATGAGGAATTAAAAAAAAAGGCCCGTGAGGGAGAAATCCACTGTCAGTGGAGCACAGTTCATTAGCGCTACCAAAACACTGCTTTATCTCGCACAGCAGGTGTGAGGATTACGATTTTAATTGGGTGTTTAATTCATGTGTCCTTTCGGAAACATCCAATTTGTGAAAACGTGGGGGTGTCTATACGACATACAACCCTCAGAACGTACACAAAGGAATGGAGGAAAACAAACAAGAGCCTTCTCATAGTATCATCCTGGGATTTAGCAGTAGGATTGTCCTCGGTCCCACTAATGAAGGAACCACATGAGAACTAATAGATGTTTCAAAAACATGGATTAAAGACAATAAAGCTTTGTTTGTCACTTAATCTTTTCTAATCTACAGTCTTGATTAGAATCAACCAGGAGCGCCATTGTTTGATGATGTAAGTTTATTTCCAAGAAGAACGAGATTTAGCCATCACTAGCCTATACATCTATCTCTTTATCTATCAACTTTTGGTTAGTTTTTTCTATTTCTGCTCATAATTTTTTTAATGTATTTATTAGTCTGGGCCTTGCTGCTAAGGACATTGCCCCCATGAGCCAACCATGGATAAGTGGCAGAAGATGGATAGATGGATGGATTTTATATATATTTATTATTTTTGTGTGATATTTGTTGTTCTATTGTGTATTTTTCTTTAATTTTGCATGTTGTTGAGTCATTTTGTGTATTTTTTATAATTTGTAAACCTCTTTTTTGTGTAGTTTTAGTTGTAGTGTATTTTTGTAGTTGCTTCTGGCATTTTGGTTGACCTTTTGTGTATATTTCTGTTATGTTATTTCTGTTATATGTTTTTTGGTCATTTTGTTTGTCTTTACTTTGGGGCCACATGTGGCATGACAAATTGTGAATGTGGTTAAATTGACAAAAACACGCACAAAACATGGCGAAAAAAGGTCAAAAATGGGTCAACAAATGTGACATTATGTAGGAAAAGCAGGGTAAAGGGGTTATAGATGCCGAAAATGTCTTGAAAGTGAAAAAAAAATGTGCAGAAAAGGCATTGACATTTGATGGAGAAGTGGCAGAGATGGGAGTAATGTAGCAAAAATGCATTAAAAGGAGGAAAAATATGGCAAGAAAAAGTGATAAAAAATAGGTTAAAATATGGCAAGTTTGGTGTAGTTGCAGAAAAAGGGAAAAATGAGCAAAATGATCTCAAATTCTTTAGAAAATATTCTTAGTTTCTTATTCTCTGCATCTGGTGACCCCCTCCCAGCGTCTTGTGACCCCAAGGTTGAGAACCCCTGCTCTATGTGACAGAAGCATTGGTGGCTTGGGGTGCTTCTCGACTTAGTACAACTTTCTCTGTCTCACCAGTAGAGGATGTTAGCTCCACCTGTTTCTTTTTATCATATTATACTAAACTTTGTATTTTCCATTTTATCCTCAATGCATACCAGGAACTAATTAATGACATATTTCCATTTTAAGCTCCTGGACACATACTGGAAGATAATAAAGTTAATTAACTAAACTCACTCAGCATGAGAGTTCATTGACACAAATTCAGACAACTCATTTGCATGCTTAGCTGCCGTAGCCCAGTTTAGATGTTTTTACACCAGCCTAATGCTGCAGTTGGAGATTTGCTGCACACATTATGAGAACATTGTGGGGTTCACGGAAAGTCTGCAACTGATAGAACATGCAGAAAACTGCTACGATCCCAGAGGGCGAGTCAGTCCCAGTTTTTGAGAAGAAAGTTTGAACCATCAGCAACGAACAGCAGGAGCAGAATCTGCTACTTATTATTTTTTTCTCTTTTTTTTAACTCATCATTTTGAGATTTCATGACAGGCAGTTGGTATTATTTTACTCAAAAAGGGGAAATTTGCAGAGTTTCAGCAACAGACAAATAGGACTATATATATATACGTATATACATGGGCCTGTACACAGTACAGATAAAAAAGGGAAAACATTTTGCAAAAAAGTAAATTGCAGAATAAAAAACAATAAAACAGAATATATACGTATACAAATACACAAAAACAAAACAGAATGTATATATATAAACACTAAACTAGCTGACTGTTGTCAGTGGATTGGCTGCCAATGGTTGTACACTCTGACAGCTGCAGGCAGTAAGGAGCGGCAGAATCTCTCCATCACACAGAGCGGGTGTAACAGTCTGCAACTGAAGGAGCTGTGCAGTGCTGTCAGAGTGTTCTGGAGGGGGTGGTCAGGGTTGTCCAGCATGGATGACAGCATATCTACCATCTGCCTGTCCCCCACAGTGTCTATGGAGTCCAGGGAGCAGCTCAGAACAGAGATGGCCCTCCTCACCAGTTTGTCCAGCCTCTTTTTGTCCCAGGCAAAGACTCCTCCAACCCAGCAGACCACTTCATAAAAAATTACAGAGTCGTATTCAGGAGTGTCCCCTTTACTCCGAAGGACCTCAGCCTCCGGAGCAGAAAGAGTCTACTCTGGCCTTTCTTGCAAAGAGCGTCTGTGTTGATGCTCCAGTCCAGTTTATTGTTTATGTGGACACCCAGGTATTTGTTGGTCAAGACCCTCTCAACTTCCTTTACCTGGATGTTAAGCAGTGGCGGTGGAGAGTGACGGCGCCTGCTTAAATCCACCACCAGCTCCTTGGTTTACCCAATGTTGATCGGGAGGAGGTTTTGCTGGCACCAAATCACAAAGTTCTGCATAAGTTCTCTGTACTCCTGAGGGGTGTTCCATAAAGGAGGGTTAACAAACTCTGAGTCTATCCATAAACTCTGGGTCAACATACCCCGCGATGGGAAACTCTGGGTATCGGATTCCATTACAGCTGGTATGAAGTGGGTCAATCAACCCTGAGTGTGTAAACCTTGGGTTATTTACGTGCATGCGCGCGATAAAAAGCCATCATCAGTGGATCAGAGATGACTCGAGCTGCCATGGCAATCACCCTGATGGGTGAAATTAGCCGGTGTTTGAGGAATATGAGCCTGTTCTAAAGGTGCGTTTAGTCTTCAGTGACTATAGTGGCTTAAATCACCCGTAATTAGTCACACTTTTTGGTCGCTTCATCACTTTATTGCTTCAGTGATGTGAAGAGCGAGGAATAATATGAATAAAATGTGTCAGCAGCATAAGATGGCTACATAGAGAGCCCTCCCGTTACACTGGATACAAAAACAGTGACTGCCGCTTGATATCGAATCAATTATATAGATTTTTAATGTAATATTGTCGCCAGTTATCTCAACGTCCTAAGAAAACACTGAAGAGGGACGCAAACCCGCGATCTGTCGCTTCAAATTCCAGCGTCACAATTCACTATGCCATCATACTTTCAAAAATGTGTGACCTACATATTTAACCGTATAATAATATGAAACAACAATCGAGCCTTAAAAGTGGATTCATTTAAATGATCATCTCCTCCTTTACATTCTCCACAGGTTTGTATTCAGTGAACTTTACTACAGACGTCAGTAGATGTTTTAATGCAGATCAACCTCTCAGTGACTTTCACTTAATGCTCTGTATCCACAATGTTATTAAGAAAACTACCGTTTGCACAAAAAAAAAAAAAAAAAGACATAAGGCAACACATTAGTAATGATGTGAGCACGTCTGTGGTGTGTGATGTTACAAATGTGTTTCAGAGAAGAGTGTTAAGGTTCATTAAAGTGTTCAGAAACGGTGTTCATGTGGGCGGAGCCAGGTAGAAACCCAGGGTTTTTTTGATAAAACCTGCCAGCGACCAGGTTTAGTTCACGGACAATGTTGCCATGGTAACATACTCAGAGAAGAACATACCTCGCGTTTAGGAATGGGATACTCAGAGTTTCCCTCATTTGAGCCCAAACATACTCAGAGTTTGAACATAACCCGCTTTATGGAATACCCCTCTGATCATCTCCATCAGTGATGAGGCCAATGATCGCAGAGTCATCAGAGAACTTCTGTAGATGACAGGTAGGGGTGCTGTATCCGAAGTCCACTATGTATAATGTGAACAGGAAAGGAGCTAGAACAGTTCCCTGTGGTGCCCCAGTGCTGTAGAGAAGCATTTCAGACACACAGCCAAAGTACACAACTTCCAATTGATCAAGAGCAACCCAATGGAAACTAACATTATCCCAGACAACAACAAACCAGAGCTGCTCTGGTCTATTCTGTAGGACGGCATCATAAAGTACATCCAGAATATTGATTATTTTCCCTCATAGTCAGACCATGGTTTGTGACATGGTCCACCAAAGTTGCTCTTATGTCATCTGAAATAATAGTCCTTGCATGGCCTCTTTGACCACGTCCTCCTCTCTCTCCCTGTCTTCCTCTTTCTTTCCCTGCCTCCATGCTTGCAAAGTTTTCAAAATGGCTTAACTGAGGCCTTTTTGTCGCTGCTTATTCAATTTTGTCAGTAAATATTTTCAGTTGTGTGTCTTAGTATTTTCAATTACCCAATGTGTGTTGTGTTTTCCCAATGGTCCTCTGAGATTTACTTTTTGAACTAAGTGTCTTATGTACGAAATAGTGTGTAGTGTACAGGAGCAAGTGTGTTTCAGAAAGGAGCAAGTGGGTTAGAGAAGTGCAACAAACGTGCAAAGCAACACTTTTGTTTATGGTATAGTTAGACTTTGTTTAAGGTATAGTAACTTCAGCTTCAAGTTATATATTACTGTTGGCAAAGTTGAATTTTGCAGCGGGACATAACACATCAGACAGCACTTCTGTGTGCAAGACAATCACTCTTTCCACAGGCACTCACTCTTTTATTTGTTTACAGCGGGTGTAGGTTATTAGCAAATCAGGTAGTCACATGATCACATTACATCATCAGATACAACTGCCTACATTACAGAAAATATTTTCCTTATCCTCAGGAGTGAAACAACAACAAATAAATGAAATGAGAGCGCACTGCTCAACACCCCCACTTGCTCACCATTCTCAAAGAATCTCATTCATACACAAAAACATTTCATGTGTCAAACATAAACATCTCAAACTTCATCAGCTTCAGTTTAGTAGCAGGCTTGGTTAGATAGATAGATAGAAAAAAATACTTTATTGATCCCGAAGGAAATTGTGCAGCAGTCTGTTGCTCGCATTCACACAAACAGAATTAAGAAGTTAAAAACACATACAAAAGTAATTCATACGTAACAGTCCAAGAGAAGTTAAGACACTCCAAGACAATGTTCAAGACATTTCCCTCTCTCCTCCTCTGCTCCTCCCTCAAGTGGCTCTGTGCCTGATGGCACGAGGGACAAATGAGTTTTTCAGTCTGTCCTTGGAGCATGCCAAAGAGAGGAGTCTGCAGCTCACGCCGCTTCTCTGGCGAGAGAAGACCGAGTTAAGGGGGTGGCTCTGATTGGACAGGATTGCCCTGATCAAGGAGAGAGTCCTCTGCTCCACCACCTTCTCCACTGAATCCAGGCCCAGTCCAACCACCGAACCCGCCTTTTTAATAAGCCGGTTCAGCCTCTGAGTGTCCCTTTGCCTTGTACTGCCCCCCCAAACAAACAACAGCATAAAAAAGGACACTGGATACAATGGACTGATAAAACATATACAGTAACTTAGAACAGACCCTAAACAAGCCCAGTCGTCTAAGAAAGTACATCCTACTCTGCCGCTTTATGTAAACAGCGTCCATATTCGCTGCTTAGCTCAGCTTGTTATCCAACTGCAGCCCCAGGTACCTATAGGTGGAAACCACTTCTACCTCCAGTCCCTCGATGTTGATGGGCTGCAGAGAAGGTGGCGCCTTGCGTCCTCAACCCCCCACCTTCTCCTGTAAGGCGAATTGGAGGGGGTCCCTCGGCGTCTCCACCTGGGGTCGCATGATCTGCAGGACCAGTCACTCCAGAGTTATCATCACGTGTGAATGGTTAGTATATCTGCAACCATGTCACTGGTAGGACAGTACTTCAACTTGACCTTGTCACCATCTAATAGTGATCTCACAAAATGATATTTCATATACACATGCTTACAACGTTGTCTTTGTACAGGATGTTTAGCTAAAGCTATAGCCCCTTGATTGTCGTCATAGACATTACATCTGTAGTTGCGATCATCAAACCCTTTTAAGAGCTTTTGTAAATACTCCTGCATGGTTGCAGCTAAAGCCATGTATTCAGCCTCACAGGTGGACAACGTGACCATAGACTGTCGTTTAGTCTTCTATGCGACCAAATGGACCATTTTGGTTCAAACTAATGCAAAAACCTGTAGTACTTTATTGATCGCTAAGATCAGCAGCCGAATTAGCATCACTGTAAGCGTGTATCAGGTTTTCATCTGTGTCTCTTTTAAAGCATATAAACTTGTTCTGGGTCCCTTTTAAATATCTTAGTACTTGTTTGACAGTTGTCCATTGCTCAATGGAAGGATTGGTGAAATATTGAGAGAGTTTGTTCACTACAAATCTTAAGTCTGACCTTGTACAGGTTGCCAGGTAGATTAGGCTGCAGACTGCTTCTCTGTATTTTGTGACATCACTCATCACCGTAGTCGTTTCTGTTCACAGGGAGTAGCTCTTGGTTTACAGTTCAGCATAAGAAATCTCTTCAGTTTTTTCTGCACATACTCTGATTGTGACATCTTAAAACAACCATCACTTTGTTCATAGTTAATTCCCAGAAAATATTTTAGTTTGCCTAGATCTTTAATTCTGAACTTGGACTCCAGCATTTCTTTCACACACTTCCAGACTTTTTCATCACTGTCAGTAACAATCAAATCATCTACCCATATTATTATGTAAACGTTTTCTTGTCAATGACTTTACTATGAACACAATGATCAGCTGGATTTTGCAGGAACTTTATTTCACACAAATAGTCATGCAACATTTTATTCCAGTTGCGCCCAGATTGTTTTAGTCCATACAGGGATTTGTTTAATTTACACACTAGCTTAACATTTCCTTTATATCTTACTTCATAACCCTCAGGCTGTGCAACATAGATCTCCCTCTCAATTGGTGCATGCAAATATACAGTCTTTACATCCATCTCTTGGACAATCAAATTGTCCTGTGCTGCTTTTTGTGCAAGCACTCTAATACTGGTCGTGTTGGCCGTGGAAGAGAAGGTTTCATCATAATGCTTTCTTTTGACTAAAACCCTTTGCCACATATCTTGCCTTGTATTTATCTGTTCCATCACTATTCTTCTTCATTACTTAAACCCATTTATCCCCACTAAATCCTTTCCCTCAGGTAAAGAGGTTAGGGTAAAGGTTACATTCTCCTCTTGTGACTGCATTTCCTCATTCATAGCATTAACCCATTGTTCAGCATTTGCTGAAGTGACAGCTTCTTTGTACATCTGGGTTACATTACACATAATTCTGAAACAGTAATCTATATTGGTCACGTCTTCTTCAAAACCACAAACACAGTCATGATAATAATCTGTTTTTTTCTTTTCTCTGTCAGGATTGCGCCTCTCTGCAGGTTCTACTTTTTCTTCTTTTTCTATTTTTACCACTTCAGTATCACACTATCGTGTTTTTGTCTGTGACTACTTCTTGGTTCTCTGTTGATTGGGGGCAAAAAGGTGGGGTTTTCACTGTCTTTTATTTTGGATTACAAGATCATCATCCTCAGCATCCAACATATACTTTATCCATCTTATCTGTAAATTCTACAAGTCTGTGTTTTTGTACTTTTCTGGTGCTGGGATAGTACACCATATTGGCAGGACTATTTTTGTCATATCCTACAAAAACGCCCTTCTCACATTTTGGATCTAATTTACTGTTCGGGTGTCTGTAGGCATAACAGACTTGTCCAAACGTATGCATGCAAGCAATGTTGCGCTTTCAACCAGTTAGCATATAGTAAGGTGTCTGTTTAGTGCGATTATTAACACCTACTGTATTTCTCAGTATTGCAGCTGTCTGGACAGTGTAGTTCCACAGCGGCTTTGGTAGCCCACTCTCTATTAGCATACAAAGTGCCATTTCAAACAGGGTTCTCAATTGCGTTCCACAGTCCCATTCTGAGGGGTGTTCCATAAAGGAGGGTTAACAAACTCTGAGTCAATCCATAAACTCTGGGTCAACATACCCCGCGATGGGAAACTCTGGGTATCTGATTCCATTACAGCTTGTATGAAGTGGGTCAATGAACCCTGAGTATGCAAACCTTGGGTTACTTACGTGCACGCGCGCGATAAAAAGCCATTATCAATGGATCAGAGATGACTCGATCTGCCATGGCAACCACCCGGAAGAGAGTGACTTATTCACCCTAATGGGTGAAATAAGTCAGTGTTTGAGGAATATGAGCCTGTTCTAAAGGTGCGTTCAGTCTTCAGTGACAATAGAGGCTTAAATCACCCCCTAATTAGTCACACCTTTTGGTCGCTTCATCACTTTATTACTTCAGTGATGTGACGAGCAGGGAATAATAGAATAAAATGTGTCTGAGGAGACGTGGCAGCAGCATAGGATGGCTGCACAGATAGCCCTCCCGTTATACTGGATATAAAGACAGTGACTGCCGCTTGATATTGCATCGTTTATATTGATTTTTAATGTAATATTGTCGCCAGAGTCATCTCGACGTCCTAAAAAATGTCATAAAACAAACACTGAAAAGGGACGCAAACCTGCAACCCTTCGATTCCAAGAGCAGCGTCGCAATTCACTGCGCCATCATACGACATTAAATGCTAATCGAGCCTTAAAAATTGATTTTTAAATTGTCATCTCCTCCTTTATATTCTCCACAGGTTTGTATTCTATGGGGTGCCAAGTGTAAAAATTTTGTATAAAAGTTGTAGTTAACACATTTTCATTATTTATCTCACTTTTCTCATATTTAGCACATTTTCCTACATTTAACACAACATTTAACCACATATATAGAGGTAGAAAAAGCATTGAATCTAAATTTTAAATCTAAATCTAAATTTTAAATCTAAATCTAAATGTTATATGTTACATCAAAATGTTAAATCTAAGTCTAAATATTTAATCTAAATCTAAATGTTATATATCATATCAAAATGCTAAATCTTATATCTAAATGTTAAATCTAAATCTAAATATTAAATCGAAATTGAAATGTTTAAATCGAAATGTAAATATTTTATGTTAAATCTAAATGTTTAAATCTAAATGTAAATATTTTTGTTAAATCTAAATGTTTAAATCGAAATCTAAATGTTATCTATCATATCTAAATGCTTAATCTTATATCCAAATGTTAAATGTTAAATCTAAATCTAAATCTAAATGTTGAACTTAAATGTTTCGCACATATAATAATTGACCCCGCCCCTTGTAACCTCAAACAATACACAAGCAGAGACCCACACAGCCGCTCTCACCCACCTCCCACCCGCGTCTTTAAGCGCGATAAAAGTAAATCCATCCCCTAAACAAAATAAATGACAAAACAATAAACCTATATCAAAATAAACACGTAAACAGGACTACCAGAAATCTCCATACCAAACTATAATAACATGCTTACAAAATGTCAAGCAGGGAGCAGAAAAACATCTGCCCACGTCTGCTGCTGGCCGATGTGCCACCTCTGGTGCTCTCAGCCCTTTGATACGATTCCTCCTCCCTCTCCTCCTGATTGCTGATGTTTGAGGTGAGAAGGGAATGGAGAGGAACAGAAGGGTATTTAATTAAAGTGTGCTTAAAAGAACCAGGCTTACGGGTTAATCCAACAGGTTTACCCAAGCTGTCCATGTCCACGCTGGCTTTTCCCATTTCATCAAATTCTTCTCAAGGAGCAGAAGCATTGCCTTGTTGAACGTGGAGGGGAAGGTTTTTTCTCAGTCCTTGCAAAAAGAATGGCCAGCTTCTTGAACAGCAACAATTACATCAACACAAGCTGTCAAAAGGTGGGGCTCCCAGGGTCCCCAGGATGCATTGAGCATTCAGCCATGATCTGGGAGCAGATACAATGTGCCAAAAGGAAGAAGAGTGATCTGCATGTGGTGTGGCTAGATCTGGCAAATGTGTACGGTTCAGTACCGCACAAGCTGGTCGGGTTCTGACTAGAATTCTCCCACATTCCAGCTGCCGTCACCTGCATCATAGCAGAGTATTTCTGCAATTTCAACGTGTGCTTCTCTTGTGATAGAATTATGACAGGTTGGCAGTGTTTGGAAGTTGGCATTGCTATGGACTGCGCAATCTCCCCAGTTCTCTTCGTGGCAGCGTTCGAGGTCATCCTGAACGGGGCAAGACAAGTCACCAGAGGGATTAGGTCACCATCAGGAGGAATACTCTCCGCCCTGAGAGGGTGCATGGATGACGTGACTACCATCCTACAGACTGCCTCATGTATGACACGTCTCTTCAAGTGCCTCGAAGAGCTGATAATGTGGGCAAGAATGAAGATCAAGCCTACAAAGTCCAGAAGCTTGTCAATTATAAAAGGGGTGAGGAACGACAGGACTGTTTTCACGGTTGGATGGGAGAAGATACTGCTGTTAACACAACAACCTATCCGAAGCCTTGGCAGGGAGTATACAGCCGACCTCTCTGATAACCCAATGGGAAAGTTGGCCCAGAGGCAACTAAGATACAGGCTTACAAAGATTGACAGCAGCCAGCTACCTGGGAAACTGAAAGTGTAGTGCTATCAGTTCACTCTCTTTTAGCATGTGATGTGGCCACTGAAAGTGAATGAGATATCTTCTTCCTCAGCCAGCAAAATGGATAGCATTGCCAACTCCTACATCAGGAAGTGGTTGGGCCTTCCCCGATGCTTCTCAGACACAGGTCTTTATGGCAAAAACGTCCTGCAGTTGCCTCTGAAGTCTATAAGCCTTGGATACAAACAGGAAAAGATCCAACTTGTATTTGTGCTGAGGGAGTCCATGGACAAGGTGGTGAGTGGTGCAGGGGTGCAGGTCCGCACTGGGCGAAAATGGAAGGCGCAGGAAGAGGTGGACAAATCCATCAGCAGACTTGAACATAGGGAAGTCCTGGGGAAAGTACAGCATAACCGAGCAGGACTGGGCTATGGGGAGCCAGTGGAGTTTTGGTCCAAAGTCACAAGAGAGCAGAAGAAGACAATGGTGGTAGAAGAGGTCTTGTGAGTGGAGCAAGACCAGTACCTCATCAAGGCGGTATCCCAGAGGGAACAAGGAACATGGACTTGCCGGGAAAACACAATCGACAGGGTCCTGACCTAGGCAGACATCTGGTGGACCCCACAGTCACGCCTCAACTTTCTTGTCAGGGCAGCATGTAACATGCTTCTATGTCAACAAAACCTCTCCCAATGATTTGGACATGAGGAGAAATGCTCTCTGTGCAGAAAAGTCAGCGCAGGGCTTCAGCACATACTGGCAGGATGCAGTGTTGCGCTGAACCAAGGCCATCTTAGGTGGCGGCACAATCAGGTGCTGAAGAAGCAGGGGTTGGCCCTTATTTTTGTGTTGCACTAAAGGCTTTTGTTATTTAATGTGTGTTTGTGGGTAGCACTTTTTGGTTCGTTTGGGGTGGGGCTACTTCCTCTCCAGCCATCCTTGCTTAGTTGTTTTAATCTTGTATTATTTTTTCAGATTCTGTTTGGTCCTGGCTCAGGGGCTGTAATGTTTTAATTGAATGTGTACTTTTAATATAGACCATTGAGTAAAACCTAAATTTTAGTCATAGAAATAAATATTCTTTTTTTAATCTTTTATGCTTACGTCTGGTCTTAATAAACTTGAACTCCATCGTTTGAAAACACTGTCTCTGCCTATTTTTTACAAACTTATCTGTGTGTCCTTGGATATTATTATTGAGTTATTTTAGCATTAGTTATATTAAAGGGATAGTTCGCCTATTTAAGACATGACGTATGCAATCCTCACCAGCACTATAGTGCATACACATTGTCTCACTCAGTGGTCACCTCCCTAGTCCGAGTTCTGGCCGTATGAAGTTGGTCAAGAAAGTAGTCCCGGTTAGTTTCCGGGGCCACAAAACTGTGCGTTTTTAATAGAAAAAAAGATATGCGTTTGAAAGCTTGATTCATTTACATCACAAAACCGCCCATAAAAAAAATTCATACCTCCAGTTTTAATCGGCACTATTTTCTCTTCCGTTTCCATCAATCCGCGCTGCCGTCAACGTCAGCACGCATGTTCCGATAATAGGGTTTACACACTCTAATAGCAACGACGAAAGACCGAAGCAAGAGAAAGTAAAACGTACGTACATTAACAATGGTACGAACTTGTAAATTCCGAGGTTGTGACCACAAAAATGTGCCGGGATCACCGTTCAGCTTCCATCGTTTTCCAGTTTCTGATATAACTATGAGACAGCTTTGGCTGGTTGCCATCGGCGGAGTCAGACATGTTGTCCGCGAGTCGCGCTATCAACAGCTGATGGGATTAGGCGCACCGATGACGTTGACGGCAGCGCGGATTGATGGAAACGGATGCACTATAGTGCTGGTGAGGATTGCATACAACGTCATGTCTTAAATAGGCAAACTATCCCTTTAAGTTCAGTACCTCCTTGGTCACACATGGATACAGTATGAGCTTCCACTTGAGCTTCTGCTTGAAAGACGTCTCTTTTGTCTTTTGCCAAAGACTTCCACTGTGGATGAACAATAACAAAGTTTCTCACAAACACACTGCAGACAAAAATGTGAAGATCACAGGTCATTCATTAAGGAACAAAAAAACGTACGCGTTCAAAAAGAACTCTAATGGCGAGCTCTTCCTGCATTGTCTTCCTCTGGCTTTTGAGGAAAAGCATGAACACGTTGGGCGGTTTCCTGACATACGTCCCCTTTTTCCTTTATCTGAAGGAACAAAACGCAAACAGTGAGCAGGGCAGGGAAACAGTAGCTGAGAGTAGTAGAGAGAGAGAGCAGGGAGACACTCTAATCTAGAGTCACCAAAAAAAAAAAACAATTGAAACAACTCAAGGTCACTCACTTTGGAACTGGGATGGGTTCCAGGGCCTTTGATGGATGGCATGGCAGCCACTAAATCATCCAAATCGCTGCAAAGATAAAAACATAAACATGCTGGATGAGAAATCATGTCACAAATATGAAGACCAACGTCTGTGATGGATCAGGTGTGTTTGTTTGATTTGTTTACTGTTCTCCAAAATAGGGAAAACAATTCTACAGGAGTGAAGAATGGAGCGCTGTATGACTGGAGACACAAAAGCATGAATATTAGACACCAGGGCTGGGGTCAATGGCATTTTTCAATTACAATTACATCCTCAATTATCCATGTGCAATTACAACTGTGTTATGATTATGATGACCTGCATTTTTCCCAATTCCAATTAAAATTAGAAATATTATTTTCCCCCTGAAAGCCAATTACATTTACGTTCTCAATTACTAAAGTTAATCACAATTACTGAGCCTGAAATGAATAACCCCATAAAATGTGACTTTTATTTTATGTGAGCTTTTTCTTAGTACCATGATAACGAGTCAGTTGTCTCCCATGTCTTAAATCAGCTATAAAATACAGTAAAAAATATTATCTATCATCCAATTTGTTTTTCATCTCTTGGTTACCTTGTTAAACTTCCTAATCAATGAAAATATTGGTATTACTGTTCTTGATGTGGGCGTCTGAGCCTCTTATCTGTCAGTATACAACTTAGTTGTTTTTTAGTTTTTCCTTCAATGATTAAAATTTTTTGAAAAAAAAATGCCAAATATTTTTCCATTTTTATGCCTTACTTTATTCAGCCTTATCTCTGAATTGTGGGTGTTCTTCCACATATTCATTTTTTAAATTTTTTTATGTCTCACTGAATTTTAACTCCAGTTTAAGTGCGTTCATATTTAAAATAGTTTTTAGGGTCTTATGATAGCTTTATCTATTTTTGTGTCTTGGCACTGAGTTTTTCGAGAATTTACATGCCAATTACTATTACAAAGTCAATTATCTGAACTCAATTACAACTTAATTATGATTACAACAGCAACAGTTTTTTTCCAAATACAATTACAATTATAATTATTTCATAATTGAATGACTACCAGCCACCGTACTTATGTGATTACAATTATAATTGACCCCAACCATGGTTTTAACCATCCACCAAAAAACTAAACACCACTGATAGGGACTGTCAAAGAAACCAAAGTGGGTGATATTCCAATGCCACATAAGGACTGGATAAAAAGATCTGCAACATCTGCAACATCTGAATAGAGCACCACAACATCTGCAACCTCTGAATAGAGCACCACAACATCTGCAACCTCTGAATAGAGCTCCACAACATCTGCAACCACTGGATAGAGCTCCACAACATCTGCAACTTCTGGATAGAGCACCACAACGTCTGCAACCTCTGAATAGAGCACCACAACATCTGTAACATCTGGATAGAGCACCACAACATCTGCAACCTCTGGATAGAGCACCACAACGTCTACAACCTCTGGATAGAGCACCACAACATCTGCAACCTCTGGATAGAGCACCACAACGTCTGCAACCTCTGAATAGAGCACCACAACATCTGCAACCTCTGGATAGAGCACCACAACATCTGCAACCTCTGGATAGAGCACCACAACGTCTGCAACCTCTGAATAGAGCACCACAACATCTGTAACATCTGGATAGAGCACCACAACATCTGCAACCTCTGAATAGAGCACCACAACATCTGCAACCTCTAAATAGAGCACCACAACATCTGCAACCTCTGGATAGAGCACCACAACATCTGCAACCTCTGAATAGAGCACCACAACATCTGCAACCTCTGGATAGAGCACCACAACATCTGCAACCTCTGAATAGAGCACCACAACATCTGCAACCTCTGAATAGAGCACCACAACATCTGCAACCTCTGGATAGAGCACCACAACATCTGCAACCTCTGAATAGAGCACCACAACATCTGCAACCTCTGGATAGAGCACCACAAGAACCTCAGGAAGGAGATGCTTCTACTCCTCCTCCTGGAGCAAAGGAGACAAAGAGAATAAATAAGATACTGAGGCTCATGCATGGGAACCAACACCTTACACACACACACACACACACACACACAGACGCACATCTTGCTAATTATTATTTGGTTTCGAATTTAATGCAAATGATCTAATATTTAGAGGTTGCACAAAACACTTGAAAATTGTTAGCCAAATAAAAGGCATATTGGAAAAACAGGGAGCAAATATTTATTCCTGGTTTAAAATATTAATAAAAAATACAACAATGTTACAAACATCAACATCATTAAAAAGAAGTCAGTTTTGTCTGAATACTTGTGACCCACACTCCTATCAGCTGTATGTATCATGTGAATCAGTAGTTATGTATGTAATTATGTTGCCTTTGTGATGAATGACCTCCACATGTACTAAGAGTCGGAGCAGTGCTGCCGCCTGGTGGAATGCAGTAGGAACTACTTGCTGGTAAATGAAACCCAATAAAACTTCTACAGACTTTGTTTTGAGGAGGTTTTTAATCCGTGAATTTCTGGCTGATAATGTTCAGAAAAGTTTGCTGGTGATTATTGAGAGAATTTCCTTGTCACAGTCTTTGTAAACTGCAGACACAACTGCTGAAAAACGTTTTTTTTTAATTTATTTTTTTAAACATTTATGTGTGTGTAATATGTATTTAAATAATGCTTTTGTTAATTTTTTAAAGCCACGTATTTGTTTTTGTCTCGTGTGGCTATAGGAGTGGCTCCCAACATTTATTGGGTTGTAACACCATTTTGATTTATCACACATTTCTGGTGACTCCAAAGACATTTTCCCCCTATTAGTTTTTGATAATGGTTGTTATACTGCGTTACAAATACAGAATAGACCAGAATTAGTGGTCAAAGTGACAACATGTGCCAGCTCACCTATTTTCATACTGCATTTCATTTAAACAAGATTTAGATGTGTTGGAACACGTGTTCAATCAGTCTTGTCTGTGTGATGTTACATGTTTCTTTTTGCACTTTATTTTGATAGGCACGGAACGTGGTTCTAGATCCTGCTGAGTGTGTTTTTACTTCCTTTTGTTTGTGAGTGTTTCCGGTTGCGTTTGAGCGGGAGAGGGAGAGAAGACTTCCGGTACTGTGTTGCAGTTATGTTCTGATGAGGATGCCAGAACTAAGCTCAGAATAAAAAGCACTCAAACAAGAAACGTGTGGTTCATTAAGAGAATGAGCAACGAGGCTGAACGCGCAACAAGATGTTTTTTAATCTTTTGTTTTTATCAATTACTAGGCATTTCAGGCGACCCCATTTGGTTTCTAGGTGACCCCATGCTTGAAAAACTCTGGAATAAAGCAGTCAATGTTTAAAACCGTATTTATGAATGTTTAACAAAAAAATATATAATTTTTTTAACTCAACTTCTTTGTCCACATGTATTGAGCTTAATGTTCAGACTAAACAGCGCTGGGCAAAAAAAAAAAAAAATCAATTTAATCGATTTATCGAATTTGTAGATAAAAACGATTTTTGTTTTGCAAATTCTAGTTTGTTTTTATTATTATTATTATTATTATTATTATTTATTTATTTATTTATTTATTACCAGTTTTTTTGGACCGGCAATGTGAGCCAGCCCCCTTTTTGTTTACATGTGTTTAACCTTTGAGTAGGCTATATGTGTGACCCAGGCATGTTTCATGTTTAATTCACACTACGCTGAGATGCTGAGGGAACAGTTTATTATGTTTGAAATTGTAATGTTATATGTTATACAACATGTAATCTGATTTCTTAATCAGAAAAATTAAGCTACTGTGAAGGCGCTGTTGCACTTGAATCTTAAACCTGGGTTAAAGCTTGAAATTGTTGAATGACAGAGTCTCATTTACTTTTTATTTTATCATAGCAATAAAGTTACACTTTTGACAATATATCTGATCTCTGCAGTCATTTTTAAGTGCATTGAAAAAAAATAATTGAAAATGGAATTGAAACTTTATTTTTTCTTTAAAAAAATCTGAGATTGTCAAAATCATCCATCCCTAGTTAAGGTCATAGCAGCAGCTTTGAGATTCTGATCTCCTTGGACTGAAGCTTCTCTATAGACAGAAACTGTGTGGATTCTGTCCCACTGAAAACTATGTTCCATCTATTAGTAACATCAGCATTAAAACTACCAACCTACATCCGCGCTGGATGTGTGCCGTTGGGGTGCCTCCGTCCCCGCGGTGGGGGTCGCCGGTTGCTCGCGGGCCGGCGGGGGGCGCTGCCCTGTGGCTTGCGCTGTCCGGGGGGCGGCGGGCCCTGGGCTGCTGGCCTTGTGCCGTCTGGGGCTGTGCGGTCCTGCTGGGCTGTGGCCGGGACCTGGGCTGGGGTGGGGGGCGCGTCCCGGGGGGCTTGGCCCGGGGGCTTGCCCTTGGGGGGTCCTGGTCCCTGGGGGTGCTCCTGGGGCCCGGGGTGCTTGGCCGGCTGGCCGGGCCGGTCCTGGCGGGGGTCTTCTGGGGCGGGTGGCGCGTGCCGCGCCCTTGCATACCTTCTGGTGCGGCCCCTGCTTGGGCAGTCCCCCGTGAGGCAGAGTGTCGGGGTTAAATTAGGGGGCCACATCCCGGCGGGGCGGTCTGGCTTGGCCTCTGGAGGGGGCCCTGGCTTTAAAGAACTGAAGCTCGTGGCGCGGGCGGCATCAGCATCTGGGGCGCCCGGGGGGGCTAGGTTGGGGTGCCTGGGGACCGGCGGGGGGACTCCCAGCGGCCCCCTGGTACCTTATGCGGCTTGGGGTGTGGTCGTTCGCCCTGGGCGGGCTGCTCCTGGTGCTGCATCCATTCCGGGTCCTCCTGGCCTGGGGTCGGGTCCTTGCTGGCTCTGGGCTCACCGGCGGGGGCCCGCCGGCTGCCCGTTCGGCGTGGCTCTGGTCGTCTGCTGGGCGTGGGCTTTGGCTCCTCCGCTGGGGTCTCGGGCGGGGGGCTCTCTGGGCCCTCCCCTCGGGGGGCTGGGCGCGGGGGTGTGGGTGGTGGTGGGGGGGTGGGGGGCCTGGGGGTTGGGGGTTGGAGTCGGTGGCGTGGTGCGCTGGATCCTTGGCTCCTTGGGGGCTTTTCGGGTGTGTATGGGGGGGGCAATGGCAGCCTCTCGGCTTGGGACCTTGGGGGCGTTCGGGGGGCTGCTTGGCCGTGGGGTGGTCGCCGGGGGCCCCTAGATCTCTCGCTCTTTCTGCTGGCCCGACTGCTTCTTCGGGCCCGGGGGCGGCTTATGGGTTTTGCAGTAGCGGCTCTTGGAATCACATTTGTCATGGACGCACTGGCCTCGGGCTGTGGGATAACACTCATACTGGGCTCAACCATAGACACGTTGTTCCCAAATACCTGTTTTATGTAACTTCCACTCACTTCCTCCTCTGCTCACAGCCACCATCATTATTCCTAAGCCGCACACTGGTCACCAGACTGGCTTGATAACACAACAATAAGCACAATATACACAACCACAATTTCACATCACATCACTTGAAACTTATTGATTATTCCCCACCCATTCGTTTTCCTATCTTGCATCCCTCCTCCCTGTTAACTCCCCCCCCCCCACCCCCCTCACCCTGGTGTAACACTGCCCTCTCTCTTTTACATCCTCCCTTTAATAAAGTATTTACCCTTCCCTAGGGAGGGCTGGTGATGGTCACAATTATGCAATGAAATAAATTCATTTATTTAATTGCAATAATAAAATATGCATTGCTGTTAAAAGATTGCACTTCTTGTAGTGTTAACCTTCAACAGCATGTGCAAACAAGGTAGAAAAAAAAAAAAACAAAAAAAAAAAAAAAAACTACCAACCTACAGTAACTACAAAAACATTTACAAGTAGAGTTTTTGTACTGTTATTAATTTGTCTATATTATGTGAATTATATATGCAAAAAGTATCCACATAACATGTAAACAAAATTATAACCAACCACTCACCTATGCAGCATTTGGGGGGAAAATGTTGATTTTAGGTTTTGTACAGTCACCAATAACCAAATGCAGAATACAGCAAGTCCTACGAGATACAGGATGATTCATTTGGAACAAAACTGAAATAATCATGGCTTTTTCATTTTATATATATATAAACAATTTATTTTGATCTTGGTTTGAGTATTTTTAGAGAAATAATTGCAATTTTACAGGTATTTTTGCATTCATTAATTTTCAATCCTGAGTCTGAAATAAAGGATGGTGATAATGAATAAATAAAATCACATTAATATTCTAATTTGGAATGAAACACAAATCACATCTGATGTGTAAATAATCAATACATGCTACTTATTATGTATTTATCTCAGAATAAACCTGTATGAAGTCTAAAGGAAGTATATATTTTTATATATATATTTACAGTCAGTGGTCGATGGAAGGCTTATTTATTATATTTAATGTTATAATGTTATAAAGCAGCATGCAATATAATAGTTTCCACGAACAGACAAAAAGAAGTCAAATCAACAAACAAGAGTATATCTGTTTAATGGACAGAACATGTTCTTTAATGATGTGAGCAACATAGCGGTTATGACGTGTCTATCATTCTATAGACCAGGGTTTTTCAACCACTGCACACTTACTGTATGTGCTGTCAGAGATGGTCAGGTGTGCCATGGGAAATGATTCAGTTTCACCTTCATGAACCACGTGACGGTCAAGCATTTCGGACTTCTATTGTCGCAACTTTCTCTCTAAAGACTCTGGTACAGGGGTTAATTATGAATATTGAGGTTCATACTAATATAATATTCTTATTGTACTTTCTTAGCGTAGTACTGCCTCCTTGTGCTCAAAATGAATACTGCAGTGAGATTGAACAGAATCATACAGATGGAACAAATACAATAGTATCAGTATGTATACTTAGATTATAGTTAAGAAAGTTAAGAATGATGATTATGATGATATTGATAAAGGTCCCCTAATATTAGCACATTTAAACATGATACATTCTGAGCTATAGTTCCTCTGGTCCAGGGGTCTCCAACCTGTGGCTCTGGAGCCTCATGTGACTCTTTGACTCTTTTGCAATGGCTCTCTGTCGCTTTAAAAAATATTAAAATAATGAATTGTTCTTTCTTACACAGGTTATTGATGATTACTGACATGAACCTCAAATAAAATTCTGATAAAACAATTTGTTAACCTAAAAATAAATCCCATTGTGCAATAACTCTACCACCTTCCTACTTTCCGTGCACATGTGGCTAACCTTACGTTTTAAATCCCTGGTATAAGATAACTAAACTAACAAAATGACTTTTCTGGAAGAAAATAGAGACTTTATTTGTGTGGGGACAGATTTATTTAATTGCTAACATGACAGCTTAATGTGTAGGCTTGACATGTTGCAAGAAATTAGCGATTAGCATGTGACATTGTAGTGTATTGATGTACTTAACAGTTTGATATTAAAAGGTTTATTCTCTTTTGAACTAAGGTTAACAGTTCCAACACAGACCTGAGAGGCCTTCATTATTGAGTAAGTGTATCATGATATTTTCAGAGAATGAGGCCCAGTGTGTTATATCAATAATGGCTGTAGAAATATCCTTACGTTTCTAGAACACATGTCTTCTGTACCATCTGTTTTACATTTAAGCTGCATTTAAGCCTGAGGGGCACCAGGCACAGAGGGGCCCCGGTAGTGAATCATTGTTTTTCTCCAATCTATTGCAAACACAGCAGAACCATTATTCCCCGATGTATGCGCTAATGTTAAAGAAGAAAAGCAGATGTCATGTGACGTATCACTAAAGTATAAAGGCACCTGCTGCTGGGAGGAGCTTCAGAGCTTCTTTCAACCTCGCACTCTCCGGACAAGCCATGCTGTCTGTATCTGACTTTTTCATCATGTGATAATAAATGTTGTATTTATATTATGAAGACGTCAGAGGAGAATTCTTCAACCTCTTCACATCAACATTTAGATAAAGGGAAATCCACAACATCACATGATCATGTGTTATCAAATTCAAGTTATTTTTTGTAGCCCTTCAAATCCATTAATTCATGAAATTATTCAATAATATTTTACCTGTATAGCATTTCATACACTGTATTGTCTTCATTGAGAAGGCAAAATGGCCCCTTTCAGAATAAAGGTTGCAGACCCCTGCGTCTGGTCAAACTCATTGGATTTGAGGTCAGGATACTGGGAATTAAGATCAAACCAGGCTCTGTGAAGGCAAACTTTAGAATTTGGAGAAATGACCTAAAGCTTGTGTCAAACTCATGGCCCGCAGGCCAAAGTCGGCCTACTAAAGCATGGCATTCGGCCCGCAGAAGTAAAACTTACAACAAAAGCATGACTTTTCGTGTATCACCATCTCACTCCCTCCAAAATCTTACAACATTATTTGCAATACTATTGATTGGCAATTCTTTTTTTTTCTAAAAACCTTAAAAATTCTTGTAAAATATTCCACACATTCTTGCAAATTACATTGCAATCTTTGAGAAAATGAGCTGCAAATTCAAGGAGTTTTGACCAATTCCCTATAAATACTCAAGGTTACTTACAATCATTCTTACACGTGAAAGTGAAAGATGTGAAAAAGCCTTTATCTTTATGATTTTGTAATCATCCTAAGCTTGATATTCATTCTTAAGTAACGAGAAAAAAATAACTTGATGTATTTGGACAAGTAAATGCAGGTTGAACAATGTCATCCCACAATGGCAGCATTTAATGCATGAGCACCAACTTTATCAAGGATCAAATAAACCCCACAGTTTTTGTCACAGGGGAATCTGCTGATGCAGGCGAAGGAAGATAAAACACTGAAAGTCAGGTGTCCTCAAGTTTGAAAATAAACTAAACTATCACCATGAGAGACCTCACCCCGCGTTCCAGTTTTCATCACGAGCACTAAATAAGTACTTTATGGGTTTTATTTTTGTTTTGAAATCACCTTTTTATTCCTCCTTCCCTTTATTTTATGCAGCGTTTTCCCAAAGGAGCTGTTTCAGGGGAGCTAATAGTTCCAGGGAAACACATCCGGAGAGTGGAGAGATGAGCTGCTACCCTCGTCTTCTCCTCTTGAGATTTGAGGCTCTTCAAAGCTATGCTAAACAACATCATCTGCCAAATGTAGACGTATGGGTAGCATAATAAATCCTTGCTCCCGGTGCTGAGTTGAAAGTAATCCAACAAAATCCCTCCTCACAACAAGCTCATTTATTACAGCTCTGTCTAACAAGAGGCATCCTTGCCAAAGGTGCAAGTGGGGGCTTTTAAATATCTTTATAAGGACATGTGGGTTTTCCTTTGATTCTAATTATTAAATTATGTACATTTTAGCGCTGTCTTTTTTATTTCTTATTGTGCAAGATTATTTATAGGGTACCACTTGATAAGGAAAACTTTTGCATTTCGCATTGCCCCCAATAACTAATCAATGCACTCTATGGGAGCTGGAACCACCTGTGGTCTGTGACCCTGTCCCTGTGCAAGATAATGTGGGTACAGATACAAAATTTAAAAAGCTGAATAAGCAATGTAGGAAATGTTGGGAGAGATCAGCTGAGAGTAAACGTGATTTAAAGTCAAAGAAGGACAGACCAGGTAAGTTTTGTGGTAATACAGGAGAATAGATGAAGGGAAGACAACTATAGAACACATGGAAAGAATGAGAGAAAGAGTGGTTGTCTGAGTGGGTTCTCGTGGGGCTTAAGGCTGATAAAAGCCAATTTCCACCTTGTTCAGATAAAAAAAAAAAAAGCTGCATCTGCAGCCACCAGAACAGTCGTCCTGTTGTCCACTGATGTTTTCTACCCCAAAGCAGTGACATTTACACTCAGTGTTTGGTTTTTGAGAATCTGCAAAGTATGACAAGACAAGTGGTGTGAAGTTGCATTGTAATTGCATTTATTTCTCCAATAGATATTCACATTCATAGCAGTTTAACTACAGCAAAGAAACTCTAATCATGAAAGATATCAACCATAAAGTGAAAGTTAAGGACAAGGTAAAGTCAGTAAAAAACAAGAAAAAAAAAAAAAATGAAAGTCAGATGATTATCTTTTTGGGGCTTTTCCAAAAAGATAATTTCCACAGTGACAAACCAACAGGACAAATTGGGCTTTTTTTTATTGTCGGCAAATGAAAAGAAAGGTAACACTTTTGAGAAGGTATTATACTAAAAGAAAGATAACACTTCAGTTCCCGGGTTTTCACATACTGATTTGTCCATTTAGTAAGAATAACATTCTTTCCTTTTCAATGATCACACACTTTAGACAATCTTTTCAACACTTGAGCTGCAAATTTATAATCAGGCTTTGGCAGAATTTATTTAGACTAAAGGAAGGTGCTGAAGACACTTGACTAAATGCGTAGTTGTCTTATACTGACTGGATAACACAGAGAGAACTCATTACAACCTAAGCGTCATGCAAGCCACACTTTAAAGCTCAAAGTCTTAAATCAACAGCTATATAAACAAAACCATAGAGCAACAAATATAAAGGTTTATAAAATGTGTCAAACTCAAGGCCCGGGGGCCAATTCCAGCCCTTTAGAGCATCCAATACAGCCCGCAGGAGAAAGTAAAAAGTTACCAAATAATCCAGTGATATTTCAAATTCACCAGTTTTTTGAAACCCCAAACTGCATTTTTTGTGTTCATATTTGCTCCACAACTCCACAAATCTTGCAATTTCTCACAAACAATTCCACAAATTTACTTTAAATTACACAAAAATTGGTAACAAAATCAATTTTAAGTGAATTGCACTGATATTGAAAACTGGGGCACAATGATAATAAAATGTCTTTTTTTTTGCCCACCTAAAATCTGCTTTCCACTTGAGATCAAACTGGTCCGTATTTAGCCCCTGAACTAAAAAGAGTCTGACACCCCTGGTTTACAGAAGAAGAAAAAAAAGAGCTAAAATCATCATTGTGAAAAACATCAAGTTTAACAGCAACTGGCCCTCTTTGTTTTATACATCATCTGCTTGCTTGCTGTGGAGAGCGAACGTTCTGAGCTCCTTATTGTTTTTGCACACAAAGCCTCAGAACAACGGGGCAGGCTGTTGACAGGCTGATGTAAAACGATGCGCCTGCTCACCTGCTGCCATCTGTCTGCGGGGTAGCAGGATGGGAGCTGACCGGTTTGATTGTGTGTCACATTTCACCTGCTAACATGAACCCAGCTACAGAATCTCTCACCATCACCTCCTCACTTAAAAGATTGCACAAAACAACTCTGCACCAGCATAGGATGGAAGCTGCTATGTGGAAAACAAATGCATACGGACTTTGAGAAGGGTATGACTGTTGACAGCAAATTTTGATTTAGTTTTAGTCATAGACTTTTGACTAAAATGCAACTTATCTCTAGTTTTAGTCAGCTATTTCAGTTATAGTCTAGTTTTAGTTCAATAAATGACATTACAGTTTTAGTCAGTTACAGATATAGTAGACTAAACCAGCAAGTTCATTTTGAATAATATGTTAAGGTTGCATTTTTTTTCAGGAAATTTACTTTGATCTCAAAGTAAATTTGAAATCAAAGTGAATTTCCAAAGTAAATTTGAGCTCAAAGCCCATTTCCAAAGTAAAATGCAGATCAAAGTAAATTTCCAAAGTAAATTTGAGATCAAAGTACATTTCCAAAGTTAATTTGAGATTTGCAAAGTATATTTAAAATCAAAGTAAATGATCAAAGTAAATTTTAAATCAAAGTAAATTATCTAAGTACATTTGAGATCAAATTATTGGGGTGTGTAGATTCTAGTTAAAGTTGCACGCCTCTCACTTGTCATTCCCTTTATTCTAATTCTGTGTAGTACTATCATACAAATGTGTGCCTTTTTCTTGCTGAGTTATAACTTTAGAATAACTGCAAGTTCAGTTTAGAAAAAAAAAAATAAAAATAGGGAAGAAGAAAGAAGCTAAGGGAACAAAAACCATGCGACACAGACAGAGTGGTCACAAAGCGAGGCTATAGAAAGTCTTCAGACTGACAAAGCAGAAATAACCTGCTGACATGCATACTAAAGGACCGGAAGTGGATTGAAGTATTTGACTAAGCAGCAGAAAAAGGCTATAGTCACATGAGTTGATCACAGATTCTCACAATGCTTTCAAAAAGCGAGTGTCAACAACATGGAAACATGAAAACATGTTTTTTTGTGCGTACTAAGGTGCGTCAACAACAGCTGTTAAGGTCAAGGATCCCTTTAAAAGATCCCACAACATTGGTTCGTTTGTTTTCTGGGGTGTCCCGATCCGATATCGATATTGGAAATTGGTTCGATATCAGCGGGAAAAAAAATTGGATTGAAATATATCAGTCTGCATCTAAAGTCTCTGATACAGCAGTCAATTCCAGACTTTTATCTAGCATCTGAACTAAAACTGACTGTAAAGAAATAACTGATCTTGAATTGTTATTATGCACTTTCAAAGCATAATTTGTTTTTATTGGTTTTGACGTTATTTTTCAAATGTATTTTTAATGTATTCTATTTAATTGTAAAATATTCTTATCTCCAGCAAGTTCTTTTTGCCTTGTTTTTGGAAACATTGCGTGTATTTACAAAACTTTTTCTTGACTTCCGCCAAATTATTATGCAGAAGTCAAGGAAACATCAAAGCGATTAGCAGATGCCTCTGAAGAAGACTGGCATTTGACAGTCAAAACATGTCAGGGGATCAAAATAAATTTCCTGAAAAACAGTTGTCTGAATAACTGAAACTTGAACATAGAAAATTAAGTTAAAGTAAAGGTAAAGTTAAACTAGTGATTATTTTACACTTTAAAAATATGTATTTTTTGTTATTAATAGATTTATTGATGTTATCAGGGTCTTCTAATTTATTGATTATTTTTATCTTAATCAATTGTACAATATTCTTTTATTTAATGTTAAAATGTATGTAATCCAATGGTTATTATTAATAATAATAATAATAATAATAATAATAATAATAAGGGTCTATTATTATCTGAATAATATTACGTGATCAAGCCTTTTCTAATATTCCACACTACAAAATAAGTAATAAAAGTAAGGACGATTCATGCTGATGTTGGATCCGATTGATATGGATAAACTGCAATGTTGGTATTGCATCAAAAGTTAAAAAGTCGGATCGGGACCCCCCTCCCCCCCGCATTGTTTTCCATCCCTTGTTGTTTGATAAACAGCATGGACTGCACAGCATAAGATTTGGGCATTTCTACATTAACCTATTTAAGAGAATACAATCTGTATCATCACTCACAATACACTCATTTTACAGAAAAAAACATTATATAGTACTGAACAAGAGATGTTTCAAAAAATGACATAAACAGTCGTGTGATTGAATATACTTATAAGTTGGTTCACAGCATTTCTGGCCTTAAATTGATTCTGGCTGGTCACAAGAACTAACACTGAGGCCCATTGAAGTCCACACACAGTCACACATGCACTCAGGATCAGGCCTGAATGTAGACAACTGAGGAGAAAGTTGGAAAATAACTTCACTACGTAACTGTAAGACCGCTCATTTTCCCACACATGGTCAAAAAAAGAAGGTGGAGTGAGCATAAAAGTATGAGGAACGAAAGATTAAATATCAGCTGAGCGTGGTTAGATTAAACCAGATAAGAATGGGCATTAATAAGAGGCTGTCCCCTCACATGATAAACACCTTTCCTTGACATTATTTTTTTTCGACTTTAAGCAGCTCCATGGCAACGTATGCCTTAACTGAGGCCCACACTGACACCGTGGGTCACATGATAAAAAACAAAGTTCATTCCAGCAATAAGATTCCTGTGAACCTTTCCTAACAATGAAAATGTTAGGTTTCAAAGACTCCCAAACACAAGTTATGCAATCCTCATCATATCGTGAGTATCTTACGCGATTATGAAATTACCTGTGAAGGATACTGGTGACAAAGGGAAGTCGAATTAGCTAAATATTAATTTATATCATCAAGAGCAGGGGTGGGCCACGAAAATGTGATTATCTGATCCGATGACCACATTATTGACATTAGAGTCAGCATTTAGAATAATGACCAATCTGAGCTTTAATAAAGGAAAGAAATGTGTTTGGTGCGGTTTAGTTGCCATTTTTGTCATTTTTCTTGTCATTTCTGTCAAACAAATTAAATTTTCTAAATGTTTGTTGTTGATATGTGTTCAAATATTTGTATATATTCTATTTATATTACTGATGTTTTTCTGTTACTTTTGTTTACATTCTGCACGTCTTTTTTGTTTGTTTTTGGAGTTACTTTGTGTGATATGTTGGGCTTCATATTCCTTCAAACTTCTTGAATTACAATTTTTGGGGGATTATCTTTGGGGGGCCGCACAAAATTAGACCGATGGCCGTAAATTACCCATGTCTGACCTAGAGGGAAGGAAACGAGCTTATGCTACTAAACACTTTAAAAAGGCAGTGGAGTCATTGTGACTGAAATGGAAAGGACGACGGATAATATTTTGGTTGTGAATTAGCTCCTCTAAATCTCTGAATAGCACCCTTATATATTTATAGGGAAAACAAGGTGATGGAGATGATACATCAAACATTAGTAACAACTCTTTTTGAACAAGGCTGTGGACAGGTAAATAAAAGATAGCTTGTAATAGTGTATAATTGGACCACAATGAAGATGTGTGTATGGACCGTTATTGTGTGATGACAATGTTTGAAAAAGGCTTAGAGGGAAATGAGGCAGGAGTGTTGTTTAAACACACACACGCACGCGCGCACACACACACACACACACACACGCACACACACGCACACACACACGCACACAGGCACACACAAAATTTTCAATCCAAACACTCCATAAAGGTGCCCAGTGAAATATTCCCATTATCTCAAGATAATATATTTACCAGTGAAGTAATACTTTCTATTTATAGCAGGTTATTATTACTAGACCTGTCTCCATGGTAACTGGGTTAAGACGTGGGTTTAGTTTGTAAGCAGGCCAGTGGGACCAGGAGACTGAAGATAACACTACAGTAACTTGTTGGTGAATAGACGTGTGTCACTACTATTCATGTGGGATTGTGATGAGGACTCGTCACCTCCATAAAGACGATGTGAGATGATGAAGGTGGAGTTTTAGGGGCCTGTGTCTAATACGCCTCTGGGCTTTGAAAACCCTTCTTTTGTTTTGTTATTTATGTTCTCTTCTTCCTGGCCACTTCCACATCCTGACACTCGACAGCTGACAGGGCGATCAGCATCTGTGCGGCGTAGTAGGTCGCCATGATGATAGCTCGCGAGTGGGGCACAGGGAAGCAAAACTTATTGACAGCGATGGTGAGGTCAGAAACCATGAAGAGCACGGCGCCCAGACAAGCCGACAGCTTGGTCCAGGTCCAAAGGTCGTTGGCCAGCTGCAGCCCCGCCATGGCCCTCCAGCCCATGAATCCTATCAGAGCAATGTAGACGGCCACCAGGTAGGTGAAGGGGCCGGACAGGTAGGGGTAGAGTAGGCTGTAGCTCACACACGACACAGCAGAAATCACCAGGCCCGCTCGCATGTTTATTGGTTTCATCCCAAAGGCAGAAGAGTAGAGGATGTGGGTGATGGCGAACATCAGTAGGCCTAAGGAACATGAAATATCCTTCATTATGTTTAGTATATTCAGGGGCAAAGTAAGGCTAGACTTTTTTATCAAATTTATTAAAAGATAGCACTTTTCATTTTCAACTTTCAAAGAACTTTATTTTTCCATTAGGAACTTCAGTTTCAGTTACATCCCGACCAAGAAACAATAACATATCTCATGGGGGACAGGTACGGGAGTACTGGAGAGCAGCCACAAGAGCAGCACTCCGTTTCATAGATGAAAAATATGAAACAATGGGTAAGAAGAAGAGGTAAAAAAGTGTGTTTTAAGCTGCTGAGTGTAGACCACATATGGCGCGTTTCCATTGGCGGTATCGGCTCTACACTCCTCCGCACTCCTCGCTTTCGGGAACTGACACTGTTTTTCCGGAGCGTTTCCATTGAGCACCAACCTGACATGCAAAACTGCCAGACTTCATGGATTGCTCTTTGTTGCTGCCATCCTCACAAGATCGCCAACAAATGCTTCCTCCCTATGCGTGAGTTGATGATTCTACGCTGTGATGATTCTCAGACCCAATCTGTGATTGCTTTGTGCCTACGTCACATTTTCAGACAAAGGATGCTTTTTTTAGAACTTCAACAAAGGAGGTACTAAGTAAAGCAGCACCAGGTACCACAGAGGAGGTACTTTTTCCCATTGAAAACGCACAAAAAGAAAGTAGAGCCGAGCCGAGTAGTGCCGATACCACCAGTGGAAGATAGATTCATAAATCTAAGATAATTTGCTCAATAAAAGGGGATTTCTTGTGTTTCTTCTCCAGACATGGAGACATGTTCTCCATTTTCTGACCCGGTTGTTCCTGTTTTCAGGGTCGCAGGGATGGAGGACAGTGTTTGTTTCTGGTATTCCCTGTGATTTCACCTGACTCAATTTCGACTCTTTCCATATAATATCAATATAAATATATATATATATATATATATATACAGTATATATATATATATATTAAAATGTGTTGTGCTTTGACAAATAAAAGGAATCTGATTCTGATCTTTTCCAGCTTTTGGGGGCAAACGCAAGAAATCACAGTCAGAATAAAGTAAAACTGCTTCTATGCATCGGTCTAGGGAACTCCACATCCACGTAAAACTTCTTAACATTAGCTGCATTCCCATTACCCTTGGAAATGGGCAAAATCTAAATAGCTCAATAAAAACTGGTGATGAATAAACAAAAACACTCAAATATCGCTAAAAGGTTTTAAGCTTTCATGAGGAGGTTTTTCAGACATTTCAATATTGAAATGTATCACAAAAACCGCAATGGAAACATTTTTTCCATAATTATAGGTCACATGACGTGACGTACCAGGTACCATGACCACTTCTCTCCCAGAAAACATGCTTCAGTGTGTGTGGACAGAAGAGGAGATCAAGACATTTGTTAGCATTATGCTTAAAACTGATTACTGCCACAATAGACAGCAAACAACAAAGAAATGTGAGTGTTATATGGACATTTGCAGCGTCCTTCCTACAGCAAAGTCTCGCAGAATGAAATTTCCCAGGAGTTATGAGGCTCCTCCCCAAAACAATCTTTAATGGAAACACATTTAGAAATATTGCTTTTATTTTTCCGAAAAGCTGTAATGGAAACACAGCTAATGTCAATATGAGAGTGTTTACAGTGGAGATTAAAACTAACTTTAGAGCTTCAATTTGAACCTTTTTTATCTGTAAGTCCTACACTACGTCTTTATCTGATTAAAAATCATAATCTCCAGCAGCTTTAGATCATGTTCGAAGATCTCTCATCAGGCAATGATATTTTAGACTAGCTGCTTTTGTAAGAAGGAACATTTGAATGTAAAGATTTTATCGTTATTCAGCACAAAGAATCATTGTGCAAACTTTATCAAAACTGTGCTGCAATTTTCCAATTTATTACGATTTCATCCATAAATGATTTATCTATAATCAATTAGTTTTCCACTTGAAACTTCATTCTCTCCCTGAAATTTAACACAACACAATAATCCATCTGAAAGCTGATATCCGGAGTTTCTGTGAAATGTCTCGATGTCCCGCCCTAAACAGCTTCACCTCCTCCCACTGCCTCTGCCAATCTACCAGAAGCCACGCCTCTACTTTTCTGCACGTGCATTGCCAAACATAACAAGGTCACATTGGGTCGTATTGTTATAGGTCTATGGGTTAGCTAAGAGCCAAAATCATATTTACATGTTTGCTGTTGTGACGCACGGCCTTGTTTCCGTGCACAGTTCAGCATTCACTTTGAATGACAGTCTCAAAAACAGGAAGTTGAAGCCGATTGGTCGTTTCTATTTGTATAGGGGTCTATAGGATGAAGGAGGGACTTATATACATTAATGTATATGAATGACCACCGGCAGCAGACCATCGTAAAAGATTAGTTAGGTATTTTTTCACATTTCAAAAGAATGATACATAAACATAGATTTCTCAGAAACTCCAGATATCAGCTTTAAGTTCTCCATGTTGTTACTTGTAATATTTCTCAGTTTTGTTGTTTTGTTTTTTTTTTTAGTAAAGTGTTACCCTTACCGTGAACAAAGTAGCCCTGCTCCTGCCAGATAAGAAAGGCGTCACCCAGTGCAGAAAAAATGAGGCCAGCCAAGATTTTGCGGGCACTGGAGTTGACTCCTAAGAAGCTGAAGCCATGGGCTAGAAGAAACACCCACAAGCAGAAGATGGGCAGACATTTGATGAGGGCGCTGAACCACGAGGGGCTGGAAGTGGGCAGCCACAGGACGAAGTAGACACAGGTTGCTTTGAAGAACGGCACCAGCTTAGGGCCCTCACTCTTAACCTGAAAAGGGATTTTGAAAATTCCCATTAGTGGTACGGACACACAGCAGAGAGGTTTTCCAAAGTGATTCTGTTTGACTAAAGAAAGTTGATGGTTTTGTTTACTTGTAAATTAGAACAACTTGGATAAAATATAGATCCTTGTAATCATATTAACGATAAATCGGTTTATGATTTTTGTACACAGTTTGTTTCTCTTGTGTTAAGTATGGATGAACTATTTCTTTGAACTATGTTCCAGTTGTTATTTACTGTGTGGCAATCATGACAATTTTAGTCCAGGCTTGGTGCTTTGTTTTATCAGTAATTATTCTGTTATTTGTCATACCTGTTCTCTTTTGTCATGTTGCATTATCCTTCTGTATTTTAAAACCTTTCACATTTTAGGCTGACTTTTAAAATTTGGTCAGTGGACACCAGATGAAAACTAGCCTCTTTTGACTAACTATGGCTTGTTTACAGCATGTCTGTCTATTACTGTAAATTATCCCTTTTACATAATAAATAACTGAAATGAAAATGAAAAATCAGGAATTAATGGAAAAATAAAAACCATTTGTATCTCTACTGGATGATTTGCTTAGCGTCAGTGTATCGAGACAATGTTTTCTCTTGATTTTGATCTAGAAACATGAATGAACGAGAAAGCTCTCAGAGAGGTTAGACCTCTGCAACTCCATAGCACTCCCCATACTGCATAGTCACCTGAATATCACAAATTCATTCAGGAAAATCTGTTAATCCACAACAGTGGTTTTCTTTCAAATCCAAATTAAACTTAGTGGGGTGATAAGAGGAACCAACCCAACATGTCTGAGTCAAAATTCATGAACATCGGTCAATTACGAATAAAGATATTAATTTTTGAAATTTCACCAATGAGAGATAGGGATTTTCAAATTCTTAAAACTAATCCAGATTCAAGATATTGACATGTATCCTCACCAAACTTGTTTTTTTTTTTTATCTCATTTTGGATATTTCCTGAAAATGTCATTTAAATCTGTCCATTAGCTTTTTAAGTTACACTTTTGACAGACAAACAAACAAATAAATAAAATGAACGCAGGCCAAAATGTAACCTCCTTGGTAGAAGTAAAAAATAAAGGGATTTTATTGAAAAGCTTGTGCTAAAAAAGGGTTAAATTCTGCTGAACTTGTGAGCTCTTTGCATGTACATTTAGGAACACTTTTTAAATGTTACTTATGGTTAAGAAAAAAAAAAAAAAAGGTAAGGCTTTAAAGTGTAGGACTGCAACAAGCCTCAGGCTCTTTCAATGGTTTGTTGTCCATTACTCTCAGACCAGTGTGTCTTTGAGGTAAAAATCACACTGTGGAAAATTACAAAGGGAAAAAGCAAACTTGACTTCTGGTAACCTTGATCACTCTGCTTTTTGTCAAACTTGCTCTTTTGTTTTCTCCTTCAAAGTTTAGAACACAAACAAACGGGGGTAAAGTTACTCTTTCCAGCAGGGTGAACTACACTACAAATATATCTTGTGTCCAAAGCAAAGAAGCTCAAGAGGATCACAAAAATAATGGGATTTCACCACCCCTATGCAATACCACCCACATGGAATATGGAAGAGAGGTTGTTGAAAGAGTGTTAAAGGGCATGAGTGGGGTAACTATAGGTCAATTAGTCTGTGCATTTTTTTCTCCTAAAGATTAGAAAATAGTAAAAGGTTTGATTGTGCAAAGCCCCCCCATCAGAAGTAGATCAAACTACAAGCAGAATCCCATGCGACTCTAGGCTGTACGGGAGTACATTATCAGACTATTCACTGGGAAACAATAGGGATCTGACACACAACAGAGGGAGAGGAAGCTGCATTCTCATTACAGAACTGATGTTTCCAACATGAATACAAGACTAATTTGACCCAGTTACAATGAAAAAAAGCTTTTTGGGCACTCACAGTCTAGAGTCTAGAGAGCACAAACCTCCACCAAGTGCCAATTATCCTTTTTTCCAGATAGTCACAGTTATCTGGATCAGTGATCCTGATCAGGATACCTTGATCATGAAGACTTTAAAGGAATTGGAAGATATTTATATTCAGAATCTTTAAACACAGGATGTGATGTTAAACTGTCCTTCGTGCCAAAAGATGGTACAAAGGACGGTTTATCATTTGAGAGAGGCGTGGGAGCTGTGTGGGGATGCATCATCAGTAGTGTTCCTTTGAGTCAGGGGGTGTTTCAGCTTTTTTAACAGCAGACATCCTCATCAAAGGTGGCCAGCTACAGGGTGATCAAGCCTGAGCTTGCATCCCATAACTGCTTCCCACTCTCTCCTATGTGCAGATTTGGGCCACTTCACTCTCAGTCTGTGCCCTATGATCTCTTCTTTCCAGGTTCTATTTAGCTGCACATTGCTCTCTTCCTTTAGAGTTGTCTTTAGCTGCTGTTTGATAAGCACATTATTAATAACAACACCATAGGTCTAAATGTATGGGCAATTTGAAAAATTGCGATGAAAAGCACAATTCGAATCTGATTCGGATGAAACCTGACGGGGTAATTGAGGAACTATGAAGAAACGAAGGTCCGCACCACTGCATAGTTTGCTCCCAAATTCAGTTTTTAATAAAACACCAAAAGACATGATGTTTCGGGCTGACCGCCCTTCATCAGACAGTTGAGGAACTAACCTGAGATAACAACATTTTTCATAACTGTCAAGCTTATTTACTACAGTGCTTGTCCAGCTTGACAGGACATAGATGGAGCACAAGCAAGACGTGAGGTCAACTCAGCTTTTAAACGTTTATTCAGTTTTGTTGCAGGTTGAAAACCTTAAAAAAAGGGTGAAAAGGTGAGAAAGGAAGAATGAGCTTTATTAAAATGTTTTTTAAATGAATGAACCACCTGAGCTTTTTCTATTTTAAATAATGTATTTATTAAGTAGACAGAACAGGTGAGAAGTGAGAGAAGATTGAGAGTGTTGGGAGAGGTTTTCTTCTGGAGTATTGGAGTGTTTGGAGTACCATTTCTTCTTTTCTTCATTTTTGGCAACCAATAACGATCGCTCGATTGTGAAACGAAATATAATTTTTTTATTTTAAGAGAGAGAGAGAGAGAGATTTAACGATTTTTGAAACCGATCCAGAATCAGTCTATTGGTCCGGATCACCTCCGAAACTTAATCTTCCATGCCATAATAAGGTTTATCTTTGGTGAAAATGTTGTCAAAATCCGTTTGACTTCTTCCAGCTAACAAACAAACAAACAAACAAACAAACAAACAAACAAACGCCAGTGAAAATCTGGCCTCCCTGGTGGAGGTAACTAGGAAACAGACTGATGCTGACTTGATTTTTGTTTAAAATAATTTGTGTTTTGGACAAAGTATTGCTTAGCACTCAAATGTAGTGTATTGGAATATGAAAAACTTTTCCGGACAAAATATTTCCTTGTAGAGTTGGAATATCTCGATCTCTTTTGATTATATTCATGAAACCTGCTCTAAAACTACAAAAAAATATCTCTCAACTGCTTCCCTTCTTTTAAAGAAATATTTTTGGTGGATTGAAAATGAATATCTAGTTTATTCCTGCAGAAACTTAAATATGTATAATTATAGATGCAACTTCCTGTGTGAGAACAAGTGGTTATTCAATAACAAAGGTAGTTCTTTAGTTAGTGATTATGTTACTTAATAAAGTTAGACTACCTTAGAGTATCATTACAGTATTTATTAGTTAAAATTATCAGGTATTTACAATTTTGTACCCTTGTGTCAGTGCTTTTGTTGCTCTACTTTAAAGGCAAAAACCATTAAGTCTTCTGTTTAGCCGACCAAAGCCTATTTTCTATTATTTTTTACACACAGTACATTGTAACTTCCTTAATTCTTATTTGACATATTTCTCTTACTTCTTATTGTCTGTTGACATTTTCTCCTTGAATGTTGAGCTTTAACTATAGGTTCTATTATAAAGCACTTTCCAGTAAGCCCAACAGTGAAGTGCAGAAGGTGCTGCCAGGGTTATGTCTTTCTCGACCAACTGTTAGTTTCTAATTATCTGGCTTGTCTCAGACTCACACACACTCAAAATATTGTTTTCGGTCTTCTTTGTTGAGTTTAACCATCAAGCCAAAACAAAAGAAGTCGAACCGGTTTGCACGTTCTCTTCTGGCAGGTGATGTTAATCAAATGAACAACATGCATGCTTTAACCTCTTAACATTAGTCTTACACACTCAGCTCAGATATTATCAGTCTGAAAAGCATGACCGCGGGTTTTTTTTTAACTTGGGAGAAACAAATGTTGTTATAAAGTGCAAGAAAGACCATTAGTGGGGATTGATAGTAGGCTACTGTGTGTGTGTGTGTGTGTGTGTGTGTGTGTGTGTGTGTTTGTGGAGCGAATATCTCCCCGATGCGGTATCTGTTCAACCTGAAACTTTGTCAATGTCTTGCGTATAGCCCGAGTGTGTGCATCCATAATTTTCAAGTTTTTTGGACAGAGCTGAGATTTTCAACATGCCTGCTGCTTGGTTCAAGGGTGTGCAACGTTGGATTTGTTTTGGACCAATGTTCTGGTGTTCTAATATTCCAATGTTCCAAAGTTCCAAAATGGGTGGGGCGTGGAGGTGGGCTCCCCATTGATTGGATAAGAACATAGGGATGACATCATCACACTGGAGGACTGACGACATCATCACCCAGTAGAGGTAGGGCTCATGACATCACTGTAGAGGTTGACCAATTTTCCAAAGTTCTAATATTCCAATGTTCCAAAATGGGTGGGGCGTGGGGGTGGGCTCTGAAGTGATTGGCTTTGGCGTGCACTGGCTACAGTGATGATGTCATCGATAGTGGTGTCATCAATTTCAATTTTTATGCTAATTCTAATGCTAAGCTAATGCAGTGTGACGCTGTCTGTCTGTCTGTCAGTTAGCAAGATATCTTGAAAAGTTATGAACAGATTTGGATGAAATTTTTGGGAAAATTGATAAATGGGATAAGGAACAAGTGATGAAATTTTGGTGATCTTCTGCTTACCAAAAGAAAATACATACATATATATATATATATATATATATACAGTATATCCCATTCCTTTTCCCATCCACACTGTGGAACTTCTGTTAAATAAACATTGTTTTAAAACACAAATTTTTATTTTTACTTCATTCTTACAGTTGTTTGTTGTGTTTGCCCCCAAAAACTCTGCCAAAGTGACTTTCCAAAAATTTCTTGTGCTTTCACTGAAAGTAGTGGCAAAACAGTGGTTGACATTTATTTTGGGGTTTACTCAAAACAATCTGAATCTGACCAAAATTGAATATCTCAGGAGTAAAGTGATAACACGGTAATACCGGCAACAAACTAGAACAAGCCATAAGCTGTAAAAAGAATGGACGACACACGCTCACGTGGAAGTGAAGCTTTTATTTTTAGAGCTCCCCCTGTTGACTAGCTGCAGTACAGGTCATAAACCCCGCCTACTCAATGATAATGGATGGGGTGTTGGTCAAACTGTAAAGTTAAAATACTCGTCACATAATTTTTTTCCAAACCTAAACTCTGTTGTGATCGTTAGTTATTATCACCCTACATTGTGTTCAAGTGCAAATTCTTCTGTGAACTGTGTTATTTGAGGTTGAAAAATGGGATTTTACGTCATATATGACGATGATTGACAGCCTCGGATCTTGTGAAGCTCTCTTTATGAATAGCTTAAGCAGTTATGTCGCGAAGGAAAGCCGAGACACCATTAAACTTTCCCGTTGAGTTTTTTTGTCTTTTTTGAGCTACTAGTACTAGTACTAACCTCTATGATCTGATCATCTGAACAAGACGTTGGTAGAATTTCCAGGGGGGAAGATACTTAAGTTTATGGCATAGCTGGGCTTGCATAACTCATCAGGGCAGTACGCTAAATGGGGGGACGTGTTAATAGGGCAACCCCTGCCGGACCCTACTGCGCAGACTCTGGCTCCAAATGACGTCAAATTTGCAAAATGGCAGCGCCCCTAAGCGCTGTATTTTGGCTTCAAGAACGTTGAGTGGGAACAGCTACAGTGCACGCCCAGTGGAACAAACTAGAACAAAATGGTGTCAATGGAACCACTGTCCTCATTGTCTGGCAAAGAAACACAGAAAACTAAAGAAGAAAAAACGCTTCCATGCATCCGTCCACGGGACTCTAAGTCCCACAATGCAATGATGAAACTTTTTCGAAAAGGTCAATAAGACAGTTTTCACAGTGGAGATGAAAACAAACATTCTAGTGGCAATTTCAACCATTTACATGTTTCTAAATCAAAATATCAAAACTGTGTGTATAGAATTTTAAACTATGAGCCTTAATTGATGCATTTATGTGCTAATAATATTGATAAATGTTCAATAAGTAAATGCTTTCTGTTTTCATCTTCACATCTCAGAAAATATGAATACAAAAATAAGAGTATCATTTGGTTGGAAATGGTATTCTGCTAGCTGTGACATAGTTGACTAGTTTACAAAGTATGAAATGATACCTACTGCTACACTCAGCAAACAATGCCTCGCCTTGTTATCCTTTGACTGGCTGAGTGATTGAATCGCCCATTGTGTTTACAGAAGTTCACGGTTCCAAACTGCAGTGCCTTGTTTAACAACAACACAGTTAATGGTTGACTGTTTTACATCGCTACAAACAAGCAATATACCATTTTGTTGGAAGTGAACAGCTTGGGTTGACGCTCTTTAAAAGAGAAGTCATTTAGTTTGATGTGATAAGAATTCATCTGCTCCACGACACTATTTACTTACGTCCCTATTTGAACTGTGAGCCAGAGTGAATTTTCAAAGCAAATTTTGATTTTATTTTAGTCATAGTCCTTTGACTATAATGCAGCTTAGTTTTAATCATAATTCAATTTAGTCATCAGGATTATTTCAGTTACAGTCTAGTTTTAGTCAACTAAATGACATTTGGATTTCAGTCGTCGACTAATACTACAAATATAGTTGACTGAAATATAAAGCATGGGAGTTTATGCATTTTTTTCAACAAGTGTAGTTTTGATTGGATACATTCTGAAAAGTAATGTAATTCTGGAATTCATCCTATGTTAACATTATAATTTGTTTTTTATTAGTTAAAGCAAATATTAACATATTTATTGTATGTATTTTTTAAATTAGTCATAATCTTGTTACTTCGGGTGGGCATTGCCATGAATCCAGAGATAAGATGCAATTTACGATTTGCATTTTATAATACGATATATCACAATATATCCCAATACTAAGCAATACGATATACGTCTTGATATATCACGGTATCAATAATTACAAATTTCACCTTTACAAGTACAAAACGGTATGAAAAAAAATTTATATCTTTTTTTTTAACTTGCGAGAACAAGTAACAAACTGTAATTCAACTACCAATATCAAAAACAAGTGGTGTGTTTATCAAACTGTCAAATTACAGTTTTCAAAAAAGTTGAACTTTTGCTACAACAACAGATTCTGATGCGGTTCAATTCTTAAATTCTAAAAAAAAAAAAAAGTAACCACATACATCTATAAAAGTGCCCAGTATGTTTAATGAAAATAAAGTGCCATCAACTTCCAAACTGTAATGCATTGAGGAGTGAGGTAGTTTAACAAGGTCTATTGTGCTTCACTGACACCTAGTGACCGGCGTTTACGTGCTATGCATTTGGTAGCACAATTAAATTGTTTTTTTTTTTTTTGTTAAAAGACATAATCAAAAAAAATTATTTGGACATTTTCTTTGATCAATACGATACTTGTGCAATGAAATATCGTGATATATTATATAACAGGCCCGGTGTCAATTTTTTCTTACACCCTTACTCGTTACTGTCACTTTTTTAAAGAATGTAGTTGAGGAAAACTATCACCGTCACTGCTGTGAGCATCTTTGTCAGTACCTGACCAGATGAAGCAGACAGAAAAAAGCAGCTGATTATGATAAATGCAGATTGTATTGCACTTAAACTAAATAGCACAAAGCTTGGTCAACATCAGCTCCGACCATTGCGGGTCATACACTCACAGTGTCAGAAACACGATAACATTTAAACACCTATAAACTCTGGTGCGTAAAGCCCTACACATCACATGGAAAATGAAACTTAAGTATAGAGCTGGCACACACAGCTGCTATGAGTCATGTGACAATGTAACGTTACACAACCTTGCTTCCTTCTGTTTTACAGCTGCTTTAATTCCAAGGGTGACTTGAGGTCATTTGCAGACCGACAAGTATAATTTAGGGTTTAGCAAAACAAAACAAAAAACATTTGAGCGTATTTATCACATCATTGTTCATTCAAAGATGCAACAAATTGCTGTATTTGCAAGATAATACTAATTACCACATAATATGAATTTGTGTTTATTGTATGAATATTATATCTATGTACAATTTCAACTGAAATATATCCAGTAAAGCCTGAGTTCTTAATTTCAGGTTGATTAAAAAAAATGCAATTTATAGCAGACTTTTTTGTTTGTTTGCAGTATTCATATAAGGTTTCATGTTTATCTAGATTAATTGACTCTAGTTCAATGAAAGCTAAAATTTGCAGTCCCACCATATTCCCTCTAATGTCCTTCCCAAACCAATGTAAGTGCAAACACTAAGAGACGGATGAGTAGACTGATGGGCTTTTTATTTGTTATTCACCGGAATGAGCTTTTACGTTGGTACTTGCGGTGTATTTGCATATTAGCAAAATATTTAGTTTTACCTGTGACATTTATATTTAACATTTATATTTAGCATTTATATTTAACTTTTGATTTAGATTCAACATTTATATTTAACATTTTTGCACAAAATGTAATCGACCTTGTAGAAGTTGAATGCTCGGCTCATAAGTTAAAGACCACCTTGTTGGATCACTGCTGAAAAACCAGGACTCAAGGCTATCGAAATAGTGGTAGCCTAAATCAAAAACAAATCGCTTATTTTTCATCTTTGGCTCCCAAAGCTGTCTAATCTAACACCAGGATGTTGTGCAGAAAGACGCGCCTTCCCCCCTCGCACCTCCTCTTCTCCTCCCCCCCACCGCCTCATGGAACTTTGTTCCCGGACAAGATCGACTCAAAGTCGATGTCATCTGACTGTACCAGAAATGAAGCAAAGGGATGGCCCTCTGTCCTGCCTCCCTCCCCGCAAGCTACAGGACAGGCGGGTGAACCGCCCACAAGAGGCTGCACGCACACGCCCCCCCAGCGGCTGGCAATCCTTTCCTTTTCTCTGCCCATACGTCTAACCCTGTTATATGTGTCTTTTCATATTGTCTTTGATGGGATGTAAGTGAAACTGAATGGCCCCTCTGGGATAAATAAAGTTCCTAAATCTGAATTTAAAATTTAAACTTAACATTTAGATTTAGAATTAACAATTCAAATTATATTTAACATTTACACTTCGATTTAAATTTACCAAAACGCAACTCAACATTGTATTTGGCAAAGGGACATTTTATTCAACATTGAATTGTGACTAATAACGCATTTCAAAAGGGTTTTAACGGGGTTTTTTTTTTTTTAAATATTGTAAAGTGTAGTATCCTCTTTGCTGTTAGTTTTGCCTCTAATTTGTTGTTTTTATAATAGATTTATAACATTTACATTTTACATTTAAAATGTATATTTAACATTTAGAATTAATATTTAACATTTAAATTTAACATTCACATATTTGTTAGGAGAAAAAAAAAATCACAAATATTGCTGTAAATCTGTTCAAAAGTAACATTAAAAAACATTTTTTTTTTTTAAAGTGGTTTGTTTATTTTAGCATGCACAACTTTACAATCAGTGCCCCATACCCTGCTTTTAAATGTGGGTTTACTCTACACAGCCTCCTCATCTCTGAGGCAACTAGTTTGTATGTCAAGCATTCCTTCACACATTAGGTTCACCACAGGCCAAGTCACACTACACCACCCCTCTGCAGAATGGGGTACAATTTCATAGGATCTCTGTCACAGTCAGGTCAATTATCCATGGAACATATCACGTGTCTGTTGAGGTGCAGTTTTCTCACTGTGGTGGATAAAAAGGTTGCTGATGGTGTGTCTAAAGTCAATGTAAAGAAAGGAGATGAAGAGAGGAACAGCAGCAGTAGCAGCCACAGTACGCATGCGTAGCCTGAGGCTACAAGAAAAAAGACGCACAAAAAAAAAAAAAAAAACCCTGTCACATGACAGCTTTTTTTGTTTGTCAGTGGCTGTCTGTAGACGTTTGTGGAAGCGTCCTTCCCCCTGTGGTTTAGAGTAAAAACGTCAGGAATAACGCCGTGAACAACCGTGGCAAAAAAAATAAATAAAATGTCAATGACATGAAAGTTTATTTATTAACTCCCAGCGAGGCTTATTCACAGGGAGAAGACAGCAGAACAATGCAGCTCTCCCAGGGGTGCGCACATTTCATTTAACAGCCCGACATTTTCATTCACTCACAATCAAATATGACACCAAGGGAGCATGCGCTGTGCTTCCCATGACAAAAGTCTGACAAGCCGACAGAGAATGATAAACCGGATGTTTATTTATTTTTTTATCGCACAGCATTCAATAAGCCACAAATCCTATATCCACTTTTGAATACTACATTTTGGATATTTTTTCTGGTGTGTGCAAGCTCCTCCAACTACAGCCATTCCATCCGCTATCATTTCCTCTGTTTTTAGTTTGAAGCAGGCCCACGCACTCACCACTGTGACCGGAGAAACCATGTCTCCCTCGGTGAGTTCCGTGTGTGTCCTTGAGGAGAAGCGGAGAGTCCGTCCCGGTCCTCTTGTTGATGTTGTCCTGTCAGAGAGATGCCGATTGTTTTTGTCCTCGATCCTTTATGGGCGGGGCCTCCGCTCGCTGGGCGGGAGCGAGCGGAGACAACGTACGCATACGTTCGTCTCTCTGCCAATAGGAATGGAGAAAGGCATCGACGTGGGCGGTTCTAGTGGTCAGCGCAAGCCCTGATAGGAGGAGCTCCAGGTCTGTTTACATGGAAGCAGATGGTTTTTATTTACATTGTGCAGAAAGAAAGAGACTTTGGTAAATCGAGCCACGCATGTAATTGTGCACGACGTCAATGAGCCAGAGTAAATACAATTATTAGGAAAATAATAATAATTACCGAGGAAAAACGCAACTCAACATTGTATTTGGCAAAGGGACATTTTATTCAACATTGAATTGTGACTATAATAACGCATTTCAAAAGGGTTTTGACTTTTTTTTTTTTTTTTAATATTGTAAAGTGCAGTATCCTCTTTGCTGTTAGTTTTGCCTCTAATATGTTGTATTTTTTAATAATAGATTTAACATTTCGATTTTACATTTAAAATGTATATTTAACATTTAAATTTAATATTTAACATTTAATATTTAATATTTAACATTTAAATTTAATATTTAACATTTAAATTTAATATTTAACATTTAAATTTAATATTTAACATTTAGATTTAACATTCACATGGTTTTTTTTTTAGGAGAAAAGAAATATCACAAATATATTTTTTAATGATTGTAAAGTGTAGTATCCTCTTTGCTGTTAGTTTTGCCTCTGTAAAGTTTTTATTACTTCTACCTTCTGAGTTCTTTGATGATCAGCTTCAAGGAAAGACGAAAAAGGGTATTTCTAATTATCTTTTATTCTAAGTTTGTCACAAGTCAAATATTGCAACCAACCAGCCCCTCCACACACACATTGTAGAGATAGGACCGATGACGTGACTGTGGTAGCTCCGCCCCAGTGGACAATTTTATGAAATGATTTATTAAGGGTATCATTGCAGTCCAAACAAATCCAACGTTGCACATCCTTGAACCAAGCAGCAGCCATGTTGAAAGTCTCAGGTCAGTCTGATCCTGATCTGCAGAGATATTTGAGGAACACAGACAGACAGACAAACAGACCTTGCTTTATAGATAGATAATATAATATAAATAGTATAATACTAAATAGTAATATGTAGAATAAGTACATAGTAAAATAATTTAAAAAAAAAAAATCTTGTCATAAGTATGAGATACTATCTCATAAATGAAATGATAATGAGATGCTATCTTAAAATTATGACTTAGTATCTCATAATTAGAACTTAGTATCTCACAATTATGATATCATTTTTTCAATATCAGTGGAAAAACTGATACTACTGATATCACCAATATAATATAATAAAATAGTGTAACAGTAAATATAGTAATATATAAAATAAGTAAATAGTAAAATAAAAATAAAATACAGTAATTAAAAAATATTAAGTCATAAGTATGAGGTACTAAAATGAAATGATTATGAGATACTATCTTATAATTACAACTTAGTGTCTCATAATTATGATTTAGGATTTTTTAATCATTATTATTATTTTACTTTTTTTCTTATTACTGGCGGAAACAGGCTTCATATATATCACTTTCTTAATATCGGTAGAAAAACTGATACTACTGATGTCAAGCAATATTACAATTTATGGCAAATATCAGATAATTTATTATTGCTGGTCCATTAAAGCGACTGCTTGGTTTGATGAGAGCATTGTTGGACAGAGAGAAAACAGCTTTACTGAGGAAACCTGTCAGCTCTGCCTCATGTGAGAACAAGTGCCAAATGTCAAACTTAATCCTAATCCACATTAATAATTATACAGTAGGTCTAAATGTATAGGCACTTCTGAAAAATGGATCCAATTCAGATTAACTTGGTGGAATAATTGAGGAACCAATTCAACATAATTGAGTCAAATTTAATAGATAATAGATCAATTACAAACTGAGATATTAATTTACAAATGAGAGGGATACAGATGTTTTGATTTTTGAAACTGATCCAAAATTTGCAAAATTGAAATGGAATCTTCCATGGTGTAAGAACTAAGTCTGAACAATTAATTGCATTTGCGATATTATCGCAATATCACAAAACATAATTTTCTAATCGCAAAGGCTGCAATTTTTGTCCTGTCCTGTTAAGTTCAGAGAGTGTTTAAGAAGCGCAGTCCACATGTTTCATGAAATGTTAAGTTAGATATGTTGAAGAGGTAAAGTCACAGATTTGTTTGCTTTATTGTTGTAATCTGTGCTTTAAAATTTATAATTTTATATTTATTTAAAGTTTAAATAAATCTGAAATTGTTTATTATGAAACTGATTGATTTATTGCTCGTGTTCATTGAAAAATACATGAAAAGAGGCCTTTGAAAAAATTATTGCATATTAAATCACAATCGCAATATTGAGGAAAAATCGTTCAGCCCTAGTAAGGACTATTTTTTGTTTAAATGTTTTCAAAATCTTTTAAGTACTTTTAAAGTAATCTTGCTAACAGACAAGCAAAATATGACTTCACTGGTAGAGGGTATAAAGAATTATAATAACAAGAATAATATATTATACAGAACCGGTAAGGTTCTCATTACAAAACGTGTTTTCTTAAGGTTAATCCGTATTTATCTTTGCCATTTATAACAGACAAATTGTTACGTGCACAAGTTAAACAAAAGATGAAAAATTGATTCAGATTTGGAAAGTGATTCAAGCTTATTGAATATATGTTACTAGCCTACATAGAGGCATGCATTATGCATGACTAATTCAGACAGTGAATTTGATTTAATTATTTGATTTATTTATTTTTAGCTAAACGTATGTAGGTTCTTACCTTAGACAGACTTGGCATTTTTAACTGCAGCGTGTCATTTTCTCCTTAGCCTTTTTCCAAATTTCTATCAATTTGTTGCCCAACACAACAATTATAGAACAAGTCCGCAAGGATCATGCATTTTAAATGAAAATGGAGGGTTCGTTTTAATTTTGGTAATTACAGAAGTGTAGTTTGACTAAATCACCGTTTTGTCAATATGCGGTTCCGTTAACACTAAATATAGTGTCCCAAATCAGCATTATGCGACTGTGTGTACAATACATGGAAATTAAACGAACATTTCTAGACATGTCTGACACCGTGTGGTTTGTTGATGCCAGAGGTAGTTTCGCGACGGATATGACGTTTGAGTAAAGCTAACGGAAGTGTGTCACCGAAATTGTCAAATTTCAATTTATACGTTTGAATTTTGTTTTGTATTATGTATATTTGAGAAAGTTTGGTTTGTATTGTAACCACGAGTTGTGGTTTAGAAATTGTAAATTTAAATTGTGTTTATATGTATATGTTGTTGTTTTTATTTTTTGGTTAAAAAAAAAAAAAAAAGTTGATAAATTTCCGACTGAGCACCTAAAGGGACACAGGTATTATTATTTAATTTTTTTGCGCTCGCTCACGTAAAAGTTCCACGTGCTCAATAAAATAAAATGAAAAAAAATCTGTGTCCCTTTAGAGGCTTCGTAATTTCCTGATTCTTTGAACCAATACGCTCAATTACGACAGTAAAAAAAAAAAAACATTTGTTTTTCTAATTAATTTTTTTTTTAAATCCATTTTCCGAATTAATATTTTTTTTTAAATCCGTTTTCCGAATTAATATTTTTTTTAATCTGTTTTCCGAATTAATTTTTTTTTAAAATCCGTTTTCCGAAGTAATTTTTTTTAATATCCATTTTCTGAATTAATTTTTTTTTTCTAAATCCGTTTTCCCTGTGGGGATTATTACAATGCTCCATCGTACTCAATTTAATTTAGCTAATAACTTTTTTTTTCCATCCCCCTCATCCAATGTCTTCTTTAAAGTTGGTGTTTGTGAGTGAATAGTTTACACCGGTCCCTGCTCGTTATTAGATATGCATTAAAAAAAACAAAAAACAAAGAAAAACCATATTATTTTTTGTAAATAACAGTCAGTGGTCGTTTCACTGTATTTAAACACTCACAATCATCATTTAGACAGCGCATAAATTCTCGGAAAATTAACGTTGAGGATGATACACGTTTATAATCACCACGTTAAAACGGATTATTATTATTTTATTGTTGTGGATTGTTTGACAAAGCGGAAGTACGTAGCAGCGCTCGCTCTCACTTCAACAACTCTGCTCATTTTATTCACTCTGTCATCGTGTGGTTCTACTCTCGGTATATTGCGTTACATGCCATTTTCAATCCGTCATTCGTAAGAGTTTGATTAAAATATGCACATTTGAATGGACGTAACGTTAGTAATGTGTATTATCTTTGAGGAATGAAGGTAATCTCTAGCGTTTTCGGTGGCTAACTGACGCTACCATCTGATAAAGTAACTAGCTAACTTAGCTCATTCGCGCTATCGTACTCTGATGAAGTAAAGTCTCATCAGCTGTTTCGTCCTAAGGATTTCCTTTAGTTTGGTTGGTTTAATTCAAAGGTTGTTTTTTTTTTTATTATTATTTTAAACCCCTCTGTCAAACTGAAGTATTTAAAGACTAGAGGTTAGTCTTGCTGCTCTTTTTGTTGGGACTCGTCTCAGACAATCTGCTGCTTTAGCCTCTACCAAAATGATGGATTTTGATAATGTATTGGATTTAGCCACACAAAACCAGGACCAAAGCAACACACCACGGGTGAGTAATGACTTCTTTTAGCCAAATGATTAATTCCTTGTTGGTTTTGAGGTTATTTGTGCGTATAAGTGCATAAAACTAAGCTAGCTGCTAACATTGAACGTGGCTTTAAATGTCTGTTTACAGCAAATGTTGAACTTTACTTCTCTTTTCCTTCATGGTAATACTGTATACCTAGACATACGTTGTCAAACGGATTACTTTGAATGTGAGCTGTGAAATAAGTAGAATGTGGTGTCTCCTTTAACAGAAAAGATACAGTTTACAAACTGGACCCCCCAAAAAGGATCCCAAATCCAAAGGCGTGGATCCTGCTGCTATTCAAGCCCTGTTGAAAAAGCAACACAAGGATGCCTTTAAGAAAGGTAATTGTAAGTTTGGTTTATACCCAAATAAATGACTCATTTCTTTTGTGGTTATTATGTTAGCAGTGGCTATCCGTATGGTTGCCGTATCAATATACTGACATTCTATCCGTACGCAGCGCCCCCAATTTGGCCAGTTTTGGTCGCGTGATAGGTCAGTCATTGGTCAGTTTAGATCGCGCGACTAAACCTAACCCTAACTAAAAATTGTTGCGATATTGGGTTATAACTAGGGATGTAACGATTAATTGTAAAGCAGTTAAAAATCGATTCATAGGTATCATGGTTCACATCTATATTCTGAAAATTGAATCACAGTACTTTTTTTAAACAGCAAATATATTTATCATTCTCTTGTTTAAAAGTGTTGGTGGCAGGCGGAATCTGCTACTACTTTCTTTCTGGCCGCCTTCTACTCTTAAACATGTTCATAAATGATTCCTTACCCCTTTAGCACAGAAAGAATATCTGTAAAAGTCACGTTTTTCTATTAGCTCTGTCTGCTAGCGCATACCGTCTCTTCTTCACTGCATGAATATCTGTATGCCAACCGACCACTGGGTTACCAGTGCCCTCTGCTGGTCCAAACTAATATCTGACGTAAATACAATGTAATGACTTTTTTTTTTATTTTTTTTTTTAAGTCCAGTTGTTAAGGCACAAAAAACATTTTTAGTTGCACTTTTAAAAAGAAAAAATAACTATTATGCAGTTTTGCATTATTTACTATAGAACCAGCATTTAAATTAATAGGCTTCTTCTTCATTTATATTATTCCTTTATTTATTTTATTCAAGATTTATTTTTTAGTTAAATTGCATTGTTTTGAATAGTTTATCAAAGGATTATTTTGACAATGAAAAATATAAGGAAAATAGTACAGTATTTTCTAGTTTTTTTTTCCCAATAAAAGAAGGAATATTTTTCAGTCATCATTTGTTTACAGTACCATTTTGTAAAATAAATCGTGAGAGAATCGTATCGTGAATCAAATGGTATCGGGAGTTGAGTGAATCGTTACATCCCTAGTTATAACCTAATCCTAGCCCTATAACGCTACATACGGGTACTTCGGTAACCGTACCAATAGCACCGAGGGTTGTCCGTACGGCAACCGTACTAATAGACACTTTCTATTTATTTGGTCACGGCTATTGATACGGGAACGTATCATGACGTAAATTGATACGGAAACGTATCAATAGACTTCCAGTCTATTATTACACAGACCTCCTCATTGGCCAATTTAGGTGACATGATAGGTGCACCACCTGACTTAAAGTTCCGTCAGTTTTTTTTTTTTTAGCTACCCCGCTAACCTTTTTATTTTAGCCCTAAACCAGGAAATACCCTAAAATGTTTATTTTTTTTGTATATGTATTTTTAAAGATGGAATTTGCTGTGTTAAATTTGTTGAAAAGAAAAAATATATATATGACAAAAGCGGGATTCGAATCCACGACAGCGGAAGGAAGAATTCTTGAGTCAGGCGCTTTAGACCACTTTGCCATCCGGACACGGTGACACAGGCACATTATATTATGTAGAAAAGGTCCGGAAAACATACCCGGTACGTTTCCGTAACAATAGACACTTCTTATTATGTCTGTTTGTTTTCATTTTTTAGGAAGTGTCTCCTAGTACGTAATACGTATCCATATACCAGCAGTCTATTCGTACGAAAGATGACGTTTCCGGACCTATTCTACATAAGCGTAAGGTGTCTGAGTTTTCACCGTGTCAGGATGGCCAAATGGTCAAAGGCACGTGACTCAATGATTCTTCCTTCCGCTGTTGTGGGTTTGAATCCCACTTTTGACCTATATATTATTTCATTTTAACATATTTAGGTGGTGCACCTATCATGTGACCTAAACTGGCCAATGCGTACGGATAAACTGCCTATCTACTGTCACGTATTACATACTGAGAGCCACCGCTTATTTTTTTATTGTGATTACTTTTGTTTAAAACCTTTAAAGATTTTTTTATATACTGAAATATTTGAATTGATTGACTAAGAATATAGATTTAAACTGGTAAAAATGGTCATTGCAATTTTCATTGAGGGTGAACCGATATTGATATTGGTCCAGTATCAGCAAAAAAAAAGAAGCAAGTATCGGATTATTAGGGCTGGGCAATATATCAAGTTTTCTATTTTGGCGAATATCACCTTTATCAAAATATTTGTATTTTATAGCTTATTTTTATTAAAATACTCATTGCTGCTTTTGCTACATCTCAGAACAGCATGAAAAGCGCAGTTAGATGGATCACTGAGTGTGTCCTAACCCAGACCTTCCCCTAAACAAGACACACTACAGAACTCACTCCCACGTGCTGTCCCCTATAGAAAAAAAAAGCCAGAAGTGGCACATATTGTGCAGCTGGTTGTTAATAAATGTGCTTTTGTGGCATTTTGCATCAGCAAATTTAATGTAGAAATTGTCTTTCTACTAACTTTATTTGAATTAAAAATATCAAGATTTGTCGTATATTGCTATTTTGAGAAAAAATGTTGAGATATGAGTTTTGGTCCATATTGCCCAGCCCTACGGATTATATGCATCTAAAATCTCTGATAATTTTTTAGTTTTCAATAAATATATTAAGGTGATTTTTTTTAATAATAAATGGGTCAAACACTTATGGTCACTGACTATTGTTCTCTGTTTCAGTATTATCACTTGATCAAGTCTTTTTTTTTTTTTTTACATTCCACACTAGGGATCGACAGATATGGGTTTTTAGGGCCGATGCTAATACCGTTTTTTTTTTTCCATCAGCCTGAGCCGATGACCGATACGGACTGCCGATTTTCTTTAGCCGATATTTGGAGCCGGTGCTACTTTTGCTCCTTCAATTTGTTTCATAAAAATGACACAATGATGATAAATCTTACAAGTCTCAATTTTTGAAAAAGGAACATTTATTGAAATTAACAAAGGTGAGGTAGAACGACACCAATTAAAAAAATATTTAACAAATAATAAAAACGGTGATGTAGAACAAACCAAAACAGTTAAAAGATGCTTTGAAAGTTTAAAACCTGCCATTGAAATTGAAGAGCTTGCTTACCGCTCTGCTAGAAGGGGGAGGGACTCTGCTCTCTGCACTCTGTCTGCAGCAACACGGAGCCCTGTAGCAGCTGCTCTGTTTATAAAGTGGATTGGCGAACGCAGCAGTGCGTATCGGCCGATGCCGATACACATAAAACACGCAAACAACTGCAGATTAAATCGTCCGGCCAATGAATCGATCGATCAATATTCCACACTAAGAAATCAGCAGTGACGTGCCGTGACCACTAGGGTTGGGTTGGCACGTTGCAAATTGAGACCACCAACTATCAATTTCATATGTTTCTGCTGTCAAGTGTTAATTCAATTCAAATGGATTTTATTTGTATAAAGCAATTTCCAACAATTCAAAATATAAAATTCCTAATAAGAAAGAAAAAACCCAACAAGATCCACATGAACAAGTATTTAGCCATCTAACAAAATCAACATCATAAACACCATTAAAGAAACATATACAATTATTTTATATAGCCTCCATACTCTCCTCTCATCTCATGACACAACAGCACATCCATTGTTTGTGTTGGAAACACAGAAACACGGAGAAAATGACAACAACTTAGAACAGCCTCAGTGAGGAGCATCCACAAAGTCAATCCTTCCTTTTGTTCCGTTCACTGTGAAAAGTATGAAACATGTTCTGACCTTACTTTTGCTGAAGGTCTGGTAGCTCAGGTGTTGGTATCCCATCTTTTAAAAGCTGTCGTTTTTCCTCAAAACGAAGTTTCTCTGTTGTCTCTAGCGCTGTCATCATGACTGTAGTGTTATCCCGCCCACTCGCTAGACAATGTAGCAGCAGCGGTCACATGATATCAATTCACTAATGTACTGTGAACTTACGTATAGCATTTAGCATAGCGCGGTTACGTGCAAAAAAAAGAAAAGAAAATTACAATTAAAACAAATAATCAAAATATCAATTCACCCTTGGGTAGGCACTGCCTACCTTGCCTACCCTGACGGCACATCACTGGAAATAAGTAATAGAAGTGTGTATGATCCATGCTAATATCATATTTGATTAGTATCGATATCTACTCATTCTTAAGGCAGCAAAATTCGTATTGTATCGGAATTGAAAAAGTGGTATCAGGACGCCTGCGTTTCATTTATTTAAATATGATTAATTGTGACAGTTGCCATATAAGTAGTCATTTGTTTTTGGATGCAGCAAGCCCACTTTTTAATGACCAAATTAGTAGCACTGTTGTCATGTCATTTTAGAATGTTAACATAACACGGAGAAACCTTTCTTCATATCAGAGGTATATATATATATATATTAGCTTATCTTCATATTAGTGTTGTTTTTCTTCCAGAAATTGAAAAAAAGAAACAAAAAGAAGAACTCATAGCGAAGAGGGTTGAGCTCAAATCGGACCGTAAAGCCCGTGCCATGGCCTCCAGAACCAAAGACAATTTTAGAGGCTACAATGGCATCCCAGTAGTTGAAGTTCCCAAGAAGAGGCGATCAAAACATGAGATGCAGCAAAATAGTGAGGGGGAAAGATTTAAGAATCACTCAATTGACCCAGAGGATGATGAGGATAATTATGAGTATGAGCAAACAGATTCAGAGCAAGAAGAGGAGCCAGAACCGCTGAGACAAGGTATGAGTTCTGGTGGGAGCAACAGCAATAAGAAGACACCCTTGAAGAAGGTTAGCGGGACATCCAGGCCTGCCCCAACTATGAATTTTGCAGACTTGCTCAAATTGGCAGAGACTAAACAGTTTGAGCCAGTGGAGCTAAAACCCAAGGTTTCAAAAAATGAGGAAAGGCTTCGCACAGCTGAAGAGATAAAGGAACTCGAAATGGAGCGTAGGGCTAAGAGACAGGATAGAGACAGGAACGCACTCCCTGACAGGCTGAAGGCAAGCTCCAATTTAGTTACAAAAAAAGAACCGACAAACGGCAGATCAGACAAGAATTATTCGGAAAAACATAATTTGCCCGGTGGGCCAGGTAAGAAATCTCATTCAACATCAGTTAATAATAGGGAACCCTCTTTTTCCAAGAGTTCCCATCCTGATCGAGACAAAACCAAGAAAACTTACAACGAAAGAGACAGAACAAAGATGCCTGAGGTTAGTTCTTCAAGGTCTACGAACTTCAAAATACCACAAAAAGTAACATCATCTCAGGTTTCAAACAAAAATTTAGGTGGCAGGGACACATCTAGTAACAAATCCAGTGCCTTAAGTGACCTTAGCTCTAAAAAAGAAAGCTTATCATTTCCACACAGAAAAACGTCAGGCATTTCAGGGACCAAGCCTACAGCTGCAGATGGTACAGGCCAAAAAAATCCACATGGAAGACCCAGTCAGGGAAGTTTACCAAAGCAAGGACTTTCAACAGGTGCACATAAGGCTGGAAAAGGAGAATCGCTACGGCCTGGAGCCAATCCTTTTGTAAAGTCAAGTAGTAAATCAGAGATCAGAACTCAGCCGAACAGTTCTCTAAAAGCAACAAGCAATTCTCAAGCAAGGCCTGGATTGCCCCCTCAGAAAAAACCCGTTGGTACGCCACTGATGCGGGGGGGTGGAAGTCAACCACAGAGTCACCCTGGAGGAAGTGGACTCCAGCGACAAACACTGGGACCAGGTCGGCCTGCAGGTGGAGAAATATCACGAAGACCAGCTGAGAACAGCGCCTCTGGGCCTGGAAGACCAAAGTGCACCGTGGTGTCTGAAACCATCTCATCCAAGAATGTAGGCAGGGCAAGACCAGGAGGACCTCCTCGACCGGGAGTGCCAAACAGACCTGGGATGGAAGCTAGAGGGGGAATGCCACAAAGGCCTGGGACAGTATCCAGAGGGGGAATGCCTTCAAGACCTGGGATGGTACCTGGAGCGGGAATGCCACCAAGACCTGGGATGGTATCTAGAGGGGGAATGCCACCCAGGCCGATGATGAATAGACCACCTGGTAAGAATGAGAGAAGTGTTGATGTGTGATACTACTCGGGTTGCAAAGGGGTGGAACACTTCCAGTAAAATTCCATGTGAATTTAAGCTCAGGAATTTTGGGAATATAATCGTTTTTTTCTAAAATAATTGAGAGTAATTTTAAATAACTATCATATACAAACACAAATACTAGCATCCATTCAAAAATGATAAAATGAAATTGCTAATTGGAAAAAGAAATTATGATTTCTTCAAAACAGGTATATATTCTGACATGAAAACCTTGGCTGTTTTTTTTACTTTGTTCAAAATGCTCTTCATTTTAATGTACATTTTTATGAATTAATATTTAAAATTGTAATTCATCGTTTAATAAAGAAATGGAAATCTATTTTTTATATTACAATTTTACTTTTGTCTCTTGACCTCTGCCCAGAGCCAGAGTAGGAATCTTTCTTAGCTCTAGAGTTTATCTTCTATTCAGTGTTATTCAGTACTTTGCTTCACAACATAATTTTATTTCAACACGAGTGCACATCTCTTTACAACACATCCTTTTCAACAAAATGATCTACTTATTAATGATTTGATTTGAATTATTTTTATAGCATATAATTAATCTTAAATTTTCAAAATTGAAGATGGGAAAATATATTTTAGCGTCATCTAAAATATCAGCATCAGTTATGTAAATTTAAGTTATCTAATCCCAATTTCTAGGAAAATATTTTTGAATGTTCTCAAAAATTCCGGAGCCACAAATAATGACACGTTTTAATGCACTTGTGACATAAAATGACTAGCAATATCTTTCTAATCTATAAATAAAGACAGTTTAGTGATGTTTATAATTTCAAAGCAGTATTTGACTTGTTTTTTTCCTATATTTCTTATGTAATTTATGAGTCTTAATTGGCACATAATGTCATTTTGCCTACTTAATAGATGCATGTTATCCATAGCTAAATAAACTTTTTTTAAAAAGAGAAACAAAAATGTATTTTCTGCTCTTCAGGAACTATGTTGCCACCCATCACATCTGCATACAAGAGAAAATATGAAGAAGATGATGAATACGACTCAGAAATGGATGATTTTATTGAGGACGAGGATGAAGAGCAAGAGGAAGTATCCAAACACATCAGGGAAATCTTTGGCTACGATCGGAAACGGTAGGAACAAACCTAATGTTATTGTATACTTAAAGAGTAAGTACACCCCTGTCTTCTGCTGACTTTCTACTGGGAGGGAAATTAAAAAAAATGCCTTGATTATGGGCGGCACTGCTGTTACAGTAAGACATGCCCACTCTGATAGCCAGTCACCAGACTGCAATACACACAATGATGTGTCTGTACACACACACGGCGAGTTTATAGGCTGACATTTGTCACTACAACCACAGGCCCTACTCTCCCACCACCCCGCGCACATAGAGATAAGACGTACACACACGCCCTTTCACACACTTTGAAAGACAGGAATACGCACAATATGTGTTTGTAAATACACACATAGCTTGATGAACCCTCTGATTAGCGCTCTTTATAGAAGCACAGATTCAAAAACATCACCGCAGGAACGCACGCAGCATAATGGCACATTCACACAAAATGCGTCAAGTCTCAGGTGCACATACACAATACATGATGGACGCGCTTCTAGAAGTGTCGAGAGCTCCCGCTGCGCATCCCGCGCCTCCTGTGCAGCGCTTTTTGAAGTTCCCGACATCCCTCTGTTTATGATGGATGTCGGGTGTCGCTGCATAGGCTCAGGCTGGCATAGCATTAGCACGGAGTGCTAACAGCTGATGGGTGTAAACAATGGCCGTGGCTCCGAGCAGTGACTCCCAGCATGTTCGCAAAGATGGCAGAGTAAGCAGCAGAAAAAGTAGTGCAGTTTGCATTTACATATATGACAATAAGGTATAATATATATTCAATATTAAACCGCAGTGTTTGTTTTAGCTGTAAGATAGTTTGAGAGGGAGGCGCTCACATTCTAGGAGGGGTGTATTAGGTTCATGGTAGGATGAGAGAGGATTGTTTTCTGTAGGTGATGTCAGGCACGGGGAAAAATCCAACTCGCCCGTTTGGAGCTGACTTTTTACAAAATGTGGAATAACAAGGGAGGGAGGAAACAGAACTTTTTCAACTTTGTCCCTCTGAATGAGGCTAAAGGGGGGTATATCACTGTAGCAAAACCATTATTAGAAAGTCATTTTTTCATCATACCTCCCCTTTAAAGAATCTGTTTCAACCAATACCAGAATTCACTATATTGGTCATTTTACAGCTAAATACGCAAAATTGAAATACTTTTACTAAAATGTGAGAGTTGGACTAGGATCAATCAATAGCACTACTTAATACCCAAATACATACAGGTGCTGGTCATACAACTAGAATATCATGAAAAAGTTGATTTATTTCAGTAATTCCATTCAAAAAGTGAAACTTGTATATTATATGCATTCATTACACACAGACTGATATATTTCAAATGTTTATTTCTTTTAATTTTGAAGATTATAGCTGACAACTAATTAAAATCCCAACTTGTACAATGTATGCATTATACAAGTTTCACTTTATGAATGGAATTACTGAAATAAATCAATTTTTCATGATATTCTATTTTTATGACCAGCACCTGTTTGTATTCAGCAGAAAAAAGTTGGTTTGGGGTGTACTTACTCTTTAAGTCATTTCATTTAAGTTTGATTTGAATGTTGAAGAAACTGTTTTTTTTTTTTTATTATTATTCTTATCAGATACAAAGATGAGAGCGACTATGCACTAAAATTCATGGAGTCGAGCTGGAGAGACGTGCAGAAGGAAGAGGCCAGAAGGTAATTGGATAAAAAGTGACTCTGGAAACCATCTTTGTTATTTAAAGTGTTGTGTGTGTGTGTGTGCACTTCTTTTTTAATAAAAATATATTCTGTGTTTTTTGTAGCCTGAGAGTAGCTGTGCAGGAGGACCAGGAGGAGGAGAAAAGGGAGCTAGAAGAGCTGAAGAAGAAGAGCGCCAAGAGGAGAAAAATCTAAAGCTTTTGTGACACTGACGTGAATAAATCAAAAGCTGTTTATGTCCTCCTTTAAAGATTGAACAGTGGGTCCAGAAACACAACGCAAAGCACGCCCACCGCGTTCCAACTCTTCATGTTCCCTTTGTGTCTAATCTCAGTTTGGATCTGAGCAGAACGGAAATAACTTGAGATGTGGAATTAAAATGAAAAATGACACGATGCACAAATCACTTAAACTTTATTAAAAATTCCTAGATCTTTCTTTATTTATTTCAATTTTGTAATGACAGTTAACATGTTTCTATGTTTTTCTTTATTTACTCACATTCTAAACACCTGATATATTTTGTGCAGTTGCTCTTTTTCCTCAAGAAAATGTTGATTGTGAAGACAAATATGCAGAATGCATTGCAGTTTGGCATGATGTGTAATTAATCACTGAATTGACTTGACTGAAATTGTTGCATTATTTTTCTTTAGGTGCTATGCATTAAATGTAATAATATATAGAGTTGGGATCTATACATATTTAGGTTAGAAGCAGTGAAATTATTTTATTTGCCACAAAGGCAAAAAAAAGTTTTTGTTTGCAATACAGACACTAAAAACCAGCAGGTTTTTTTTTTTTTGCTCTTGCGGGGAATTTATTGTCCACCTTATTTTCAATATATTCCTGTTGCAGTAATGGAAATACCTGACAAACTGGTGATTTGAAATTGGAAATATTAGGTCAAAGCATATTTCAGAAAATGATGCAGTATGTGGCTTAGTGTAGCAAAAGAAAAATTAGAAATCTGTTAATTTATCCACGTTACTTGCAAAGTTGCTTTTCCACAAAAGTACAATTTCAGCATGAATTAAAATAATTTATAAAGAAAGTGACGGTAAAGATTTATTATCTAAAAAAAAATTGATTTTATTTTCCTGTCTTATATGTAATTATATTTAATTTTCTTGTGTTAAATATCCAAATGTCTACATCATTATCTTTATTGTTCCCTATTTCTGATGTTCTCTTTGATAAATGTGTGCCCTGTTTGTTATAGCATTAAAACAAATTGATACTACTGCCTTTCTGTCATGCTCAGGCTTTTTTTTTTATTTATTTATTTATTTATTTTTTTTAACAAACCCTTATACTTAAATTTTACTGATTTTTTTTATTTTGAAAGTTTGTTAAAGCGTTCACCATTTTGGCAATAGATTTATTTTTTCAGGATGTACTGCATTAAATGAATTTAAACAACTCAGAAGTCCCACAATTAAAGGCTGCTGGAGCTCAATTCATTTCATCAGACTATTTTGATGATTGTTTTTGCATATCATGGAAATAAATGTAGAAAAACTATTACATGATTGTAATGAAACATTACAAACATAGATTTTAAACATTGACAGCAGTTACTCCAAATATTACGCAAAACTTTCGGTGATTTAAAGTCAGTATTTCATGTTTTTAGTTTTTTTTAACAGTATATGGGTATTCCAATTTGTATGATTGTTTTTTTATTTCAAAAGCAAAATTGCAGCTAAATGTTTTGTTTAAAACTAATTCCTTTATTTCTTAATAGGCCAAAGAAAATGTATTTGAATTTTCGAATTGTTGTGTATACTATATTTTATTGTAATTTATAGTATTTATCTGTTTATTTGTTCATTTGATAGCGACATTGCACTTTAATGAACATCTATTTAAACAGCAAAATATGTAAGTATGCTGTTTAATACTGCAGTCCCCGGCAGGATTAAAACAATGCAGAAATAGATATTCTATATTATATAATTTTATATCATACGTCATTTCATTTTACATTATATTATATTATATTATATTATATTATATTATATTATATTATATTATATTACAAAAACTAATCAACACACAATATAAAACATTGATAATCAAAAGCCAATCAGAAAATTATACTTTGAAAACTACAAGTCAACCCGAAGTACTTCCGTCCAGTGGGTGTGTCTTCGTGCCTCACGTGGTCACCTATGAAAGTTTGCGGAAGTTTGTTTTTCCAGCTGATGGTCGGAGCGACTTTTAATTGAGGAGGAAACCGACAACTCTGTCCGAGCTTTCTTAGTTTTCATCTACATGGATCTCAGTTCAGATAATGTACAGCGGATCCTGTCCAAGGTGGGATGTTTTATTAATGAACCGTTTTTTTTATTGATTATTATTATTGGTGTTTGAAATGAATCATTGTCTGTGTGGTGAACCTACCTGCCTCCAACAACTGGCCCAACCTGCTCTGTTACTAACTCAGGGAAGTCAGAGTACATTTATTTATAACTGCTTTACAGGGCCATATATCTATTGTTTATTATTATTATTGTCTGTCAAACACTTCTATATATGAAGGAATTAACCTCGACATCGGGGCTGCTTTCTTCATTTTTAATCCAATACATTTCCTGGATCATGTTTACCTCAACACGTGGTTTTCTATTTTACATTTTAGCACGACTGTGCATTTGACCTGAAAATACTTTGATATTAAAACCAAATCTAACTATTAAAGTTGGAATTATACTATGGTATAGTATGTAGGGTTAATTATGAAGTAGTCTACAAGCTCTTCCACCTTCATATTCACTCTTATAGAGTCTGTCAGTAGTGTCATAGAAGCAAAGCCAATATCATCCATGAACATATACAATCCTGAATTATATTATGATAATTTAATTCATTTTTATGAACCCATTTATTCTGGGTTATTGAAAATGGGGGACAGTCTATACCAGGATTATTGCACAGAGAATAAGAACTACAGTCACACCCGATTACTCATACAGACCATTTAGAAACTGATGAATAACCATAAATTACACTGGGAGGAAGGGAGACCAGAGTATCTGTACCACTGTGTCAAACTTGAGGCCTGAGGGCCAAATCCAGCCCTTTGGAGCATCCAATTTGGCCCTGAGGAGAAAATAAAAATGATTGAGAAAACATTAATTAAATTTAATATAACTGCACATTATTTGTAGGGGAGTGGTTCCCAACCTTTTTTGGATCAAGAATTTCTGGAGACCCTAAACTACAATTTCTTTTTGATCATATTTGTTATAGGAATAGACCAATATGGATTTTTTTTAGGGCCGATGCAGATACCGTTTTTTTTTTTTTTTCATCAGCCTTAGCCGATGACCCATACGGACTGGGAAAGGAACATTTATTGAAATTAACAAAGGTGAGGTAGAACGACAAGTAAAAAATATTCAACAAGTATTGTAACAAGAACAAGTAAAAAATATTTATCTTCTCTGTAAATGATGCAAATCGGCGAACGCAGCAGCCCGCATCGGCCGATACCGATACACGTAAAAAACGCAAAAATCGGCTGGCCGATGTATCGTTCTATCACTAGTTTGTTATACTGTATTTCAAATACAGTTTTTTTCATATATTTTGGCTTTTAGCCAGGACACTGTAGGGAGTTGAACCCCATCTATTCTGATTCCAGTTTGTTGTCCTCGCGGATCCGGATCTCCTCAGACCTGAACAGTCTCGGTCCGGACTCGTTAATTCACAACAGTCAGTTTAGATGCTCACAGAATTTGTAAAGCATTTATGAAATAATTTATTAACGATATCATTGCAGTCCAAACAAATCCGACGTCGCACACCCTTGAACCAAGCAGCAGCCATGTTGAAACTCTCAGGTCAGTCTGATCCTGATCTGCAGAGATATTTGAGAAACACAGGCACACAAATGGACAGACCTTGCTTTATAGATTTATTATTATTGTTAATAATAATAATTAGGTTTATATTCATCAATTGAATACAGCTGTTTAATTATTATTTGTTTTAATAATAAAACAACCCAATCTTAATCAATAATCAAAAATTGATTGTTAATCAGTAATTCTTTTTTTTTTAGACATTTCAGGTGACCCCCATTTAAAATGCAGGTGACCCCACACACAAGGTTGAAAAGCCCTGGTATGGGGACTGGCATCTGTAATTTATTCATTGGATATTGGCTGTGCTTTACATACTTTGTATATCAGTTAAACATGGTGCAAACGAGGGCATATTCATTTTGAAATTGCTCTTTTTTTTTCCTGAGCAAAAATGCGTTTGATATTGCTGCTGAGGGAGAACATGTAATCTCTGCACACAGAGACGGCAGCAGCTTTATCATGTGATCACTGAGGGATGAGGTTGCCCATGATTTGGGATATGTTGATATCTTCTTATGATAAATGGTTTTAATAACTTAATAATTCACACATTTTAATCAAGTCTATCTCTTTATTTAACAATAGGGGTGGGAACCTCTGGGTACCTCACGATACAATACAATCTATGATGATCTATGACATAAGAAGAAAATAAAAGATTAAGTGAAAAAATAAAAAAAAATTTTATACCTCTGAAAAACAATGAATTTAAATAATTTCCTATGAACAGTGACACTATTTTAGTGGAACATTTCTGTAAATGAGTGTCAACATACCAATGTAAATGAATAAGTATCTCCGATAGTGCTTTCTGTAAACAAAAAATAGGTTCTTTCTAACCAGTGACACCATTATAGTGGAATACTCCAGTAAACAATATATTGGTTCCTTCAACAAACAGTGATAACATTTCTGTGAGGACCGACCTGCACATTTTAGTGAAAAAGCAGAAAAGGTTTTGAAAAAAAAAAAAAAATCAATACTTAGCGTGAGTATATCGATAATCGATTGTGCAAAAATAATATCGCGATATATCGCTGTGTATTGAGATATCATCACACTCCTATTTAACATGCAGGGTTTTGTAAGGGTGAGGAAAACTAAAGCAGCCATTAATGAATTGTTTTATATTCACTAGTTAATGCATGTGCTGTTTCTTTTTGTTTTTTCACAGTACAAATTTCACGATGTAGCCATTGAGGAGCTGCAGAAGATCGAGCGAATCTTTCCTGGAATGAAACCAACCACAGACACATACAGTAATTAAAAAAAGCTGATTAACTTAGACATAAAATGTTCTCTATTCAACATTAACATTGATAGCACTCATTATGTATTTCAGCGTTCAGCGACAGCACGCAGAAAGATCTCCTGAAGTTGTTGGGAAACCTTCCAGTTAAATATGAAGGTAAGGAACACCTAAACCACTGGGACTCTTTACTGAGAGTATTAAGAGTTTTTTCCCCTGGATTTCAAGCAAAGCATCCACAGGTTGATTGTATATTGTAAAAAATATTTTAATAAAGTTTTCTATACAGTGGTGTGAAAAAGTGTTTGCCCCCTTCCTGATTTCTTACTTTTTTGCATGTTTTCCACACTAAATGTTTCAGATCATCAAACAAATTTTAACATTAGTCAGAGATAACACAAGTAAACACAAAATATAGTTTTTAAATGGAAGGTTTTATTAATGAGGCCCTGTGTGAAAACCTGTTTGCCACCTAAACCTAATAATGCATGCAAGAAGAAATCAAACACTTTTTTATACCACTGTGTATATATATATATATATATATATATATATATATATATATATATATATATATATATGTATATATATATATATATATATATATATATGTATATATATATATATATATATTGTATATTAGAAACATATTTGTATAGGTCTGATACTGCATCAATATACTTGTAATTGTTAAAGTTCATCAATACCAGGGAGCAGTTCCTATTGCATCCAATGGTGGCCTGTTATTTTTTTTTTGTGATTGGCCCTCAGGGGGACCTGTTTTTACAGAAAATGTTTATAAATGTCAGTTTTAATCATTTTATAAATTGTTTTTGGTCCAACATATAAACATTTGTTATATATAATAAAATCTGACCTCCAATTCATTGCATTTTGCGTAAAAATTTTTGTGGTATAAGTATCGCTACTCGGGATCGGCAAGTACACATACCCAAGTATCGGTATTGTATCGGTTGGGGAAAAGTGATCTCAGTGCATCCCTAATACTGTAGATATGTATTGTTAAAATGGCTTTGTGTGTTCCTTTCTGCATGGGGTGAATTGTGTATTTTTTTATTTGTTTTATCTCTTTGCTGCTTTAAAAAGGGAATTTCCTCATTTTCCCGTTGAATAAAGAACACTCTGATCTAATCATTATTTGTGCGTCTCTCCAAAGGTCGATCCTATAATTTCCCCATTCAGCTCTGGCTGTTGGACTCGTTCCCCTTCACTCCCCCCATCTGCCACCTCAGACCCACGGCCACCATGGTCATCAGAGAGGGCAAGCACGTCGACGCCCATGGACGTATCCACTTACCAGGGCTGCACAGCTGGGACTATGTACGTATTAGATGTGTTCAAACATAAAAAGAGGGAATTTTGTGACGCTCTCATGATTTCAGCCATGACGCTGCTTCTTTTATTAAAATATCTTTTGTTCCAGCCAAAATCATCCGTGGTGGCTCTCCTGAATGAGATGTCTGCTAAATTTGAGGAGGAACCCCCACTGTCCTCGAAGCCTGCAGGAGGTGACAAAGACCCTCATGAGCTGCTGGATTTGGTCTCAAACCTCAAACTAAATGACGGTGCTGCTGCTCAACTCATGTTTACTTACATTACTGAGGCAATAGTTACATTTCATTGGCTGATTAGTTTTTCCTTTACAGGTAGTATTGGACGTCGTGACCAACGAGTTAAGAAGGTGACTGTCATTGGAGGAGGAGATTTGGGAATGGCATCAGTGATGAGCATTTTATCCAAGGTAAACAGCTTTGTACATGACATGCAAAGAATGCACATAATAAGTCCATTAATTTAAAATGTTTTATTTAAAAATGCATATAATTGAAAATACAAAAAGCCACATAACATTCTACAAACATAAGCATTCAAAGATAAAGTGATGTTAAAGTGATTTAAGTAATCTTTGGTACATTAATGCAGTGCTTTAAGCACTTTAGCAAAGCTTTTCTGCTCCAAGTGATCAGATTATGTCTGATAACCATATTTATCTTCTTACTAATAACTTCTTCATTATAATATTAATACAATGTGCAGTAATATGATTTTTAAATATATTTATTTTCTACTTTGCCTGCACATGCTGTCAACTCTACATGTAGTGCAATCTTTTTGTGACAGCTATACATGTTTATTATTGCAATTAAATAAATACATTTATTTTATTGCATAATTATGACCATCACCAGCCTTCCTTAAGGAAGGGTAAGAAATACTTTATTAAAGGTAGAGTATAAAAGAGAGGGCAGTGTTACACCTAGGTGAGGGAGGGAACAGGGAAGAGGAAGTCAGGGTAGTACAATGAAAGGGGTGGGGAAGAGTTGATTATTTAAAGGTGAGTGTAATGTGATGTTACAGTTGTGCATATTGTGTTGTGTAAACAGTTAAGCCAGTCTGGGCACAAGTGTGTATTTTTAAATCTAATTATTGTTGATTTATTGTTTTTACGGCTGATTTTAATATTCTTATTAATTTTTAAACTGTTAAATGTTTTCTGTTGCACTTTTTTTTATCATGTAAAGCACAGTGAATTGCTTTGTGTATGAAATGTGCTATAGCAAATACGTTTTCCTTGCCTAATGAATGAATGAAACAGGTTGCTAACTTCTCCACTCCATCACTTTGATTGATTTCTCTCTCTATTCCGTCAGTGTAACGTAGATAAACTTGCGTTCATCGACGTGGCTGACAGTTCAACTAAAGGTGGCAGCACAGATTTGGAGATTTTCAGTCTTCCAAAGGTTGAAGTATCCAGAGGTATGTTTACTTTCTGCTGTGTCATGCTGTGTAACAGAGGATTGTCTTGTGTGGGTTCACGTCATCACGTTGCTTTAGACTTGGTGTAGTGACGTTATGGTTAAACAGGCTGTGCTCAGTGACTCAGAGCAAAAACAATTGAGAAACCAGTTCATCTGTTAGGAATGTCCAACTCCTGTATAAAGTCCCAGAACGCACCATTGAACAGTTGACACAGCAGTTTAATGCTGCATTCAAGGGACTTGAAAATCTCACGTAAAAGTAGAACATTTATTTCTTTTCACTCAATAAAACTTCTTATTACAGTTCTAAAATGTGGTTGCCCATTTAGTTATTTTTATGAGTTTTGAAGAATTGTCTCAATTTTTTACCTTTTTTAATATATGTTACATTTTTTAAGCATTTTGTTGCAATGAGGAGGTCCTGAAAAAAAAAAAAAAACAGTGAAGGGAAAGGCTTCTTCACAAATATTAATACATTTAAAAAAATAATCCTAATAAATGCCTGTATTTAATTGGACCCCTGATTAACATTTGCCCTTCGTTCGGCCACACTTTGTATATGTAAATGTAATTCTTCCTCTGACTACGACCACCTAATGACATTTGTCTTTCTGGTTCATTGTTTCTCAATATTAAAATTTGTTATGTCTATCTTATGAGTATTTAAGGTTATTTTATGTTCATTTTAAGAAGAAATAACACAATTTGTCATTTCTGTATATTCTGTATTTATTTATAATTTCAAACCTATTAACTGCTTTTCTTTTCTCTTTTAATGCTACTGAAAATGTCATTTCCCTGGGGGAGCCTTCAGAAGGCATCAATAAAGTTCTATGTAATCGAATCTAATGTGTAAAGGGACAAAATGTGTTTAAAGTGTTTTAGGCTTTGCAGGTTTACCATCAGGGATGATGTCACCGTAATTACTGAACCCTCTGCCCCACCCCGTCCTTATTATCAGGAATCTGCCTTCACTCACTTCACTTTTTTTGTTTCCTCACATGTTAGATTTGTCAGCGTCAGCAGGTTCTAAAGTTATCGTGGTGACTGCGAACGCTTGGAGCAGTGAGCAGTCGTACGTGAGCGTGGTTCAAACTAACGTGGACTTGTTCAGAGGGATCGTCCCTAACTTAGCTCGTCTCAGCCCTGATGCAGTCATCGTCGTCGCCTCTCAACCAGGTCAGCAGTAGCTAGCACACCCTCTTTGGTTCTATTCTAACATGTTATTAAGTCATCTTGTTCTTTAATCTCCGTGTGGTTTAAACTCCAGTGGACATCATGACCCACGTGGCCTGGAGGCAGAGCGGCCTGCCCCCGACCCGGGTGGTGGGTGCAGGCTGTAACCTGGACTCGGAGCGACTCAGTCACGCTCTGAATATCAACCTGAACACCCACAAAGTGGCCTGGGTCATAGGAGAGCTGTCGGATAACAAAGGTGAGCTTTACTGCACTGATGAAATATTTAGCTGAAGAATTTCAGTTTCACTCAACAACAGTAAAAGATTCATCCCTTCATCCACTACTGCACCGTTTATCAGTGGTTTTAATTTGAATGGCAGAATCATGATAAACTGTGCTCCATTACCTACTTTTCATTCTTAAGTAATTGATGCAGATCATTAGGGTCCGAAGGCCAGAAGGACACTGTTGTAATTATTATTATTCTAAAAAGCCATGTGATCACTAATTTGACCGCCTGAGAATGCCCCACGTCTCACCAAAATGTGCACGCACCTCAGACCTGCTGAAAACTGTGATAATTTGGTGCAATGAAAAAAATCAGTTAAAAAATGCGCGCACGGCGTGCATTATAGACGCCAAAAATGCGATGGAACCGCACGACCAGCAGGTTTGTCCGATTCACACGAAATTCGCCACATGTATTATTGACCCCAAGATCAGCAAAAAGTGACATTATGACCCTGCCCAAAACCAAACAGGAAGTCAGCCATCTTGGGTCAAATGTCAAAAATGGTGTTTCGCCCTAGAAATGCATTTGCGCGAACTAGTCTGAGGGGCTTCATCCGATTTGCTTCAAACTGGGCAAGAACACTTAGGACCCACTGAAGATTAAAAATCCTTGAAGGAATTTGCATATCTAACGGTTTGGTCATGGCGCCGCCGCAAAGTTGCAATGCAAATTTTTGTAAGCACGCCACAATTTCAACAAAACATAATTCTGACACACAAAGTTCAATCAGCCTCAAATTTCACACAAATGACATTTGCCCAAGCTTATTCATGACTGCTTTGAAACATTTCCCATCATGCCTCGCGTTATTGACTGGCGCTATTTATGGTCATGTTCACTGTTAGCAACTATGGCACGCCATATAAGAAAGATGCTAACTCTCATATACAAAATTCAAACCACCTCATATTTGATACACATGATGATTGTTCATCCCTAAACAATGTTCAATGTGATGATTACCCATCATGCCTTGCGTTCTCAGAGAGCGCTGCTTTTAGTGGCGTTTGACGCTAACAGCTCTACCGGAAAGACGACATGTCATGTTGACTTCAAAATAGGGTTTGGGTTCTCATATTTGATACACATGGGGTACCGACACCGCTTGTGGCTTTATTTATCTTTGTTATTGATGGATTCTTGCAGTTGCTGTGATAAGTAACACTGCACCGAACTCCAAAAGTCCACTTGAGATCGTCCCAGGATCCAGTTCCACCAAACCACTGCTAGACAGGTACATATTTAGAACAAGAGCTTGTCTTCTAGTTTTATTTAATTTTTTTGCTTTACTTACTTGTTTGTTTGTTTCATTGTAACTATATATTTTAAACTCTGTTGGTAAAACCTGTTTTCTTGTGCGTTACAGAGGGCTGAATATTGTGAGGAATCGTGGCCAGAGGTCGTGGTCCGTCGGGCTCTCAGTGGCTGACATTGTAAACAGCATCCTGACCAATAAGATGAAAACACATTCTGTCACCACTCTGGCTCAGGTACCTCCTCTGCACTACTGTAATACACAGTCTAATTCAGGGGTTCTCAACTTGGCAGTCAAGTCTCCATTTGGGGTCGCCAGATGCCTTCAAGAAACTATAGTATAGTGTTTTTTAACAATTTGAGCCCATTTTTGCAAATTCTTACCCTTTTGCAACCACACTGAACTTGCCATATTTTAACTTATTTTCATCACCTTTTCTTGCCATTGATTTGCTCTTTTTAATGCATTTTTGCTACATTACTCCCATTTCTGCCACTTCTCCATCAAATTTCAATGCGTTTTCTGCACATTTTTTTCATATTCAAGACATTATCACCACTTATAAACTTTTTGCACCACTTTTCCCACCTAATGTTGCAGATGTTGACCCATTAGCACTTTTAACCTCTTTTCACCATATTTCATGCCGCGTTTTGTGTTTTGTTTAAACTAATTGTTCCTATTTTTTTCTTTAAGCCAATATTGACCCTTTGAAAGGTTGAGAGCCACTGATCTAATTCATAGTTCAGACCTTTTCCATTCATGCTTGCATTTAAAGGTTATTGCGTAGTGTGACATGATCTCCTGAATGTGCATTCTTTCCTCATACTCATTTAGCTTTATTGGTAAATTGGATCCAGGCAGAATATTTTAGTCATTGATTATTGTATGACGTTAATATATGTTGTCAAAGTGCCAAACTGACCTTACTGTGGTGACTTTGCATTTTCTCCCTAATTATCAGTTTGTTCTTTAGTTCCCCAAGGCTTGTTAAAACAAGTTTTACATTTTAGATGATTGTGGATCTTATTACATAATAATTTGTTACAACACCTTGCTAATATTTAAAATGCTAATAAGTCATCTTAAGTGTCACCAGGGGGCGCCCATGGACCCCCCAGTGTTAAAGGTACATTCCAAAAGGTAGCAAGACTTCCTCTAAGCTCCACCACCTCCTCCCTTTCTGTCGGCTCCGCCCAAACAAAGCCACACCCCCACAAGCTTGAACGCACATCTGATATAAAAATAACAAATCCCCCTCCTTATAGTGTCACGTGTGTGTGCATGCTGGAGACGGGGGGCGTGGGCATGACAAGACATGAAGGCAGCTGATTGGTTCTTTGCATTCAGACTGAATGGCAGGGATTGGTCAAAGTTATTCCAGGATTCCAACTGCTACAGAAAAAAATCAACCGTTATTTTGGGATGGATCATCAGAAAAACATGAAGTCTTTTTGTTCTAAACTCACTTATTACAGGATATCAGGAGAAAAATATGGTTTTATATCAATTTCAATTTATTTAGTGCTCAATACAACAGTCATCGATATAACACATGTTGCAATTGTGCGTATTTTGAAGCTGCTTACATCTGATTATATTAGATCAGCTCTAAGTATCTCTCTTTGTTTTGTGTGTGTGTGTTCTTTAGGGATGGGGGGGTATTGGTACGGAGGTGTTCCTCAGTCTTCCATGTGTGATGGGAGCAAACGGTTCTACGCGCCTGGCCGGGGTACCGCTGGTACCCGAGGACGACGCCAAGCTCAGAGAAAGCATCTCCTCACTGTCCAACCTCATGACTCAGCTCAAGATGTAAAGGAAGTAGCTACAGCTAAGGCACGACTTCACTGCACAGCTCTAGTTACAAAGTCGTACCCACGTTTTTATATTGTTACAGACGCTAATCACAGGATGGGTTGCCTATCAGTGGACCAGGTGAATTAAATCAATTTATACTGACACTTTAAATAATAGGTTTGATTGGGGCGAGCTGAGTTTGCTCTGATCACCAAAGTTATCTCGTTATTAGTTTCCCATGACTGCTATGGGAATATATAAAGATTTTACAGATTATGAAGTATATCTATTTATGTAAAGGACTCCACTTGTGTTAAATCATTATTTTAAAGACATTTGCATTCAGCTCTTGTTGACTTTGTTTTCCTATTTAATAAATACATGAAAATCCGTTAAGGATCTTATTGTATGCCTTGTTGTTTGGGACATGGTTTAGTTTTTGTAAAATAACTTTTACACAGCTTGGTTTGAAAGTATGTACAGTTAGGAAGTCAACGTGGTGGTGTTGGGATGTGCAATAAAGATAAAGGATCATTCATGTTTGGCGTTTTATAAAACGTAGACTCAATCTCAGTGATGGGAATCAGTTTTATAAAAGGAATTCATTTCAAAGTCAGTCAAAGATACTAATTAATGATCCCTCTCTAAGGGTTTTTGGCTCTACCTTGTAATTTCTATGAAAAGCAAACTATTTAGAAACTATTGGAATTTCTTACTGCAGAGCAAAAAAAAAGTTTTTTTTTTTTTTTTTTTTTAAACTCTCTTCATTATTGCACGTTGCCTAGTTAGTGTAAAATCCAATCTTAGTGATATTCTACTCCTGTATATCTTAAAATGCTGACGTTTTAATGTAGATGTCAATCTTTGTTGTGGGAAACACAAATAGGATCTGTAAAATATCTCAAATGTAAATGTTTAAGTTGGAAATATTTGGTGTTCATAATCCGTATGCAAAATAAACCAAAAAAAGGGGATCACTGACCAAAACAACACCAGCATGACTATACACTAGGTCCTTGTTTTTAATGACTTATACATTTTTTACCATAATACACCGCAGGGTTGAAAAAACTGTTTTGAACCATGCTCTATTTTCACAGTTTCTTTACAAATAAATGAGTTTTCCCATCATGTGCCGCTCAATGATGCTCAATGAATTATGACACTCCTTAAAAAAAAAAACCTCTGCATTATAATTTCTGTCATTAAAGGCAATAAAGAGTCAACTTTTTAGCCCTGATGAATTGTTAGCTACTTTGTGCTCACTCATATTTATGTTGACGCTGTTTGCTGACATACTGATTAATATGTAATGTCCTAATTCAAATGAATAAATTAATGAAACGTTGGCGTGCGTCAAACTTCTTAAAATGTGAGTCACACAGCAGAGGCTGCAGCATTAGAGAAATACAGACTAGAAAACAGTGGAAGAGGAAGATGACATAATAAGTTAATGGTGTAACAATAACTGTTCCTGCTGGTTAAAATCATAATCTGTTAACCTTTGGGAAAATGCAGTTACAAAACTTTTTCTGCAAACTGGTTTCATGCAACTTAAATGTGAGATTATTTAAGTAAACGTCTATTGAGAGGGGAAATGATTGCTTTGTTACACAACTGAAGAAAAGCCTGATTAGCACATTTATTATTTTTTTAAGTTGTGGAAAAACGGCTCAGAATTTAAATCTAACAATTATGGCCACTAGATGATGCTACTATCTAAAGCTGCATATCAGTTTATTGCACTCCTAGCTCTAGATGAATACCAGGTAAAGGTAATACCACGTATACATAATTATTAAGTACATATTAGGATCTAGCGTTGTTCCAAAATAAGGTATCAAACAACACGTGTGTGAATGAGCTGATATGTAAAGCACTTTGTGACCTCTGTCTGTGAAAGGTGCTACATAAATAAACATTACTTACATTTATTTATTGGAAAGTGAACCTCGAGAAACCAAAAACGAAGTATTAACACTTTATCTGCAGGCTTAATATTGGAAATAAACAGTGAACACTTCTCCAGGGTTCTTGTTTTAACTTTAAACAATTCTTTATATTAGCTTTTTTTTGTTGTTTTAATAAAAAAATACTGTTTAAAAAAGTGTGTGACAGCACACGTATTAATGAATGGTCCTACTTTCCATCTATAGAAACTTTGAGAGGTTTCAAGACATTTTCATAGGAAAAGATGAAGCAAAGTTATACATTTCTTGTCTGTTAAAAAAAGACACCAATGTGTGTCTTGTGCAGCCAAGAGTAAAAAAAAAAAGAACAGGGTTTTGGATCATTTGATGCGACTGTATTCACACAAAACAGTAAATATTACTTGAAGAAAATGCCCTTTTACATGATACATGAAATAAACAAGCTGAACAGCTGCAGATTCTTTAGCTTTTTACTGGCCAAGTAAACGACATGAGCTGTGAAGGGAAAAAAACCTGATTCAAACATAAAATCACACATATCAAAAAGTCACAGATTTGGGAAGTTTCTGTCCATCAGGAGGAGGAACCCCGACAAAAGTCCTGAGTAGCCCGGACTAGCATCTCCTCTACTGGTGTCTGTCCTGAGGACCTGGAAGGGGACCCGGTGTATAGGAGCGGTGCTGGAAACGCAGAATGGCCTCTTGGACCACGAGAGAAAGTCTTGGAGATGCTGGATGACGTGGTTTTGTGCGTCTCCACACACCAGCCGGGGTTGGACTGGAATGGAGAGAGTCTGTCTGCGAAACTAGGTGGAGGAGGGGGGGTGATGGAGTTCTCCACCCAGCTGTGCTCGCCTCTGTATTCTGGCTCCTGAGGCAAACAAGGGAGAGTCCACGGAGAGGGAGATGGAGATGGAGGGATGAATCGAGGAGGAGGCGGGGCTTTCCTCACCGGGATAAACGCTGGGCTGTGGTGCATGCTGGGTTGTATTTCCTCAGGGGTGGAGACGAGGATTCGCTCCAGGCAGCGGTCGTCGTCGTCGGCCTCGGAGAGGTTGTCGTACTGGGAGGTGTTGGAAGGCCTCCTGTCTCCTGGGGGCACTGGGACGTAGAGTGAGACGGGGAACTGGGTTGGTTTGGAGGAGGGAAGTTTGGAGGTGGATCGATGAGGAGGAAACGCTTTCCTCTGTGTGAGATCGAGGAAGGGCGAAGGTTTTGGAGTTGGTTTGATTTGAGTGACCAGTGATGAGGGAGGAGGAGGATGGACAGCTTCTGCCTCACAGTCCTGGCTCCTACGTTCACATTGATTTGTGTAAAAAAGTGGTGGAGGGGGCAGATCTGGAAGGTCCATGATGTCCTCCACAGTCTTTATAGCGTAAGAAGCTGGAGGCTCGTAAGGTGGAGGCCAGTCCAGAGCCTCTTCCTGGTCCTGCAGGTCCTCAGTTTGTCTTTGTCTATCCTCCTTCACATCTTTAACCATCTTAGCATCAGCACAGGGTGTCTTTGGTTTAGCAGGTAGCACAGGTGCTCTCGCCTCCTTTAAAGGCTTTACATCTGACTCTGCTGAAGGCAAACTGTGTGTATCCATATTCATCTCAGACTCTTTGGTGTCTGTAGGAGACGAAGTGATTTCCATATCTGTCTGCTGCACATTTACTTTCACCTCTAACGGAGAGTCAGGCTGAGGCGGCAAGAGGAGAACAACTGGCATCTCCTGACCAAGAGGCTTTTTAGGTAACTCCTCAGATTTAGCTAAAGTGGAAAACACAGGAACAAAAAGATTAAAAATGGCAAAATGTAGCAACGTAAAGCATGTTTTTTTCTTTGTGCACCTGCTGGAGGTTGGTTCAGCTTTTTAGCGCGAAGCTCAGCCATAGAAACCTGTAACTGTTCCACCACGATGTCGTCAGGAAAGAGGAAGGACTCGGCGAGCTGCTCCTGGAGGAACTCCCTCAGGTCTTCTAATGGAAGCTTCTGCAGACGCTCTGATTAAAGAAAATGTACACACAGTGAGAATCTGATGCTAACTCATCTTTATGAATGAAGCTGTGGAAGGAAAAGTCAGAAAAGCCAGAGTAAAACATGCAACCATGGGATGAAAACTTGTGAACATAAAATAAAAATACATTTTTGATTATTATTTTTCAAAATAAAACAACACAATCTTAAAAAGCTGTATTCTATTTATAAATATAAATATTATTATTATTGATAATAATAACAATAATATGCATATGCATATGAATTTTATTTGTAATGCACTTTACATTCATGAATCCCAAAGTGCTAAAAACTGTACAAATTTAAAAATAACAATAGAAAACACTTAAAGGATACCTGTAGTGGAAACGTATACAACGAAAATGTGTTTAATGTATTGCCAATAAACAAAATATGCGCACTTAAAAAAAAAAAACCCACACACATTAAAAGGACTTTTTAGAACCGAAATGGTGGCTCTCCACAGTTTATGCCCCAAGGTATGAAAGCGTTCTAAAAAAGTCCTTTTTTAACTTATTTATTTTATAAAAAGGTGCACATATTATGTTCATTGGTAATACATTCAACACATTTTCTGTTATAAACATTTCCACTACAGGTACCCTTTAAAACAGCAATAAAATCAATAAAAACTACGGAATAAAAAGGTTTGCAGATACTTGCAGATATTGTTTTTAGAGTGAGGTATTATTATCACAAAAAAAAGATATATTGTATTGTACTTTGCGTATTGTCTCTTCTCTCTTTTTTATGTTGAAAACAATAAAATAAAAAAAATACAAATGTGCATCACGTATGATTTCAAGGTGTATTTTTTGTTTGTTTGTTAATGATTGGTTATTCAAAGCGTTGCTGCCTGTGGTAATAGTCAGTATAGGTCACATCAGGATCCTAAAGGGCCGCTGTCCTGCAGGTTTTAGTTTTCTCTGCTCTTAGGGCGTTCTGTTAAAATAATTAATGGCAAAAGCATTTGGAAACGGGTCTGTGGAAGTAGAGAAACCACTAAAACATGCAGAACTGCAGCTTTTAAGGGTATAATATATGAGGTTCGTCTGCTTCCACTTCATCAGATCTTCTTCCTCTTCACAGAAAGTAGAAGTTAGTGGAAAGATTCTGTATGAGGTGTAAAACATGTTGGTCTCACTTACAGATAAAGATAAAGACTGACTAATAGATGTCTTACTAATAGAAAACAATGCAAAGTGAAGACTTTGTTTTAATCTAAAACATTTTCAGCCCATATGCAGACACAATGCCAGTGAATGTGGCCAATGAAACGTCAGCATCTGTTTCTTCTCCACAGCAACCGGCCTCTTAAGTTATGTAAGACTTCCAGCAAAAAAGCAGCCAACCGCCAGGAAGCGTGCGATGTAATCCACACGGTGGTAACTCACTGTATCTGGGCATAAAGCAGAAAGCTGTGCTCATCCCTCAAAGCCCAGGCACATCATCCACCTACTTTTGTGTAGCTTCAGGGTTGTGTAGGCCATGGCAGTGAGGACCTTCTCCCCCTCCAGTATGTAGATGTCCCACAGACGAAGAGTGAGGGTAAACGGGGTCTGAAGGTGTGAGAAAACTGTGAACACTGGGAATAGATTTAAAAATAACAGCAAACATGACCATATGTATCATTTATAAACACTCAACTCTGTCGATGAAACACTGGAGGAACCATTTGGTCGTGTAAATGCCAGTTGTCATCTGCTCCTTGTCCTGTGAGACAGAAATCATTGATGAGAGACGCACGCCTCAAGTTCAGTTCATTAGAGCAATGGTTGTCAACCTGTTCAACCCGTGACCCCCAAACTAAAGGTGCCAGAGACCAGGGACCCCCACTGTACCTGAATGGGGGCCCATCCATGAAGTCAGCAAAATGATGGTCCATTGTTCTATGAATCTGTGATAACCAGATGTATTTATTTATCTGAATAATAGCCACTGTTATCCAGGAAGTTTAATATTTGTGCCATAGTATATAGTCATCGGATGTGAATCCTTGTTTTAATCAAAAATAAAATAAATTAAAAAGAAATTGGTTTAACGTTGTAAGTTAGTGGCCAAAAAAACGGACAGAAAAAGTGGTAAAAAGGGTTCAATGTGTCAATATTGGAACAATTAGTTTAAACTGGCAAATAATTAGCATGACAAATCATGAATGCGGTTACATTTGCAAATCAAAAAAAAAAAAAATAAGCATGAAATATGGTGAAAAAAGGTTTAAAGTGACAATAATGGTCAAGACATGCGACATTAGGAGGGAAAAGTGGTGGAAAAATGTATAAGTGCTGAAAATGTGTTGAGAGTGGAAAAAATGAAAATTGATATTTGATGGAGAAGTGGCAGAAATGGGAGAAATGTAGCAAAAAAAAACATTAAAAGGAGAAAAAATATGGTTACAAAAAGTGATGAAACTCAGTTAAAATATGGCAAGTTTGATGTAGTTGCAGGAAAAAGGTAAAAATAATTTAAAAAGATGGGCTCAAAAATGGGATCAAAATATTGTTAGTTTCTTAAAGGCATCTGGCGACCCCCCCCCCCAGTGTCTCGTGATCTCAAATAGGGACCTGACCCCAAGGTTGAGAACCCCTTCATTAGAGAACGGGACAAGTCGCTTCGTGTATGAATGGACAGCGTCAGCAGTGCAGATGTAGTGACTCACCATGTGTTTCTTCAGCTTAGGCAGCATTTTAGAGAGGATCAGCTCATGATGAGCCTGGAAACGCTGCAGCTTGGGAAATCCCGGGATGAAAAACCCTGACAGTCAGAAAGGAAACAATCATGTCAGTCCATACATGGTCTGTGGTCAGGCCCACCGCTATCAGCGCTCACAGGAAAAAGCTTTCACTTCAGCGGCACAGTGGTCATTTAGATCTAGTTTTAGTCAATATTTAGCCATCAGGACTATTTCGAATTTTAGTCAACCAGTTTTGTCAATTAAATGACATTATGGTTTTAGTTAATTAAATCTGTTACAGATATAGTCGACTAAAATATAAAGTGTAAGAGTTCATGCATTTTTTAGCCATTCAATTAGCATTTAACTCATGTGGAATTGTTGGGATTTTTCTGAACTAATTTACATTTTGTGATGACCGCCACGAGGTAAATATTTCTGTAATTTGTAAGTATAAATAAAGTATGAATAAAGTTGAATTGAATTGATAAATTTGGCCTCATTTGGCTGGATTTGAGCAGACAGTATGACCCTGAACACCTCAGAATTCATCCCACTGGTTCCGTCCTGTGTCACATCATCAATAAACACCAGTGACCCAGTGCTACTATCAGCCATGCTTGCCCATCCATCACACTGCCTCCACCATGTTTTACAGACGATGTGGTAGGCTTTGGATCATGAGCTGTACCACGCTTTCTCCATACGTTTGTCTTGCCATCATTCTGGTAGAGGTTGATCTTGGTTTCATCTGTCCAAATAATGTTCCTACAGAACTGTGCTGGCTTATTTTTAGATGTTTTTTTTTAGCAAAGTCTAATCATAGCCTTTCTGTTCTTGAGGATTATGAGTGGCTTACACCGTGCAGTGAACCCTCTGTATTTACTCTCATGCAGTCTTCTCTTTATGGTCGACCTGGACAATGACACGACTTCCTCCTGGAGAGGGTTTTTAACTTGGAACCATGGAAATGATTCTGCGATCATCCACCACTGTTGTCTTCCGTGGAAGTGCAGGTCTTTTTACATTGCCAAGTTCACCAGTGCTTTCTTTCTTTCTTTCTTTCTTTCTCAGGATGTACCAAACTCTAGATTTAGCCACTCCTAATATTGTAGCAATTAAGGATGGCTTTTTTAATCTGCATGGAGAGCTCATTGAACCACATGTTGTTTGTATAGCAACATTTTACAAATACAAGCACCGCACCTCATATCAACTCCAGGACTTTTATACGTTTAAATGCTAATAACATAACAAAGGAATTGCCCACACCTGCCCATAAAATTCTTTCGAGTCAATTGTCCAATTACCTTTGGTTCCTTTTGAACTAAGATGGCCCATGTTAAGGACCTGAGACCCCTAAACCCTTCATTCAATCTGAATGCGGATCCCCTTAAATGAAAGCTGAGAGTCAGCACTTTATGTCCATTATATCACTATAATTGGAATATGACTCATTATGCAGGTAAAACAAAACGTGTGTCAGTGACCAAACATGCATGAACCTAACTGTAGTTGACGTAGTATTGGAGTCTACAAAATGAAGACTGCATCATCGTCGTAGTTTTTCTGATTCACACGTTAAATATCCAAATCTTTGTTCATCTTGCGTCTCACCGTGCATGCAGTGCTTGCTGTTAGTCAGGAGCTGGGAAAGAGCCCAGAAAGCGTCTTCTTCATTCAGGTACATGAGCAGGATGGCAGCGATCTGACTCATCCCTTGGCAGTAGCTCACCTCCTGGGGGAAGAAAAGACCATGAAGCATTCATGAAGAGTCGTCTGATAGTGTCCAGGGTGGCTTCGTGATTGGTCGAGCAGCTCATGAACACGTGAAGCCGAGGATTTTTAAATATTTATCAAAAGCAGAAGACAAAAATCTGAGTGATGTCATGTGTTCTTGTGCTTGACTTCTTACTAATGATTCACTGAAATACACTTTACGCACTTCTGGCCAGACACAGGCAAACAAATACAGACACACACGAGTCGTTACATGTCCATATTAAGGCAGATTTATGAGCGAACGCTACAAACTGTCCTTTCATGGAAACGCAGTCAACACAAACAAGGTTGCAGTCAGGTCGGACGGCGTGCCTTGCATTCCTCTCTGCTAACGCATGAACGTAAAGGACAGTTGACCCTCTCCGTCGTTCCCTTTCTGCTCTCACGCTGACCCAGATATGCTGAGCAGTGTGTGAGAAGAGAGGAAAAGGAAAAAGCATGTCCATTTCCTCTGGATCAGGCATCTGTGCCACACAGGAATCTGTGTTCTGAACTCTATCAGGAAAAGAGGCAGGAACCATGGTAACGTGAGGA